>NC_090922.1:1076384288-1076687319 GCF_040938575.1 Ambystoma mexicanum
CACATGCGATTGGTCCTGTGTGAGCAGGGTACGTGTATTGCTGGGGTTCGCGGGGAGTTTCACACGCAATTGGCCCTGAGCGAGCGGGGAACGTGTATTTTGGGGGTTCAAGGGGAGTATCACACGCAATTGGCCCTGTGCGAGCGGGGTATGTGTATTTTGGGGGTTCAAGGGGAGTATCACACGCAATTGGCCCTGTGCGAGCGGGGTATATGTATTTCGGGGGTGCGTGGGAAGTTTCACACGCAATTGGCCCTGTGCGAGCGGGGTACGTGTATTACTGGAGTTTGCAGGGGTTTTCACATGCGATTTCGCTGTCAGAGCGGGGTACGTGTATCCAGTGCGGTGCGCGGGGAGTCTTACATGTGAATTGGCAGTGTGGGTCCTCCCAGGTGTGCCTTCTACCCCCTCCATGGCCCCTGCAGGCAGCCCACACCACAGGGGACTACCCAGCACCCCTGGTCATGTCCCGCAGGCAGTCCATCCACCAAGGGCAAGCCCCCCAGCCAGCCCACATGTCACCTTGCACTAGTGATCACCAAATCATGTCCCTCTGTACCCCCACCCACCCAGCATTGACAGGCACCTGCCAGCAGGACCCGACTCATGTCCCCCAGCACCCCCACCCACCCAGCATTGATGGGCACCTGCCAGCAGGCCCGACTCATGTCCCCCAGCACCCCCACCCACCCGGCAGTGAGCCTCAGGCCCTGACTCATGTCCCCCAGCACCCCCACCCACCCAACATTGACGGGCACCTACCAGCAGGTCCCGACTCATGTCCCCCAGCACCCCCACCCACCCAGCATTGACGGGCACCTGCCAGCAGGCCCCGACTCATGTCCCCCAGCACCCCCAACCCCCCAGCATTGACGGGCACCTGCCAGCAGGCCCCAACTCATATCCCCCAGCACCCCCACCCACCCAGCATTGACGGGCACCTGCCAGCAGGCCCCGACTCATGTCCCCTAGCACCCCCACCCACCCGGCAGTGAGCCTCAGGCCCTGACTCATGTCCCCCAGCACCCCCACCCACTTAGCATTGACGGACATCTGCCAGCAGGCCCTGACTCATGTCCCCCAAGACCCCCACCCACCCAGCATTGACGGGCATCTGCCAGCAGGCCCCGACTCATGTCCCCCCCTACATGACATAAAGATGCACAATCATGGCCCACATCTCCACCAAAATACCCCAGCATGCCACCCCAGTCTTGAGACGCAATGATTTCCCAATCCACCCCACACTGACATGCCCTTCTCAAGACACAAACCAAAAGTCAACTATGTACATCAACACATGTCCGTCACACACACACACACTGGTTGACATTGATTGTGTAAACCCACATTTTCACATGCATGAACTCAATGAGCGAATTACACACATGGAAGTAAAATATCAAAATATATTATGGACAAAAATAAAGCAATGAAATGAAAGCATAAAACAATTGCAAACATGAAATGAAAAATATGTCCAAAAGATGAGTACATGAAAAGTATAACCAATCCAAAGAAATCCTAAAGAAAAATAGTCCAAACTCTCCCTCCACCAACGCAAATCCAAAGGAAACGTAAAAAGTAAAATCCATTAATCCATGGTGAAATCCAAAGAAAAAGTTCCAATAAATCCATTGTCCAACTATGTACAATCAATTGTCAAGGGACCATGAGCCCAACGAAAAAACAGAAACATATCAAAAAAACTACCTAATAAAAAAACTATATACAAATGTGTGGGGCAAAGTCCAAACACCGCAAAATAAAGGAAAATGAAAATGAAACCTAACACTAAAAACTATATACAATGGCGGCGGGCTAGTCCGACGGCTCACTTTCCGATTTCCCAGGCCAGGGCACCATCGAACTCCTGCTCAATGTCCTGGAGGCGGTCCTCTTCCATGGCCTAGAGGGTTCGCAGGGACGATGCCATGTTGACCTCCAACTCCCTGTGAATTGCCTCGAGGCACTCAGCCCGCCTCAGTGCCCTCCGCATGGAGTTCTCCGCCCTGACCATTGTAAGCCGTGCCTCTTCCATCCGCCGCCGCTCCGCATCTATGGCCTGGCCCAACCGCTGCCACATGAAAGACACTTCCAATCCTGGGTCCTCCTGCCCTCTGGCTGATGCCTGCCCCTCAGATGTTGAAGGCCCCGAGCCATCATGGCTCCCACCTTGTTGCTGCTGCTTCTGTGCCTGTGCCTGTGCCCTGGCTCTTGCTGCCTGCATGTCCTCCTCCGGCTGGGGTGCAGTTGTTGAGGTGGCCACCCCTGCTGGACGTCCGACTCCTGACTGTGGCAGGGATGTGTCCTCCACCAGCCTGGCCGCAGGGTCAGAGGCAGCTCCACAGGGTACCCAGGTGATACATGGGTGGGAAGATGGCATGGAGGACGACTGGCGCATAGGGAGTTCAGGTGAGGAGGGGGTCGAATAAGATCCAGCATACGGAGAAATCCAGCCCTGTTGACCCGTTCCAGTAGGTCAACGCAGTCAACGAGGCATCTGAGATGACGTGCAGTGTCTTCACGAAAACACTGCAGGTCACCTCGCATGCCCTGTTGACGCAACGCCATCCCAGACAGGACAGGCTCAACCCTGTCCCAGATTGCCACGTCCGCAGGGAGAGGAAGGCCAGTTGTTGTGCGCTCATCCCCTCCCTGAAAACGGGTCTGGACGTAGACATCCCTGCTGGTGCAGGATGATGCAGTCACAGGATCGTGGACAGGATTACACACAGGCACCTCCGCGGCAGCTTGTGCTGCCTCCTGTCCCTGCCCCTGCCCCTGCCCTGCACCACTAGCACCAGTGGAATCCCCATCTCCAGACCCTGTGTGTGTCCCTTCCACGGCCTCCTCCTCCACCAAACCCCCACCAACTGGGATGACTCCATGCCATCTTCCTCTTTCGGACCATGTGGTCTCAGCTGCCCCTTCTGCTGCCGAGGAGTCCACCTCCGACCTCCGCCTCTTGGACATACCCTTGGCAGCTGCGGCCTGGGATGCAGCACCAGACTCCTCACTCCCCAACGAGATGACAACCTGGGAGGGGAGCTGGGCCTTGCGTCTCCGACTGGTGGTGCGATCCCTGCCGCTTTGCTCCACAGCACCCTCTCCGCCCTCTTCATCAGTTGACGATGCAGACAGGGAGAGATAAAACACAGGCATCAGGGCACTGTACAATGGACTGATACACACATGACAGTTGCACATGAGTGGCAGTGTAAAACTACAGACATGGCATCACACTCCCCAACACACATGTAATTTCAACTCACACACATGAGCAAATCAACAGGAATATTGCACCAGGCAGCACCGTCCATACACAAGCAACAGCCCGAGCAGCTGAAGGTGAACCTGACATCACATGAAACACAGGGAGTGCACAACACATGCACATACACCACCAGACTGAAATGCATCTGTACATCTCCACCACTGCAGTGATAATTTCACCATCCAAGTCACATCTGGCAATCAGCCTCCTACATGTCAGTGTCACATGCATCCATGTTGCATCACAGTTGCATACTTGTCACATGCACACACATGCACATGTACACAGTGCAGATACATGCAGCAGGAACCCCCATCCATGTATGACACCACAACCATGCCACAGTACATACACATAATTTTCACATGTGCGCACCCACACATGCATTTGGCCAGCATGCTTGCCAACACATACACCATTGATGTGTCTCACACATGAGAGGAATCACATGTGGCTGGTTCACGTCACTGTACATACGCATCCATACATGGCCCTACAAAGACATATGTTGAACCTGCACACTCCTGGCACACCATGACACGCACAGCTTTCAATCAGTAGGCATGTACACTTACTGCTCGACTCCAGACGGGTCTGCCTCTCAAGGACCTGGACATGGAGCGCTGGGCGTATGCGCTCCAGGACCCTCATTTGGCAGTCGGACAGGTGGCCCCGGCACCCCTTGGCATCCGCTGCCTTCAAGAGGCACCGGACCTTGTCGAGGGTCCTTGCCCTGAAGTCCTTCCAGCGCTTCCGGACATGTTTGATGTCGCAAACTGCCACCCCCTCCTCATTGATGGCAGTCACGATGTCCATCCAGATCCTTGTCCGTCCTTCATTGTCGGCGCGCAAACTTCAAAAGAGGGCATCATACTGCCCCAGGACTTGCTCCACCAGGACATGAACTTCCCTGGCACTGAAGCTGGTGGCCCTCTGCCTCTCTGGCTGAGGGTTGCCAGTGGTGCCAGATGGTGTTGTGCCTGACATGGCAACCCCAGAGGCAGGTGTGGGTGGGCAACTTGGTCCTGGGGCTGGGCTGTGGAGCGATGGTATCCCAGTCGGGAGTCTTCTGTTCCAGCAGGGGTGGTCACAGCAACTGCACCTCTGGCTGACGTGCAGGCAGCAAATAGCAGGGTACGTGGGCAGCAAGCAGGCAGGCAGCAACAGATGGCAGGTGGGAGCATGCTCGGGGCTCTGGGGGGCACTAATTCGGCCTTCTGAGCAGGAGCGTGGTCTTCCATGTGTTGTTGCGTGGCCAACTTGATACGGAGTGATTTGGCACATGACAAAAGTTGCACGTCAGCGTGAAATCCGAGGAAAGGCCCTTAGCGCGTAAGCGTGTAAGTGACGTTACGCGTGCAAGCGTTCCCCACTACATGGGTGCATAGTGAATCCGCATGTGAGAAAACTGCACATCACCATGCCATTGGAGGAAAGGGCCTTAGTGCGTAAGCGCGTAAGTGACGTTGCACGTGTGGGCTGGCTTAAAAGGTACGAGTATCACGCTATTTTCTTGTATGTGCTTTTTGTGGAGAGCGAGCGGGTGATTCTTGTACTTCTTGTCGGTTCACACACAATTACTTCACAACGTTTCCAGTTCGTACTCCCTGTTTCCTCAGACTGCGTTCTTTTCTTCTTATGGCGGGGGTGTTGCCAACGTGCATGCGTGTCTTTTTCACGTTCTTTTTCAAGGCAGACGGTGAGTTGCGCACGTATTTTCCAACTGTGGTTGCCCCCGTGTGTCGCGTACCCCTTCAGAGGGCATTGAAGGCTGCGTTTAACACGCACACGCTTATTTTTGTGTTTCTGGGTGCCACAGGGTAATGTGTGTTAATTTTTCCATGCACGTGGTCTACCAGGGGTTGCGTGCATGTCTACTTTTGTTTTTGGGGTGCCTGTGCATTGTGTGACCCGTCATCTTCCCCCAGGGGTCACAGACAGCCTTGCTAGAGCACTAGGGTACGAATTCCATCTAGTACCCTACCCCTTTTACCCCAATTGCCCAGGACAATTGCTTACTGCAATTCCCATATGCACACAACAACATCAGTGCCATGGTTGTGAGGCGACCAAGCAGTAAGGGAGGCAAAGGTGGCCGATCTCAAAGAGGTGGGCATGATGGGTGCGGTAGTGGACGTGGCCAGGATTTGCAGGGTGCCTCTAGAGCCCTGTGTGTGGAGGACCAATCGGGGCCACCTCTGCCCCCCCCAATGGTTGTGGGAAACGTAGCTGACACCATCCCAGCTCAGCCCTTGTTGGACGGGCGCATTTTGTCAGCTGAGCCGGCACAGTATGACTCCCAGGCTGACTTCCAGGTCACCAAGTCTAAGCCACGTGTGGCGGTGAAAGTTGCTGTCACCAGGCCACGTGGATCTGGGGCAGCAATGTCATCTGCTGCCCCAAGTAGCCAGGGTGGGGAAGCTGCAGGGGCAGCTGCAGCTCAATCCACCCCAGCTCCGAGTCTCCCAGCCGAGACAGTGTCGGTCCAAGTCCATTACACTGACATTGGTCCTGCCAACATCACCCTGCAGCCAATGCCTGCACCAAGACCTTTGTTTATTGTGCCTTTACAGGCTTCAAGTACCCAGTCCACCTCCGCTTCTGCCCCTACTGTCCAGAGCGGCGTAAGCCACTCAGGATCCGCACTACCTTCCAAGAAGAAGAAGAAGGGTGCTCCAGCACTACAGGCTGAGACCCCAGACATGGCTACACACGCCGGCACGTCAAGGAAGCCTAGCTTTAATGACGCCGAACTTGATGCACTTTTGGCTTATGTGTCGGCACATAGCTGCAAAATGGCGGTGACTGCAGGGTGCAAGACTATGCCTGGTCAACGAAGGGCCCACTGGCAGACAATCGCGGACCACATTAGTGCCCTTGGATTTGTGAGGCGCACAGCTGATGATTGCTACAAGCGGTGGAATGATCTGAAACTCAGAGCAAAGAACAAGCTGACTTCAAATCATGCC
This sequence comes from Ambystoma mexicanum, assembly GCF_040938575.1. NCBI lineage: Eukaryota > Metazoa > Chordata > Amphibia > Caudata > Ambystomatidae > Ambystoma > Ambystoma mexicanum. Next base: position 1,076,390,535 of record NC_090922.1, read on the forward strand.
TCTACTCTGGTGACTGGCGGTGGGTCTCCACCAGAGGACAACCAAATCACTGAACATGAGTCTGTTGCTGGAACCTTCGTCACAGAGGAACAGATCGAAGGCGTGGGAGACCTACCAGATTACGAAGCATTGTCCGGTGAGTGCCCATGCATGTGAGTGTAATCCATGTGTATGTTGCTTGGGTGACGTGTTCTAATTGAGTGCCAGGTGAGGGTGTGTAGTCCTGAGTGGTATGGGTCACCCATGTGCTTCCTCCAAACCATTCACTGCCCTGGGATTTGGGTATGACAGTATCCCTTCTGACCACAGTAGCCAATTAGCACCACATTACTGCAGTTGCCCTTGAACTGTCATCTTGCAACAACATTGTTCAGAATTTTCATTGTTCATTCAGCCTAATTATTTCAATCCTCCCATTTTGCAACGCATTTTTCAGCCCTAATGCCACATATGTGACATGCTTCTGTCATATATTACACCCCACAATGGGTGACATTTATTACCTTGTTATGGGAATGATTTCACCATTCAGGTTGATTGAGTAAGGGCCTGCTCACATTGATTTTTGGGGCCTGTTTGAATGTGGAACATGATTGTTGTTTCCTGTCATGTTGAAGTGACCAGCCATTGATGTATCCATCTGCCTGCGATCACTGTATAATTGTACACTGGATGTGTTGCAGTGTGTGGCACATGCGTATTTTGTCACACAATTTTGCTTTTTTCATCTCATTATGTCCATCTCACATGGCTGGGTGACAGTACTCATTCAGTAACATATGGCTGTACTTGTCAAATGTATCATGGCTATGCTACGTGCCATCTGTGTGCTGACATGTGTCATGTATGTGGATTGCCCATGCCACTCACAGGCTAATGTGTGCTGCCAGTGCTATCCAGCATGCAGCACATGTGTTGCTTTTCCATCTTGGAGTCCTCAGTGTCTGCTTTTTGCCTCCCATTCCAACTCATTGAAACTGCATGCATGCCAGGGTTATAGTCATGTGGGACATGTGTAATTCATGTACTGGATCTCTGGCTTGTCAGGCCTATGTGTGTGCTATGGTGCTCATGTCTGTTTCCATTTGTTGTCTTTCATGTTTTTGCAGGTGATGACGCACTTGATGCTGTTGAGGCGGAGGAGATGGTGCAGACCCAGGAGGAATCTCAGCGACGACCGGGCACCAGTGGAGGACGTGGGGTGGTGGTGGGTGAAAACCCAATCCTCCTGCAGACCATACTGTATAGGGGTGTCTCTGGGTTCACCTCCCAGACCTCTATGATTCAGGTGCTGAATCGGACGATGAGACTTATGTGCTGTCGCAGGTGAGTGTTTCTGGCAGGGATGCTGTTCTGTCCAACCCACCTGCACCGGGGGTAGACCCCTCTATGGGGATGTCAGTGTTGGTAACTCTGCCTTTGGAGGTTACGGATGCAGGGTCACACTCCACAACATCTGATTCTGTTCCTGGGCCAGCAGATCAGAGGGGGAATGCAGTCCTGCAGCAATACTGTATGGGAAAACTCCATTTACAGTATAGCAGCACAACAGGGAGCATCGGTTGAAATGATGGCTCAGGCAATGGATAGGGTGGCCACTTCCATTCTCCCCTCTGAAAGGCAGATGGAGCTCCAACAGCAGGCAACAGAGTCCATTTGCCAATCACACAGGGAGGACATGTTGGCATCCAACAGGGACCGACGGGCAGCACTGGAGACTCTGCGCAAAGCCATATCTGTAGAGTCCCAGGGCCACAGGGAAGCCCTGAGGTTAGAACTCCATTTCCTCAGGGAGAATCTGGTTGAACTTGAGGCTTCCTGAAATTTTAGGGCAGAACAGCAGCTGGAGCAGCTCACACGTTCGCTCTCAGCTGAGCTCCAGGCAACATGTGAGGAGATCTGGGCATCACGCGAGGCCATGCATGCAGAAATGCAGGCAACCCGTGAGGTGCTGCATGGGGATCTCCGTACTATCATCCTCCAGAACCAGACCGTCCACACCTGCATGCTTGCTGCCATGTAGGACCATACCAGGGCTTTGCATGGGCTGCCTCCCATAGCACCGGCACCTCCTGATGTAGCAGCAGAGGGTGAAGAGAGCGACAGCAGTTCTCCCACATTAGCGTAGCCGTGCAGGCCATGAGCCCATGGAAGTATTTTTTTTTTTGCAACATCTACGCAGGTGGGTGTTGGGGTGCACCCTATCCTCAAACCTCCTGGGTGGCCTCCCCCCCTGGTCCACACATGGCCATTTTTGATTTTTGTATTTTCTTTTTTTTTATAGTGTGTTGCCTTATGTGGCTTCCGTGGTCATCCACTGTGTATTCCAGCTGGGCACATGCAGGCTTGTCTTGTCTTTGGGTTAGATGCTTGGGTTCCTGACACACACACCCCTCCTGCTTCCCCTTTCCATGGGCTTGCAAAGGGTGTGACCAAGTGACAGTAACTTACACAGTGACATTGGGCTCCTATGAGCTGTGTGGGCACTATGTAGTCAAAACTGTGTGTACATCCCTAGTGGGGATTGTTGTTGGATTGAACACTGCATGGTTTATTGATATGTGTGTGTGCATCCATGTCTTATCTCCTTATTGACATGTACCTTCTTCATGTCTTTACAAGGCCGTCTCCTTTGCAGATGCAGTTCATGTTGTATGCAGTACACTGACACATTTGCCGGACAGCAACACTCTGCAGTTGGAAGGGGTCGATGTGCTGGCTTAGTCAGGTTGTGAGACTTGCACTACTTTGATTTTGTACTGTCGTATTTTGGTACTGTTTCATCCTGTGTTGCTGTTCTGTGTTGCTGGTAAGTATTTGCTCATGTGTGCTGTTTCTTATTGATTACTGGGAGCATATTGTCTGTGGCCTGTTTACATTTGGAACAGTGCACTTTGTGACACTTGTGTCATGTGTTGTGCATTCATTTTGTAGCTTTCACATTGCATGACATGCCATGGTGTGTTGGGTAGCTGAGATGGGGAGGGGTTGGGTGACATGGCACTATTTTCATGGTGTATTTTTCAAGGGGGTAGTAATTCATGCAGCATGAATGTGTGTGTTTTTTCACACGGCATTGGTTGTATTTAAGTAGGTAGGGATGCACACAATGTAGCACTGCCAGGTGACCAATCTCAGGCTGGTATGGTTGTGACAGTTGACTGTCCCTTATGTCATCATCATTGATTGTCAGCTGGTATGTGCCAGGGCTGTGTGCACTCCACAGGGGTAGTATTTTAGGTGAAGTAATTAGCCACCAGCTGTGTACGGGCTGCCTCATCATGTGCCCTTTCACCTCCCATGCGTAGTGGCCGTGCATGTGGTTGGGAATGTGGGGGCACCACCATGTCCACCCGCAGGCCCCGGCGGGTTGCAGCGTTGTGCAGGACACATGCTGCCACTATGATCCTGCACACTACTGGGGGTGCGTATAGCAGCTGCCCACCAGAGCGGTCAAGGGAGCGAAAGCGTGACTTGAGCACTCTGAATGTGCGCTCCGCTATGCCCAGGGTTGCAATATGGGCTGTGTTGTATCTTACCTCAGGTGCTGTGGTGGGGTTCCGAATTGGCGTCATCATGTGGGTGCTCAGAGGGCAATCACTGTCCCCTGGGGAGGAGATGATGGGTATCATAGTGGGGTTGTGACATTACAGTATCTGACATTCATGCATGTGCAGAGGCAATTATACTCCGGTTTAGGGGTCGCATTCTGAAAATGAAACTATCATGGGTGGAGCCTGGATAGTTGGCATATACTGAGGTGATTATTCCTTTGTCATCACATACTACCTGCACGTTGATGGAATGCCAGTGCTTGTGGTTTCTATAGATGTGCTCAGTTTCCCTGGGTGGACGTAGAGCCACATGGGTGCAATCAATGGCACCTAACACTTTTGGGAAGTGTGCCACCCCGTAAAAATCCTGGATGGCAGCCTGCCTTTCTGCAGGTGTTCTGGGCATGTATAGGTGCCTGCGGACTGAGGGGCGTGCAGTCATGATGGCCAAGACCTGGTGTAGGCAGCGTGACTGCGTGGCCTGTGAGACGCCCCCCAATATGGCACTTGTCCGCTGAAATGAACTAGTGGCCAAGAAGTGCAGTACATTGAGCACCTTTTCCAAGGGGCTCAGTGCTTGGGTGCACAGGGTGGGTGATGTGAGGTCATCCTCCCACTCACTCACCAGGTCGAGTATTATGTGTGGTGTAAACCTGTACCTCCCATAAACCTGGTCATCAGGCAACCCAAAAAGGCTGGTCCTGGGTGTAAAAATGCAGGGCCTGGCTATTCTCCTCCTTCTGCGGTGTCCCACTGCTGCGAGGAACGGTATATTCATCATAGCGTCTGAGCTTGTTTGTTGTTTGTGCGTACTTTTATGCTGCGTAGGGCCACGTACGCCTGCTTCCTGCAGGCGTACGTGTTTCCGGATTAGCGCATCTTTTTTGGCGCACGCGCTTCCCCTGTTCGATTCCATGAATACGTGTTGTAGGCGCGCGTGTGGGCGTTCTGCACATTTGCCTCCTGTACTTCCCCCATAACTCCCACATTTTCATGCGTTGTTCCCCATTCCGTGTGTTACGCCCCGTATTCCGCCCACTTTTGTTGTGTGCGCCGCACTATGTGCGCTTTTGCTGTGCGCGTAGCGCTCGGCATTTGATGCTGTGTGCACCTGCATGCGCCACGCACAATTTTAGCGCACATCCCAGGATTTACACGCGCATGGACTTCCATGAATCAATGTGTGCGGCTTTCGCATGCTTGCGCTGCGATTTTTGCGCTTGCGCTGCGATTCGCACACCTTCGCACGCTTGCGCTGCGATTTTCGGCACACATTAATTCCATGAATCGGCCTGTAAATAAATAAATCATTAGAATCAACCAACATCGTTGACAAGGGTAAATTCATCAATTCATCAATTCAATAAAATTATATATTTAAAAAAAAGGTTTTCGTTACCTCATTAGTAACAATTTTAACGGTTTCACAGCAACTGAACCAATGGTGTACAATTGAGGAGTACACATTTTTGCGAACTAAAATTCATGTAAAACCCAATAAAATACCAAGTCAGGAGTGCAGCACAGGAGTACAAGTTAGGACAAGAGATAACTCAGAAGGAAAAGGGTTCAGGGATAATAAAGGACATAAAAGACACAGCAGAAATTAGAGGATATTTGAATATTGATCTGAAAATGAACTAAACACCATTGCAAAGTGAGAAAAGTGCTGGCCCTGAACCCTTCTTATATAGCACTTCCGGGAGGAGGTTGGTACATGCACAATCCAAGCATACTTCATCTGCACAGTCAACTCTGTAGGACACAGAAAACTCCTGGCAGTATCTAGCTTTGCAGCAGCTATGTTGGTAACATTGGTTTAGGATTTGCTCTACCACTAACAGACATGAGAGTATTAGGTGTAATGGCGCGGGAATGGGGACAGAAGCGAACAGGGATACATCTGCTGCATGTAAGTGGTGCTGAAGCTCGAGCTGAAGTAGTGGCTGTCCTATGGAGAGCAGCGGACTAAGGAAGTGGGGAGTGTGTGGGGATCTGCAGGAACGGTGGCCCAATCCATGGAGTTAGTAACACACATGTTCTATTAACCCATAGACTGAAATTTCAGCATACATATTAGGCAAGGCTGCCAGATAGTAGAAAGCCTGTCTGATTCGCATGTTTCCAACAGGAATTGGCAAAGTCAACAGTTTTGGCTTTTGTATAGGCATGGCAAAGGCACTTGCCAGGCACAGCCATTGTAGCATGAACTGCCCATTAATAGTAGCAGGTGCAAAATGTTGAAGGACACACATAGTGCTTATAAATTTAGTGGCGGAAGGCAGCCCTGGTTAAGTCCCTTCGCTATTCTTCCCAATTTCGTTTTGTGGCTCTATGTCCTCTCTGTGCTCAGCTAGCTGTCTGTCCTTAGCCCTCTTAGCTCCCTTACATTGGAATGCTCTCCCTTCGCTCTATTTCTCCTTAATTTGTATTTCATAAATTGTTGAAGTCCCATCTTCTCCATCTTGGTTAATTTGACGGATTGCTTTTATTTTTCATATTACTCATTTTATTGTACCGTCTCTGATTTTCTGTACAGCGCGTGGCTTAAGGCACTATATACAATAAAAATAAAATACAAAAACAAATAAATTTCTATTACAACAGTAGCGTGTTTACAGCACCAATTAAGTCATTAAATCTGAGAAGACTGCTTTGAAAAAAGAAAATGGCAGCCACTTTGTGTGCCAAGCACTAGCGAAACAGGTGCCCCTGCAGCCCCAGCGGTGCGGGGGTCCCCGCTAGTAAATGTCCTGGGATGGAGCCCCACTTGGATAGAAAAATTGAAAAAAAATAGTTTTTCCAATTTTTTTAAAATCTTTCTTTTTCAATTCATTCTGCATTTATAAAGAAATAATTTGTGTAAAAGAAATAATTTCTTTATGAAGACAGATTGACTACAAAAAGAACAATTGTTTTTGAAGTCCAAGGGCTCCCCCACCCCATCACATGGAAGACCCCAGGCTGAAGGCCTCCATGTCATGGGGTGGGAGGAGGCTTATGACTTCAGAAATAAATAGTTTAGTCACTCTGCCTTCATAAAGAAATGATTTCCATTATGGTTCGGTCCTTAACGGAAATGATTTCTTCATGAAGTCAGAGTGACTTCAAAAAGAAACTATTTCTTTTTGAAGTAATAGGACTCCCCTCAACCCCATGACATGTGCCTGTGTGAGTGTATTTGAAAGGGTGTACACTTAAATGTGTAGGTGGATGCCTTTGTGAGTGTATGGAGAAAGGTTGCACACAAATGTATGGGTGGCTGGGTGTGTGCGTGTACAGTGAAAGGGTGCACACTTAAATGTATGGGTGGCTGCCTGAGTGTGTCTGCATGGTGAAAGGGTGCACACTTTAATGTATTGGTGGCTGCCTGTGTGAGTGTATGGTGAAAGTGTGCACAATTTAAATGTATGTGTGGGTGCCTTATTGTGTGTGTCTCTATAGTGAAAGTGTGCATACTTAAATGTAAGGGTGGCTGATTGAGTGTGCCTGTATGGTGAAAGGGTACACACTTAAATGTATGGATGGCTGCCTGGGTGTGCCTGTATGGTGAAAGAGTGCACACTTAAATGTATGGATGGGTGGGTGTGCATGTGTGTATATGGTGAATGGTGTGTGTGCTTATGTTCAGGGGTGCAACAAAACCTACATTTCATGGAGCTAATCCTTCAAATGTTGGGAGAGGTACTAACTTCACGGACGGTGGGGGGGCACAACATATTTGTGTGGGGGCATCTAACTTCTTTATGCATTTTAATGAGACTATTGTAGTGCAGATTCAATTTTGCAATCAGTTAACTCTCTACTTTAACTCTGAAAGTACCTTATGGACTGCTTTCAGAGTTAAAGTAGAGAGACTTATGGACTGCTGTGATTATGAGCAGTCTCCTGTTCCCGCTCTACCCTTCCAATCACTCCCTGTGGAATGCAAGTAGTAAACCCACATCATGATTTAAATTGCCTAACAGTGAAATGCTGTACATTAGTAACTGCTGGGCCCTTGTTAACAGCGAAACCCAGGTTCCATTTAACATCTGTGTCCTGTTCTGTCCGCAACTGCTCTGAAGGTCAGCCAGGTTGAGTCAACATAGCCCACAATTTCAGGGGGGAGTGCTGAAGCCCAGTCAACTGAATAGTGTTACACCACTACTTGTGTTTAATACCTTGATTACTTATTGGTAGTCGTCATGACTCGTAGCCCTATTCTTCCTTGTACCTGTACTTCTGTATGAGGCAGAATGTGATATGATTGGTTATTTATAATGCACTTAATACCCAGAGGTTTCTAAGCGCGGACCCGGGGATCGAACTGATGTTGCTCCGTGACGTCTTGCTTCCAAGGTTAGCATGTTGCCCCTGAGCTATCCTCCCGAGACTACTACTAAGTAGTAGTAGTGGTTCAACTTCTGTTGGGCCACCTAATTCTACTACAAAGTAATAGCAACACAAAACAGTCATCGCTCCTAATGTTGATCAAACAACCCAAGTACAAGATGTACAGATTCCCCCCAATATCCCTTCTCAAACATATGCTCAAGTAGTGATGGGAACGGATGACATCGATTCCTCACACTCAATGGAGTATACACAATTATGCCAAAAAGTGATCACAAATAGTGATAAATTGATCAGATTCACTTTTTTCTCAAGATTGAAGATTCTCTTCAGACTGATGTTCAGACTGTCGAATACTCAAACCTTACTTATGCCCGGTAAACCTGAGCAAGATAGCCTTTCTGATCTCCCCAACCTAAATGATCTAGAGGCTCAAACTAAAGAAGGGCATGGGGAAGGACACGAGGGCATAGAAGTGACCCTGGACACTGGGTCCTCTAGCCAGTTTCTATCTCGGAGAAACGCCTGCACTTACCTGCACTAAAATGTAAGGCCAATTGGCAAGCTGTTCAGAAGGCGACTGTTAAAAAATCCAATAAAATATCAGTATCGAAAATTAACACAAAGGTGAATGGCACCTCAACCAATGTAGAACCTGCCATTGATTTAACTGAGTTCACTGAAGAAAGCATGGTAGTCTTACAATTAAATAGTAATCCTCCCAATATTTCCAGTAATAATGGTATCACCTTGAAACACAACCCCCCTAGTGTAAAAATTGGGGATAACAGAATTTATAACACAACTTTGCCTACACATTTAGAAAATCCAATTTCTGCCAGACAAAGTGAATCTTCAATGAGTTTGACTGCTCCACAACAAACACAACTTTCAATGTTCTATAAACAGATTTCAAATAAAAAAACTAATTTGCCGGGTTCATCTTTTGAAATCAACAGGCATCTTAAGATGACCGACTCTTGCCCATCTTATTTTCCACCAGCTGCAGAGAACCGTGCCAACTCATTGACAACGTCTCTTAAGTCAATCAAAAATGATACAATAAACCCTCAATAAATCCTCTCGGATAATGACCCACACCTTATTCCAACAATGACAGAGGAAAATCTAAAATCTAAAATCGAAAATCTAACATCTAAATCTGTGGGGAATGAAAGCGAGATCGAAATTACATCGAATATTGTTAGCTGGTTGAGCAATTCCAGTATAAAGAGTGAAAAGCGGCTCAATCGATCCTTCATTTTACAGGCATTTCATAAATTTCCAGCACTCAGAACTCTCATTTCAGGCGATATAGAATGGATTACGCTGCCATCCACGAATTATCATTGCATGGTTTGTCAATTCCATTCCACCATCATAACCAAACTGGTATGGACATATAGAAATGACCTCAGGCTAAATGTGCCAAAACCGCTTTTGTTTGACTTGTTAGATGATGCAATTACTTTTAAAGAAACATATGAAGAGCTACCACTCGCATCAGACTCTAGTGAAGCCAGGTCGGTGGTCACTGCATTACCAGATTTGGCAGTGATCACTCAACTTGCAGCAAGGATTGGTCATGGTTGACCTCGTTTGCTGCTAGCCTAAATATGGCCCAGAGGGCTGACCCAACACTGTAGCAAACCTTGTTTAAAAATTGCCTCTTGGAATTCATGCAGGTTCTCTAACCTGCTCATTTGGGCTAAAACAATCTTGCCTTTTAAATCCATCGACTTCATATTCTGTCAAGAGACTATGTGCCGGCATGAATTCCAAACTCAAGGCTTCTCAGCATTTCATGTTGTGGCACAAAGGGGCACTACTGGAAGACCATATGGGGGTTTGGCTATTTTTGTCAACAATAGTCTTAGGTAAAATCGCAAATTGTCCATAACTCTTCTGAGATTCTAGCTGTTATGATATATTTTGGTGCCGAGCCCTACTCATTCTATCTTATGATTTCAATGTATTGGAATCCTGCCCACACCCAGTTGGATAATATGTTTAACCACCTGGCAAGTATTTTAGAAGAGGTGTTATGTCTGAACCCACATTGTAGAATAATCATAGGGGGCGATTTTAATGCTTGGTGCTTACATTCACATTCTATCTCTACCCTTATGCAAACGACTGATGATGCCAAAGGGCAGGGATATCGCTGGGTTGAGTAATTCTTACAATCAGTTCCCATTGATTACTTGGAGGAGTGGCTCAAAGAGTTTCTGTATAAATTACTTTGCAGTTTCATCAAACTTTCTTGGTCTTTGTAATCCATTAGTAATAATTTTGGAATGTGATCGCCCGGGCATCTCACTACGATGGAGCACCTATCTATGCAACAAATTATTTCACCATGATCGACAAACAATTTACTGTTGATGGAAAAATAGGTCTTCAGTTTGGTTCATTACAACAAATAGTAGATAGGCATATCTATATTACTAAATCTGAACTGGCCAAGCTAGCGTATATGCAGGCTTCACTGAAAGTAAATCATGCCCAATCCTATAGTTGGGAGATTACTCTGGCAAAACTATTGAAAAATCATGAGATGAGACAATTAAAATCTAATAAAAAATTGTCCTCAATAGATTTCTGTGAGAAGAAAAAAAGCATTTGTAATGCCTATCACAATACTTGCAAAAATATTAAGCGTCAAATTTAAAATTTGAAAAATCAAAAGATTATTGCATACTTATGTCGCAATGATCGGAGATCCGTATGGGCCATGCTCAGGGCTGACATGTCAAACCTTAGGAATGACCCCTCGGCATATTTCTCTGAAGAATCATGGTCACATTTTTTTACCAAAACATTTCAATTACCAAGCACATTTCACCACACAAGTATATTCAGTTCCTTGACTCTATCCTCCGCAACATCTCAATGGTCTCTCGAAGATGTTGAATCAGCTATAATGACTCTAAACTATTGTAAAGCTGCGGGTCCGGACTGCATACCGCCTTGTGCATTGAAACGCAATCCATAGTTCTGGGCAAAAATTCTAAAAATTCAGTTTGATAATATATATCTCACTTCAAAGTTGCCGCATCATGGATATATTCTATAGTGGTGCCGATATTTAAAAAAAGGAATCCAGCTGAGCCTCACAACTTTCGTCCGATTGCATTGTTAAATGCTACTGCTAAAGTGTTTGCCATCTTGTTTCTTAGAGAACTGCAACTACACAGAAATCATAACAACATTATTTTATTTTATTTTATTTATTTTTTTGTGTGTTTAATTGTATTACAATTTTTACAAAAGAATTCTCTTGGCTAGAGATTTGAAGGAGAATGTGGTATATTTCTGTTTTGTTTTGTGCTGTTAAAATTCTCTTCCATCTGTGTTTTCTTCTTTAAAATCAACAGTTTTCTGTTTGTTCCCAACTGATTTGCCTTCCAGCGCTAGGCTTTCAAGAAACTTGGCTGTTGCCACAGTCAGGGTGATGGATTCTCCACTCATTAACCTGTTCCACCACTCATCTTCACTTGTGGTAAGATGTTTTAGTCTATGTGGTCGCAGGTAAGTTGTTCTGAATTTGTCTGTACCCGGACAGTGAAGGAGTAGATGTTGCACTGTTTTGGTCTCCGAGGTATTACAGTATCTACAGTTTTTATCTTGTGCCTGCTTTCTGAGGAATAAAATTTCTTTCGTCTTCAAGATGTTCAAGCGTGCTCTTAGGAAAGTTGTGCGTAGACGTTTATCTGGATTTTCTTTTAGATAATTTCTTGTCTCGTCAATCCTTTGTGTATTGATTGTATGGTGGGTCAGGGGTGTATGCTTCTCTGCTTTTTCTAGGGTCTCAATCGAATCATACATGTTTAGCTTTTTCTTTATTTTCCCTGGGATGCGTTCTATGTCCCATTCTGAGCATCTGATGTTTTCTGATTGTTCTAGTAGATTGTTATACCACGTTGACATCATGAAGTTTTTTTTACTCATCATTTCCTTATAGATGATGTCCAAAATTATGGGACGTGGACTTCTTAGGATTTTTCCCAGAAATAGTAGACTGTTTCTCACTACCACTGATTTTAGTGATTGAGCTCAGTTCCCGTCGGATGACTGCTGTAGGTATAGAGTTCGGTAATCGTAGCACTTTGCGCCAAAAAACGCCTTCCACTTTTGTCCACAATGTCATTGGCAGATGTGGCATTGCTTCTGCCCCCTAGGTTATTGCTGGAGTGGCTTTAGCTTTGAAAAATTTTATTATTGGGAGGATTGTGAATTTGCCAAATTTTCTTTCCAAAAGTGATGCTTGTACTGCTAGTGTTTTTGTCTTAAGGATAAGATGCTCTTGCATTGATATTTCTATTTGGCTGTGAGATATTTTCACTCCCAAATACGTAAAACTTTTCACTGTCTCCAATTTTTCCGAGTTTGCAAACCACTGAGATCTTTTAGTTGGTTTTGACGATTTTTCCAAGATCAAGATTTTGGTTTTTGTTGTATTCAGATCTAAATCGTTCTTCTTCAGGTAAATTACGAGACTGTCTAGTTGCCTCTGCAGGCCAATGGCTGTTTGGTCCAGCAATAAGATGTCATCTGTGTAGAGCAGGCGTGTCACTTTCGACTCTCCTATTTTAGGAGGGAAGGAACGGGTGTCGTTTTCTGCATCTACTATGTCTGCCATATATGCCTTATAAAGAGCAGGAGCCAGGGGACAACCTTGTTTGACCCCTCTGGCCGTTTTTATAGTTTTTGACAATAAGCCTGCATCGTTCAGGCGTACTCTGTTTGAGGTGTTGCTGTACAGGGCTTTGATTCGTTCAAGGATTGACGGTGGACAATTTTGTTTTTTCAGTTTTCTCCATAGTTTTGCCCTGTTTACATGATCGAACGCTTGTACCAAGTCGATCGAGGCTATAAAAATTGTTGGATGGCCCTCAAAAACTCTGGCCTTCAAGATGCTGATCATCATGATGTTAACCGAAGTGCCTAAATTCTTTTCAAACCCTGATTGTCATGGGTCTGCTGTCTTTGCCTCTTTCTGCCATTCCAGAAATGTATCCAACACCAAGGATCCGAAAAGTTTTCCCAGCACGTCCAATAGTGCAATAGGTCTGTAGTTTCTTGGGTCGTCCCGCGGACCTTTCTTATAAATTGGGACGATGTTTGCTGTTTTCCATGTTGCAGGGATAGATCTTGTTATCCTGCATCTTCTGAAGATTTCCGTTATTAACGGTACCCAAGTTTCCGCCTCGTGTTTAAGATTGGCATTTGAATTCCCGTCGGGACCTGGCACGCGGGAATTGTTCCGGTTGTTGATCTTCTCTAGAATTTCCTGCTCAGTGCATACCATCCATTTACTTATATCTTCATCATCTAATGTGTTTACCGTTGACGTTGGTTCTTTAAAAAGGTTAGTGAAATGTTCTAACCATTTGTCTTCGGACACATTGTTAGTGATGGACTTTGCTGTGTCTGTTAGATTGTTCTTTATTATCGTCCAAAAGTCGTTCTAGTTTCTTTTGCAGACCGCTCTCAGCATGGTCTCTGCATCTTCTTGGTAAAGTTCCCATCGGATTGTCTGAAGCCATGATTTGTAACTTTTGTTTTGTTTGGTTGCTAGATCTATGCTTTTTTGTGCAGGGTTTTTCTGAGCCTGCCTTGTCACTTTTCGTAAAGTAGATTTCTTTGATCGGAGCTCATCTTTGTATTTATGAAGATGAGTTTTCCCTGCTTTTCTTGTATGTCTAGGACATAGATAAGGAATGAGAAGCGGGCGGTAGTCCAAGTTTTCTAAGATGTTATTCATGCTTTTATATCTGTTTTCCTGTTTGTAAGTCGCTGTGACGGAAACAATGGCCTCCGTTGTCATTTTCAGCCGTTTTCCTTGTGCGTTTGTTTCCAACTTGTTCAACATTGTCACCGGCAGGGGTTTATTTGCGTGCCATGTTGCTTTGAGTAAGTTATGGTCACTCCGAGCAGATTTCACTATCTCGAAACTCCTGATTAATAAATATAAACCCTTAGATGCGAAGATGTAATCAATTATACTTGTGTTTCCTTCGCTTTCCCAGGTTGGAATCCTGGGTCTGGCTGTTTCTAAGGAGTTTAAGTTGTACAAGTCTCGAGATTCCATCAACTCAGACCAGGCGAGACCTCTTGCTGTCAATTTCGAACAGGAATTTGATTTTTTCCAGGTATGTTTTTCCCATCGTCTGCAACCGGACAGGTGGCATTCAAGTCACCACATATTAAAATGTGGTCCACGTTATACGTTTTTGTAGCCACTGTTAGGATTCTTTCTATCTCGTTTAGAAATTCGGTCGTTTTGATTATGGCAGGATTCCAATAGATGTTCAATAGGAGAATAAGATCTTTACTTGTCTTTCTCTGTGATTTTCCTTCTTTCTCCCATTCCAACAAAATCGCTTGGATTAACGTGGCTGATACCAGGTTGTGGACTATTAACAATCATCCGCCTGTACGTACAGCTATTAAAAGGCCAGATGTTGGGCGACCTCTGTCTCCTTTTTGAGCTGGAGACAATTGAACCTCGAAGCCGTCCATACTAGGCGGCAATAGCAGCCAGGTTTCTTGTAAACTTATTAAATCGAAACGGCCTAGATTTATCTCACCAGGTTGTGTAAGGTGAGTGTGGCCTCTGGTGTTCCACGATCCAATAGTGATGGTTTGCTCGATGTTCTGAACAGTGAGTTTCTCCTTTGATTGTTCCCTTTCGCCACCAGAAAGGAAACAGGTTGGCTGCTATTTTCTAGTGTAGCGTGTCAACGCCGAGGGAAACCATGCCCATCTTTTTGAGTTTTTTTCAGCGTGTCAAGATGTTCCTGAGTCAAGGATTTATCTCTCACGGTATGTCTTTCTTTTCCTGTGTCTGCCAGCGTCTTGAGCGGGCCCTTTATTTTTCTGGATGTCATTTTTTCTGTTTCCCCCTCGTCATCACTCCGATGTCTTTTGGTAGGGGAATTTTCTCTTGACTTTTCTCTTTCTTCCTCTCTGATAGTCTGTATTGAGTTTGAGCCTTTAGGTTTGCGAGTTGCTGATCTTTCCGCATCTTTCGTCTGTTTGTATTTTTCCAATACTTGGATGTGTTTTCTTTTCTCCCTCAAGACGTCTTTTGTGTTTGGGGATCTCTTTGTCAGATCCCAACTTTTATTTTCGTTATTTTCATGAATGCAGTCTTTTTTCGGTCTGTTTATTTTTAGACTCTTATGTCCTCTTTCTTCTGATGTTGTTTCTCGTAAGAGGTATCCTCTTTTCGACAGTTCCCCTGTCATCAGAAGCATGAGTTTTTTCACTGTTTGGGACGTGATGTGTAAGAAAATACTATCCGTCCATCCCTTGTGTGCGAATTCTACTATATGTCCGCACTTCTGATTTGGTCTCCTTTTGAGATTTTATCAAGGAGCTTCACCGTGGCTCTTCTGTTTAATAGAATATTCTCTCCAGAACTATTTCTTTTTTCAAGTTTTAGTGTTCGTGTCGAGTTACTCTTGTGAGTAAATAACGCTGACCTTCGAGTTTGATTCTGCTGTGAAGACTGATAGGAAGATCTCCGATTGGACCTGTTTCTATTTTCCGGAGATTTTTCTCTTCGTCTGCTGTCATCGGACTGGTTAACGATACTTCTCTGTTCGTATGTGTTACTCTCCTTTCTGTTTGATCCTTTGGTGGTCGAGTAATTTTGCCGATGGAGTCTGTCGCTTTTTTTCATTTTTTCCTCGAGTTCCTCATCCTCGGTTCTTTTTTTTATGCTTTTTGAGCGATGTTCCTCGTAGGCTCCATAGCTATGTTCGTTTTTATTTATCCTTGTGTTGGATAATCGGAAAAGCGTTTTTCTTTCCGGAGTAATCCGGTATCTTTTAGAACCTGAATCGTTCAACTTGACTCTCTCTTTTTCTGAATTTGTCGTTTGTTTCTTTTGTTGATTTTCCTTTTGGTTTTGTGTTGGAGATTTGTTATCCACAAATGACACCTTTCTTTTTTTTGCTGTTGGTCGAGTTATTTCAGACTCAGAGTTTTCAATAGAATAGACACTAATGTTGGATATGTCAATCATACTATCATCCGGCACTGGGTAGCATTCTCTTTTGTGACTCATCTGGTTATGACTATTCTCTTTGTTAGTTGTTTTTTTGTCTATGACTGTTATCCACTTTGTCATAGGTTTGTTTGGTTTAGTTGCATTTTCCAGTTTCTTCTGCATCTGTTCTACTTTGGCGTTTTGGAATTCTTGTGGTACTGATCGATTTTTTGTTAACGTCTGTCTCAGTTGTTGTTGGTGCTTTACGTTGTTATACACTGCTGGATTTTGTACTTTCAATTTCAAGTAATCGTCTTTAGTTTTACCTTTTATAGACATTTCAGTTTCACGCAGCTTATCTTTTGAACTCTTGTGTTTTTTTGTACTGCTTAGTTCTTGTAGATACTCCTCAGGTTTGTCTTTATTACACATGGGTGTCGATCTCTCACTGTGATTTTCTAATGACTCTGTTGAATCTTTGTCATTCTTGTTCCCTTGAGTTTCAGCCTGAGCGGTTTGGGTGCTAATATTCACAGATGTTTTCTTAAACTGAAATACCTCATTCTTTTGTTGTTCTGATGGGTTTTTCTGTATTTCTGTTTTGCCAGTGTGTGTTCCTTGGTCTCTTATATTAGCCTTCCATGCTTCTAAGGCTGATATGTATCCTTCTAAGTGGGTCAGCTTCGAGTTTACAGTTGCTAATATTGACGTGTGGCCCTTTAGCGTATCAATGATGATTTCATATAGCTTTCCGAATGGTGCTAATGCAACTGTCACAGCTGACATGACCAGTTGCAAGT
Source organism: Ambystoma mexicanum (assembly GCF_040938575.1). Lineage (NCBI taxonomy): Eukaryota > Metazoa > Chordata > Amphibia > Caudata > Ambystomatidae > Ambystoma > Ambystoma mexicanum. Next base: position 1,076,407,223 of record NC_090922.1, read on the forward strand.
CAGGCTTTTTTCCGGCTGAATTTTTTTCTTTTGTCTTTGTGGTGTCCTGGCCCGACTTGACTTTGTTTGGAGTAGAAAAGAGTGGTTGCAATGTGTCCACCAGGACGTCATCCTTTCTTTGCTGACAAGTAGATTTCAAGCAAGAAGTCAGCTCTCTCTGTTTGATCATGTTTTTGTAGTTTAATATAGCCTCTGCCAATTGTGCTTCTTCTTGATTTCTTGGATGGATGGTGTTAGGCTTCAGTATGGTTTCATGGCTTTTGTTTGCCTCATTCAATGTTGTTTCTTTATCTGACATGTTTTTTCTCGTTTCTTCAATCCTCTCTTTTTGTTCGATCATTGTTTTCTGGTTGGAGGTAGCTTCCACCGATGTAGGTTCATCCTGGTTATTTGCATAAGCGGTTTTTAAATTTTGTTTCGGTTCTTGATTTTTTTCCCCTTCTTTAAGTATAGCTTTTTTTGCCAAAGTGTTATGTTGCTCCTCATTTTGAACCAATGGCGTTTGTTTCGTGGTTCTATTGTCAATATCGAATTTACATTTCTCCTTTTTGACTTGAAGGGTCTCGTTTTGACCAAAATGCCAACGTATTTGGGGTGAGTGGCCACCAATTTCAGGGAGATGTACTGAGGCCAGTTGTTTAGATGGCTTTCTTTTATCTTTGTGGTGTCCTGGCCCGACTTGACTTTGTTTGGAGTAGAAAAGAGTGGTCGCAATGTGTCCACCAGGACGTCATCCTTTCTTTGCTGACGAGTAGATTTCAAGCAAGAAGTCAGCTCTCTACGTTTGATCATGTTTTTGTAGTTTAGTATAGCCTCTGCCAATTGTGCTTCTTCTTGATTTCTTGGATGGATGGTGTTAGGCTTCAGTATGGTTTCATGGCTTTTTTTGCCTCATTCAATGTCGTTTCTTTATCTGACATGTTTTTTCTCGTTTCTTCAATCCTCTCTTTTTGTTCGATCATTGTTTTCTGGTTTGAGGTAGCTTCCACCGATGTAGCTTCACCCTGGTTATTTGCATAAGCGGTTTTTAAATTTTGTTTCGGTTCTTGATTTTTTTCCCCTTCTTTAAGTATAGCTTTTTTTTACATATCAGAGAGATCAAATCGATTAATTATAGGGGTTTTCCATAATTTCTCGAAGAATCTTCCAATCGGATTGTTGGTCTGGGGTGTCAATTTGCCTGTTTTTTTTTTGCTGGAGCTTCAATGGCAATTTGAGGTTAGGGGTTGATGAGGAGATGATGTTAGGAGTGCTGGGTCCTTGTTTTTTGTATTTTGGTTATTTTCAATTTCTTTTATTTCGAACTCCAGAGTTTTTCCTTCTTTTATTTCATCGTTTTGATCAGTGGATAAATGATTCCATTCTTTTTGGTGCAAGTTTTTGCCCTTGAAATCTGTTACTGAGTACGTATGCGTTTTGATCCAGTTATGTTCTCTCAGGATGTTGATTTCATCTGCTTCTTGCTCATCCTGGTCTTCCAAATATGATATGGTTCCATTCAGAGAGTTATTTTCTCTCATGTCTGTTAAATTCAGTTGCAGGCTTGATAAATCTGCCGTAGCTCTCACTGGGTGTATCTCCATTTTGACTTGCAAGTTTGGGCATAGTGGATGAATTTCATGCTCTTTTTCTTTCAGCAAGATAGTATGGTCCAAAAAAAAAGTTTTTTAAACCCTCTTCCTCCACCTTCACCACCGCCATAGTCACCTTCTCCGGCGATCGCTCCTCACTCGCTCCTCACTTGCGCTTCCCGCCGCACTGCGGCAGCCCTCAGCGAGACGCCGCTCTGGCTGGGAACGCCGCCGTGGGACTCCCAAGGAGCGCAGTTGCCAACAGGCACAACAGCTGACTGTGCGGTGGCATGAACAGGTAAGGTGGGCCTGTGGGGAGATCTGAGGGGGGGCTTGGGGGTGAGAACGTTGGATTTGGCACAGAGTGTATGACGGCCATTTCACTTAAGGAGTTATTTTCTGATGTTTCTCGTGGTGAGTGTTCTAATGGAGTTTTCATAGTTAGGCCGCTTCTCAAAATGCGGCCAGTTTCTTCAGAAATGATTGCCAAGGGCGCTCCTGCCAGTGGCCGACTGTCCATTGCAATCAGGTTGGCCATTGATGATTTTTTTGTTTTAGTCACTATTTGCTCGTAGTTTTTGATCATTATGTTTTTTGTTTGGCTTGCGGTGAGTGGGGCTGTCATCCAGGCAGCCGGACTGCCAGACTGCACCTCCACCGAGCTCTCAGCGGCAGCTCTGCGGCCAAAATTGGTTTGTAAACCCAGTGCCTCAATGAAAGGCGAAGAAAGACTTCAGTAGCACCAACTGGACTGTACGGCAGCGGTACAGTCAACATAATGTCACGATTTCAGATAGGGTTTCGCTCGCAGATGGGCACTTTGTTGAATGCTACTATCGTAGCCCATTTGCTTGTGAAGACGAAAGTATGTAATACTGGCTCAATTTATACATAGCCTCAATCGATCTTACTGCAGCGTTTGACTGCATAATTTGCAGCTTGTTGTGGGAATAAATGTCCACGTTGGGTATTCCCTCTCATCTGATTACACTTATTGCAAAATTGCATCAAAATACCACCAATTTAGTAAGGGCACAACTACACACCCAATACCGACGCACGTGGGAGTTAAACATGGTTGCAATTTGGCAACAACCCTGTTTAACTTATATTTGTGTGATGATGATAATATCTGGGTACAGGAAATGAGTTTTCCTGCAAGGCTCGGTCATTTGCATTTGCATTGGCTTGTCTTGACAGATGATATTCTGATTTTTGATTGAACGCCTTTTGGCCTTTAAGCTGAGTTAAACCTATTTTCTCAATACTCACAGGTACATAATCTGCAGTTTAATGTCAAAAAGTCTAGAGCTATTATATTTCGGAATCTTAAGAAAAACAAACCTGTAATGAATTGGTCTATTAACGAAAGTTGAGTACCACGTGCACATTCCATCAAATATTTGAGGTATGACCTGGTGGACACTAACTCCGCAAAGATGTGGAAAGTGGCTCTAAAGAAAAAGTTAAATCCTCTTATCGCACAAATGTGTATTGTTTACCTTAAACATTGTATGTACTCGATGATGTAATTGATTAAGTTTTACATTCTTACGATAGAGGCAACTATACTTTATGACCTAGATATATGATGGCACAAATTGATACTACTCTTGACCAAATATAAGGAGGGCTGTGGAAGAAAACCTTGAGACTAGCAAATTCACTCCTGAATGTAATTCTCAGACATGAGTTGGGTCTTTCATCTTTATCTGCGAGATATCATTGATGGTCACTTTCAAATCTTGCTAAAATGATGTTTCCTCTTCCCAACTCATTGCTTGAGAACTTAGCAGTCATGATCAAGGATCGCAATCCATTGTCAGTAGCCAAATATTCAGACAGAATTGTTGCTATATTGTGGGAAATGGGGCTAAAGCCAGACGATTTGGAATTTATGCTCACACATGTAAAAAAAACCTCTTTGTGCTAGATTGGTGCCAACCGATAAATCGCATTGCTTTATTGCCATCATAAAAGAAAATCCTGAATTTCTCCATGAAATGTTTACCTCGACAACTATATCTGCTGCAATTTCCTTGTAATAAATTGCATGACACTTATCTAAGATTCAAATTCCAACGCATGAGAAAATCAAGTATTAGTACCCTCATATCAGAAAGGATGTTAACATCAATTGTAGATTCTGCAATATATTATCTAAGAAAGAAACAATCAAACATCTGGTTATTTATTGGAAACATTTTGAAGACCAACGTATTCAAATATTTGGAAATGAGAAAATTGGTAATACTGATTCCTCCAGGGAATGGCTTTGGTCCACAAGTATGTGGGGTTCTCGAATCAATGTAATTATTTCACTGACAAGATTCCTTGGAAAGATTAATGAAGAACTTACAAGTAAACTGCAACTTCTGCTTGACTAACAGCGGCCTAAAAAACTGTTTTGAATCAAACTTGATAAAACTGATATTCTTGAAAGGGGTGTTGCATACCTACAATTATGGACAGTAAAACAGACACGTGGACTCCCTCGAGAAGTACGGGACAATGATAACGATGATTTGTTGATATCATTTGATGTGTTGTATTAAGAAAAGGGATCGATGTGACGCCATTGAGATTTTATGTTACTATTAGGATTGTTTTGTATAAGTTTATATACCCAAGAACAAATGCTCTCATAGAATTAGTGATGTCTCATATGCAGGCATATGAGTATGTTAAGGGAAACTGGATATCCTACTATGTTTTATGAATATTTTGTAAACTATGAATGTACATTTGTAACATAAATGTTGTAAATGTTTGTTGACAAACTAAACACAACTAATTTAAAAAAATGACAAAGTAGTAAATCTCCATCTTACTGGCATTAAGTACTGGGATGAGGTAGAGGTACATGGAGGTAAGGCCTGATTTAGGTACCTGTAATCTTCATTACTCCTAGCCCCACTCTTCCTCATCCCAGTACTTACCTTTGAGGCAAGGAGTCACAATCATAAGCTCTGGGACAAGGAAGAGGGACGTAAAGGTAATTCTGGGTGAAGGATGGGAGAGGGGATGTGTAGTGGGTGGGATTGTGTGATAAATCATAATGTTTGTCCATGTCCAGGCTAAGCAGGCATGGTATGTGGTATTAGTGGCTAGAGAGGCTAGATAGGCATTTTGGTGCAGCCAGTCTAGTCATTCCTCATTTTGGTATGACTTTTCTTAACTGCCTAGCAGTCCTTTGTAATTTCCTGGCTATCCTGGCATTTGGGTGCTATCAGTCTAGCCATTTCATACTGCAGCATTGTATATTTTTCTGGGCATCTGTGATAAAATGATATAATATGATATGATATAAGTAATTTATACCATGCCTATACACAATGTTTCTAGGTGTGACAAGACAAGGGAGGGTAGATAGAGGGAGGACAAGACAAACAATCTTACTAGGCCTTGTGTCATTCAGATTGTTCAAGTGTGAGAACAAGAAATGCAAGGGGAACAGGAGGGGGAAGTGCAAGGAAGAGGGGAGGGGAAAACATGGCAGTAATGCTCTGAGTAAGTGCAGCAAGGGTAGCGCAGCTCTGGGTAGTGCGAGGAGAACAAGGGACTGTACGGTTACAGTTACAGTTACAGCCCCTAAGTGCGTGGTAGGCCCGGAAGCAGTGCAAGGGTGACTGATCAAGAAAGAGCCTGGACTCAGTGAGACTCTGAGGGTAGCCAAACAACCGGTCGGTACAGCAGACAGGTAGGTCAGGTAGGTCAGCAGGGGAGGGAGAGAGAGAAAGCAGAGGAGACGAGGAAAATTTTGAGCTGCTTGCCGGATCTTCAGGTGGTCCGCTCAAGTTTGAGAGGGCAAGGAGGCACTTCCAGAGGTAGGCACCTGCAGAGGACAGAGATCTACCCCCACTCTCTGCCTGGAGAAGCGTGCAACACTTAGAGAGTTGGAGGTAGCTTGAGGAAAGGCTCGGGAAGGAAAGAGGTACTTGCAGTAGTGCAGCCTAGAGAGAAACAGGGCTCTAGAGACAGTGAGCTTCTTGGGGAAAGTGAGAAAGGGAAGAGTCCCTTTGAGGAGGAGCGGCTGGTAGTGGGACTTCTTGGCGACGTCCGAGATGTGAGGAGAGAAAGAGAGAGTGGAGTCAAAGATGACATCAAGGTTTCTTGCCTTGCAGGAAGGTGAAGAAAGAAGGCCCAAGGTGGTTGGCCAGAATGAGAGAAGGAAAGCAGGGGCAGGGGTCCCAATGAGAAGGAGCTCCATCTTACTGGCATTAAGGCAGAGATCGTTGGAAGTGCACCAATTGTGCATCACAGATAGACAGTCAGGAATGAGCGAGAAAGGAAAGGAGCTTGAAGGAAAGCTGAGGGTCATCCCCTAACACTGAAAGTTAGAGAAGGTAGAGATCAGGTGGGCCACAGGGGCCAAGTAGAGGTTGAAAAACCAGGCTGACAGGATAGAGCCCTGGGGAATGCCACAGGTAAAGAGAGAGGTGGCAGAAAGGGACCAAGTTGGACCTGATAGGGGCAGTCCAAGAGGAAGGAGGTCAGCCACTCCAGGGCCTGATCCGTGATGCCCAGGTTCTCACGTAGTCAATTGATCAGGATGGCATGGTTGACTGTGTAGAAAGTAGAGGAAAAATCAAGGAAGATTAGGACAAAAGGAATGCTGGAATCAAGGTTAGAGAGCAGATTTTCACGGGTGTTCAGGGGAGCAGTTTCTGTGCCTCTGGCAGCTCTGAAGCCAGACTGATGGTCATGGAGACAACCAACAGATTCAGTGCGGAGAGTAAGCTGGGAGATGGCCAGCTTTTCCAAGACTTTTCCCAGGAAATGGGCGATGGAGATGTGGCAATAGTTTGCCAGGCAGGTAGGATCGGCAGACGTCTTCGTGCGGAGTGGGTGCACAAGGGAGTGCTTAAGGGGGGAGGGGAACGTTCCAGTGGCGAAAGAGTGATTACAGAAATCGGCCAAGGCTAGAGCGAGGGTGTCAATATGGTCCTTGATGTTTCTGGAGGAGCAAAGGAAGCATCTGTTTGGATGACACTTTCATTGATCGGACTTGTCTAGAAACCTCGCTAGGTGTTGTCAGAGAGAAAGAGGAGAAAGGAGGAGGAGAGGTAGAGATGGCCAAAGGGGGGCCCGAGAGAGGAAGAGGGAGAGGAAGAGGAGATAGAGGACAGGATGTCCTGAGTTTTAGCAGAGAAGTGAGAGGCCAGAGCCATACAGAGGGCCTGGGAGGGAAAAGGAGAGGTAGCGACCGCAACAGGATTGACCAGTTCCTTGCAGATTTTAAAGAGTTTGGCTGTATTGTTAGAAACCGCAGAGACCGGGGCTTGAATGCATGCTCTCTTCTTGATGAGTGTTATTGCTTCGACTGGCATTTTGGTGCAACCAGTCTAGGTATGTCTAAATGTGACCTGGCATGCTTTACTGTAATGTTATTACATGTCTACACTGGTCTACATTTTGTAGCTAGTCGGACATGTTTTCAATGTGGCATGGCATTTTTAATGGTGACTTGCATGGATTGGATTGGTGTTAATGAGCAAAAGAATTGCAAACACTCTGGCTTGGGGAATGAAGTTGGGGAGCCAATGGGAGCTAGGTGTCACCCCTCAATGTGTGGCACTGGATGAGATAAACAGTGGAATACCCATGCCTCGCTGCTCATTCCCAGTATGTTATAAAGGGTACAATATTCTCCAGTTATTGACCCCATCAGTCAGGGTATGTTAAGTCCTCAAAACAACTGTTTTTACCAGTAAGCTTGACCAGGGTACAGGGAGGCTGTGGTAAACTAAAGTTCTCCTTCCCAAGCTCTTAATTACACAGGGATTTTTCTGCTTCTGAAACCCACAGAGCTCCATGAGCCTCTGAGTACCCACGAATAAATTGGCAAGTGAGCACAGTAAGAGGAGAAAATTGCAGATGGGCACCTCCAAACATGGAAGCATTCTGTGCCTGTAATTACCAGCTCAGAGAATGACCCAGCATTTCAACCAAGGACCAACCTGAATACATTTATATAATCTGCAGCATACACAAGGTTGGCAGTGAATTCAAGATAGCTGGCTGCCATTTATGGGCTTTGTTTAAATCACAGTGTACCGCAGGAAGAAAAATCATCTGAAAATGGGACATCATTTATGGTTCACAAATGATAGTGCTCCTTTTATTAGGAAACACAGCTGAGCATTGTGCAGCGGAGGAGAGCCCTGTAGGTGCCCAAAAGTAGTATGAAAGTGGCCATCAAGTATGGTTGATATAGAGAGTTAGGCATTGTGGGCAGGTGGAGAGAGACAGTGTAAGGCAGAGTGGTGAGGAGGCTAAGGCGTTGAAGGGGTGACGAGTAGCAGAGAGAAAGGGCTGGAGCAATGGAGCGAGAGTGGCAAGAAGGAGTGGGAGGAGGAGAGGAGGAGTCGCATTGAGGTGCTGGAGGAGGAGAGAAGGAATGAAGAAAAAAAAGTTGGTGAAGTAGAGGTGGAGTAGAGAGAAGAAGCTGAAGGAGGGAAGGATACGTGTAGAGAAGGAATTTGAGATGGCGAGAAGTGCAGAAAAGGAGTTGCAGGGGGTGAGGTGGAGAAAATGGAATGGGCAACAGTAGTCAAGGAGAAACAGTGAACGGAAATTGGAGGAGACATGGAAGAGCAGAGAGACAGAATTGATGGAGGAGAGTAGTAGTGAAGTGAAAAGAGTGGCATTCTTAAGAAAACAAAAATAGAGGAGGAGACAATGAGTGTGTAAGAGGGAAAGTCAGGAAGGGAGGCTCAGAGAAGATACAGGAGGTGGTGATGGAGAGTCAGGAAAGAAACAAGGAAGAGTTGAACATAACATCAAGTAGAGAAGCCGGGTCAAAGGGAATACTGTGAAAGGGTGGCAAGGAGGCAACAAAACATCAGAAACATTTGAGAAAATAGTGGAAAGAGGATGAGAGGTTTGGGAGGAGGAAGACAAGAAAGGGTAATGTTCAGAAGAAAGCTCAGAGTTGATCAGAAGGGGGTAAGTAGGAGAACACTATGTAAGGATAATTAATGGAAGGAAACAATGTAGGTGAGTCCGGGCACAAACTTGTGGCATGTGTATGAAGAGGGAGAGGTCAGAAAAATAAGAAAGGGGGAAGATGTTGAGAAGACCAGAAGAAAGCATGTGAACCAAGTACAGTACATGCACCAGGGTAAGTGACAACCGATGACCCTCATGTGCTGGGGAGGAGAGACTAAACATCAACAGCGATCTGGTCCATGGGCTACGATGAACAGCCAAAGCCTAAGACAATCCTTGAAAGGATTCACAAGAGTTTGACTTGAAAGCATATGGTCAAATGATGCAATGCCCCAGAGGTGGTGGGGCCAGGTAATCTAAGGCGAGAAGCACATGAAAAATATACAATAATAAATGATCAGAAATCCAAGAAAGAAGTGCCAACTTTAGGGCTGTGAATGGATTTTTCCAAAGGCTCAATTAAGTATTGTTATTCTAAGAAAAGAATTCATTCTGCAATATTTTTATTAATTTCTAAACAAAATTCTAATTTTACCATTTACAACAGCTTGAGTTGTCTATTCATCCTCCTGTGCCTTGTGACATGGAGTTAGAAGTGGTATCACAGTTCATGAACTCTTTAGGGCCAACCCACTGGCCACCTATATTAGGTACAGCCTGGCACATTGGCTCAGGCCTTCTATTCTTTATATCCACCAGGGCTAGGAAGAGAAGCAGTTGGTAACAACGTTTCTGATAGCTCAAACACTTAGCAAACGTGTGGATCATGAAGTGGGCCAATCACATTTCATTGGAGCCTATGTCGTTGATGAAGCTGAAAGCTTGGGTTTATGGGCCATTATTGAAAATACTTCAGCTTATAACCCACAACAAATCACCCCATCCACAGCTGAGAGGGCATTTTTGGTAAAACAAATTACACACACAACCCAGGATAGAGTAACACATGTTATGGACTTGCTCGAAATGAGCCAGCCCTGAAAGTTTCCAGGAAGGATGAAGCATCTCTGTCAAAAATCCAACACACTGAGAAAATACCCAGCCAGTAGCAGCCCACAGAAGAGGTGTGGACACTGCTTGCAGCAGATATGTAGTGGGAAAGATGTTTGAACTATCCAAGAAGATGTCAACTGATTACATTTTGCAGGATCTAGTTACTGGGCAGCCCAAGGTTATTCGGAGTTATAAAGAAAAGTTGCACAAACCTGATGGACCTATCATCCCTTACCAGCATTTCTACAAAAGGTGTTTTCTATGAGAAGATACTAGAGAATTTTTCTTGAACGTTGGATGAAACTCTCATACCTGAAAATGGAAGGAATAATATTGAGAGTAGTTTATAGCATCTCTACTGATGATACCACATACCATATAGTAACTCTGGGTTGTGATACACTTGTATATAGGAGCATTATAAATGCCATATCATATCATCATACATTCTTATGAATACCTAAAAAGAGATATACTGAAAAAGGTTTCATGTAATGTAGCATGCTATAGTTCGAAATCTGCCTGAAATCCAGTTTCTGGCCTCCAAGAAAGCTCAGCAACTGTCTTATAGGATAACCCATACTCTAAGCAAATGGCTAGAAGGCTTGTAAATTAACGAAGTGAAAGATCAATTCATTTTGGAACAGTTTTGTTACCCTCTGTCCCCTTCCCTACAGAAACCTATTAGACAATTACACCAGTCAAACCTTGAGTTAGCTGAGCAAAAAGTGACTGGGTATCAGTAAGCATGTCAATTTAAAACAGTGATCTTCAGACTGTGGGATGGGCCCAAAGAATGGTGAGGGTGTCCCCAGAATCTATAACAAGGATCACGATTACTGTTTTTAAAAGAAAAAAGTATTGTGGTTACTGATTCTAATGTAAATATAAGCAGTAGATAATCTGCTTATATTTTAAAGAACCTGTATATATGAGAGTATATACGGGGGCTTGGTATAGAAATGTTTAAATACCAGTGTTTTAAAGCAACCCCTCCAGTTAACATGCCTAAGATATCAATGGGTACTGACCCAATGAGAAACCATGGTCTAGGACCAACCCCATTGCAAACAATCTCGGGCCCTTAAGGCAGACCAGAGATCCACAGAAGTCTGTTAACTTGACTAGAGGGAGAGTTAAGCAAGGTCAAGCTCTAATTCCACAGCAGATCCCTGTCAAGATGTAGGCCTGTAGGAAGGCGGAACACATGGTGAGGGCCTGATCCAATATAACCAAACCTCAACAGATGGGCACAAGTGACTGTGTACCAACAATGTCACAAGAAGGCTATTGCTTTGGTTCAGAAGACCCTAATGGTAAAGGACCAAAATGGCTGGGGATGATTGCAATAGGAAGAGTTCCAGGATGCTATTATCCCTTGCTATGTACTGAAGGGCAGCCAGACAGCCATTGCACTCCCAACTCGAGTATCAAATAGACAGCACTCCATTTTGACTACATCTTAGAAGAGGTATTAATCCCAAAAAACGGTTAACAATATCTTACTTCGACATTGACCAGGAGAGTTATCTTAAAGCCCAAATACAGATCCAGGTGAAACACCAGCTTATCTTCGTTGAAGTAGCCATCATACCGGATCTTCCAGAAGAGGCAATCATTGGAATTTATCTCCCGAAGTTTCAAGAATGGTTGGATCAGGCTGAAGGACAAAGAAAAGCTCAACCAAGCCAGAGGAAATGTACCTGCACATCCGGTAGGGGATGAGGGGTAACTGGCTGTACTGCTGGATGAGCAGGGACGTGAATACCAGCGTGTGACCTCAAGATTTTATATTTGAGCTACCCACCATCTTCTATTACATAAAACACGCTAATATGGAGCCCAAATATCAGCTTCTAATAAAAGGTATTTCCCATGGTCTACCCACACTTTCTTCACTTACATCCCCCAGTGTGAGAATGGAGGTCTTGGATCTGTGGTCTTGTGCACCATGTAAGTCTTTCAACAAGTCAGCGTTGCATATACCTAATGCTAAACTTATAAATTCGTCCATCTGAGCCATAGCCTTTTGGAGCCGCTGAAGCAGATGATCCATACTTAAAAGAACACTTTGCAGAACTATGAAAAAAAAGGTAAGCTTTGTGTCCTCTGTCAAGATCATCTTCAATTCATTTCTACACCAATGTTAAAGTTATAACTCTGCTAACACAAATTGGTGCTTCTTACAGAACATACAATGTATAAATAAAAGATAATGAGTTTTAAACATCCAGGAATTATTAAATTTAAATAACTTAAATAACTTGGAGTTACATGGATTGATGACAGGTGCCTTTAAAAATACAGAAATTCAGAAAGTTAAATAACTTAGATAACTTGGAGTTACATGGATTGATGACTGGTGCCTTCTTTGATTGGCAGCAGCGTTTTCCAGTTTAGAGAAATTGCATGCCAGAAGCATGAGATAACTGGTGATCCATTGTTTAGTACTGCATTTTTGGATTATGCTGCAAGATAATACTACACATCTGGCCTGCATGCTGAAATGTGGTTCATCCCCCATGATGTTGAATTTTTGAGGGTTCAAATATGAGAGCTAAGGTGGATCCCCTAATGCAATGCCCCCTAATATACTATTACACCCCACAAATCTGGGACAAGAAACAGGCTGTATTATGAATCAAATGTGTGTTTTATTAAAACAAAATCACTTGAAAGCTGGTCCCCTAACTTTATGCTGGGTAAGTCACCACAATGAAATAAAATGGTGATAAGCTGCATTAGGGTATACAGGCATGTTTTAGGGACAATGTTCTATCAATTAAGAACACCAGCGTAATTGTTTGTGCATTCAACATTGGAATAATTCCCAATAATTGCCCCTAAACAGGATGTTGTGCTTCAATTTATGTGGTTCCATCAACTAGCAGAGCCGTTTGGTCCTAGTACCAGGCTCACAAATTGGAGGTTTGTTTGGCTCTTCCAGAAAATGGAGCCAATCTCTGAGTCTTAGTGCTCTGATCACAAACAGAAGGTTCTGCCTCAAAATATTTGGCTTTTCCAACCACGACTGCCACTCCCCAGGTCCTAGTTCCATGCTTAAAAACTTGAGACTCTGCCTCTATTTACCTGGCTCTTCCAAACAGCAGAATCACTCTCTAAGTCCGAGCACATTCCCTTAAATTGGAGGTTCTGCCTGCATTTATTTAGCCCATCTACCCAGCAGAGGCTTTCTCTGACCTGTACACCATTCTCAGAAATTTAACTGGAGATTCTGCATCATTGATTTGCCTTTTAAAACCAGGGGAGCAGTTCCTTCTTTTTTACTGCACTCTTCCAGTTTCCCCATGTCTCCCCTTTTACTATGCTCTTGTCCAGGCAACTAGAATTGGGTTTGGTGGTTCTGGAGCATGTGCTTCACCATAACAACCACCACTGCCAAGGGATCCACCACCCCACTGAGAGGGGACTGGCAATGTAGAATGTGCACACCTGTATTCGTCATCACTCTGTCTCACCTGTCTTTCCCAAATGACGCTGCACCCTGACTTCTGCCATCAAACAACAGAAGGCTGTTGTGCTAGTGGTAGGCACGTGGCCCTGCTAGTTAATGGTGCCTGGTTGTGCTAGGCCAGGCATGGGAGGTCAGGCGGGGAGTTGGGTTGTCCAGGAATCAGGTCGATTGGGGTTGATTGCTTGGGCACGACAGGCAACATGTAGAAGTACCATCACACACTTTCTTGTGGCTACTTTCACCACTGGAGGAGGATGTTGCACTAGATGGGCCCGGTGGCATGTGATGTGTGTTCCCCACATCTTATATAATTTGATCATCAAGGATGTGCCCAAGATAATCTAACTTGTGTTACCCTGATAAACAGTCTTCAGGCAGATGTTTCATATTACACCCCTACCTTCACCCTGACAATCATACTGTGCAGCAATTGGAAGAAGTCCCACATCCATGACCAGATGGACAGTAGTGCCATGTGTTGAGACGACTTCTATTCTGCCTTCACCATCTTCAGAAAAGTCTGCGCCGCCTTACCCCCTCTGCATGGAGTGCAGTGGAACCAGGCACCTTCTATTGGGCTACCCACTGGGTGAGCATCTCTGGCTTCTCTGCCTGGTGCTCGCCGGACCACCTACAGTACCACCTCCTCTTCGTCCCCCCACTTCCCAGTTTCCCATGCACCTCTGTGACTACATCTCCCAGCAGCTCCTAGCACACCTCCTCCTGTCCATCAACTAAAAAGCACTCACCCTCCTTGTGCAGATACTCCTTCAGTGGCTTTGTAACTCCCAAAACCGTCTCCAGGTTGGTAACCATTACATCAAAATGCTCCATTTCCCTCTACTCATTCCCCATTGCTCCATCTCCACTTTGTTCACCTGCATCTGCCTCTCCCCCTCAGGATCTGTCTCGTCCTCTTGGGTGACTGCCTCAACCACTGACATGAAGGTTGAGGAGTAAGCCAGCCTCTTAGCTTGTCCCCCACTACTCTCTCAAAATAAAGGGCATGTTGCCTAGGATGTCAATGTGCAAAACACTTGACTAAGACACGGGATTCACCCAACATACACACAATGGGGAAGGGCTCTCAGAAAACACAAACAGTAAGGAAGATGACTGAGCACAGCATACAAAGAATTCTCTGATTCAAAAAAAGGGTTAAGAAAGAAATGCACACAGTAAAGGGAACCGTAGAATGAACTGGAAAACAAATAAAGATATAAAAGCAGGTGAGATTCTATATTGCACATTAAATCCACAGGAAACAAAATTCATTAAATGTAAAAACGTTTGCTTGTAGGCAAAATATATTAGACAAAAGGATAATATGAAATATGCGTGTTGTGGTGTTTGTTTATGTGATATGTTTTCTTGTTTTTTGTATTTTATTGTATACGCCTCTCGCTTTTTTATTATTGTGATATGTCTTTAACGTGTTGGCTAATCTTATATGTCAAAGTTTCTTCGTGAACTAAAACACATTAATAAATATAAAAAATAAAAAAAATATGAACGATTTAGACGTTTTGTGTTTCTTGGTATAACCAGTAAAATACCTCAAGAAAGCATAACATGTTTTTCATGGTTTCATCACACATATTGCATGATAAATTATTGAATGACTTAATGGACAGTACATTAGAAAGAAAAGAGGCGAATCAGAGTGATTTCACTTGCAACGAAGCAGACCAACTTGCAGGAGGTAAAACACTCTATTTTGACACAGAATGCCTAGAGCAAAAGCAATTAAGGCTGCAAAATATTGCCGGCTGACATGATGTGTATGTAAATTTGTCATTCATGGGTAGGAGTTTGTAACAATCACAGGTAATGCTCACAATAAACCAAACCATGTGGCACAAAATGCTTTTCTGCAAAGAGTTTCCTAAAAAGGATGGTTATGTATCATTTAGGTATATTATCATAATACATACAGCGCTCAGGGCAGCAGAATGCTTTACAGATGAGAGTGGCACAACCACAGACCGTGTGTTGAAACCTTAGTTGTCATTTATGCTCATATCACATGATCGAAAGAGCAACCATTTTGTACACTTTCTGACATCCTGTTAACTTCTATTGTTTGATATGTATTGCATTTAATGCAGGAGAAATATGCATTACTAGTTTAAATTATACCTAGTGGTATTTACTGGATACTTGAGATGCTGTCAGCGCTACCTACTGTGCATAGAATGTTTAGCAATGGCTTCGTAAACACTGACTTTGCAATTATGCTCCTGGTCAAGCTTTTTCAAAAGGGATAACCAGGAAAGAGAACCCAGCAGTCTTTTCAGCAACTCCTCCTAGTGCTTTGACTTATTAGAGGCCTTGTACTAGGTCTGCAGAGGTTACAAATGGCTCGGCAGGTTCCGAAGCTGGCTTCTGGTTACTGTGTGCGAGCAATTAATTAAGGCCCAAGCTCTTTAGGAGGTGTGCGTGGGGAGGCACAAGATAACACATTAGAACAGAATGTTACCAGGTGAATACATATGAAGGTCCATTAAGAATTAGATTTTGAAATTTAAAAATGTGAAATGCATTTGCTGGCCATAAAACGGGATACTTTAACGGTTGAATTGGCACACATTTCTGATATGTTGGCTGCAACACCAACGACAGGTATTCAACCGTAGTGATGGAAAACATGGGTTACATCAGTGATGAGCGCATTGAACATTGTGGTTGGTGTGAAGCAAAAAGGAGGTATCGCACAGTGCAGGATGGATTCCTCTTAAGCAGCGGTGTGACTCCAGGTCCAGATGAGGCATCTGTTCCATTCTCTACTGATATGGAACAGGTGGCTGGTCATCACCCATGGAAATGCACAGCTGTGATGCAGTCCTGTGAAGATGAAATCCAAATCACTGCAATGTATCAGTGCTAGGTCTCTCTGTTGCAATGAAGGTATGTTCACGTGTCAGTTGCACAATCCAATGTGGTGCACAGCAACAGTGCATGGAAGTCTTGCGGCTAGTCGGTGCTGTGGGGAAGAAAATGTTGTGGTGGTGTTGGGAGGTGGTGCAGCCAGTACTGGATCCCATCCATGCTGTGGAAACAGGTCTTTGCATTTTAAACAAGGGTGCTCTTTCCATGCAGAATCACTACCAGAGGCGATCAAGGTTGTTCGGATGTGATAAGTGAGTATGTAATTCCACCAAGAACATTCATTAGGTTAACATTTTACACTTAGAAGACTTGTGTGGTTGGCCATTGTGCTGCCCTTGGCTTAATTCAGGAGTGTGACCTGGGTGTTGCTCTCAGAGGATTGTGTGAGGGTAGCCATTATATTATATTGCACAGACTTTAGCCTTTGCACCAGAGGATCCCTTGTGATAGCCATTGTATAGCACCCGGAAGCGGTATGCAGTTGACCAGGGTGCTGCACTTCGTCGAGTCCATGAGGGCAATCATCTTATGGATTTTAGGCAATTGTAGAAGGTGTTCCACTAGAGGGAATGCAGGCATTGGCAGTATGCTGCCTTTACAGATAGGTGGTGTCTTGAATGTAGCCACTTAATTATATCCACCATAATGTATCATCCCAGATATTTTAGAATGTTGCTGAATGTACCAATTCTAGGTTTTCATTTGATCATAACCAATGCATTTTTCCTCTCGCACGCCACACTTTTGGAATTAGCAAAAGGTGCTGCCACACTCCTGCACTCACCTGCTTTCACATACTACTCGAACGTCACAATGCACAACACTTCTGCCATAAGAATGTAGCTACCATTCACGTCAAAAATTCAAACTGTAGCTACACACATACATGACTATCCTCTTGCACACCCCGCCAGCTTATTTCCCTAGTGTACCTCTCTCCACCCATACACATGCCAATTAGACATGGGTGGCTAGCAGCGACTCGGCCAAGCCCTCATAACCATTAATGGCCATTATGCACACATGCATACTAGCACCGCCTAACATTCCCATACTTCGGTCCCTCTGAGGGCTTTCAATGATAGCTCTTTGGGACCATATCCATGGTGAAAGTTGCAATACAAATGACTAAAGGAAATTAAATAAAATGAAGATGGATATCACCCATTAAAATAACAATTTAAAATGTGATTAAAGTGTTAATCACAACGTATAACAAGGTGTAATTATTGCCTAAGTAACTCCTTATTTTCCCTCAGATGATCTTGTCATAATAGTAAGAACACTATGAAGATCGTTTAGTAAAAATGTGCAAATTGCACAAGGAGACCATTTACATTTACACTTATCTGCAAGCAGGTCCCTCCTAGCCATTGTAATCATATGCATGGCAAATTGCAACAAAATTGTAAAATCAGGCATCATCATAATGTACACATTTGTTTATCCACTTCGCAGTGCAAACTGAGTACATGTTGCCTGTCATTTATGCATGGTAATGCATGGTAGGGTACCTTTACAATGGATTCTTATGGAATGTGTCTGCTTTTTGCCAAGTGATGCTTAGCAGCTGAACGGTAAAGGAAAATGGAAACTTAACTCCCATTCCATGCCCCCCTTCACCCACAAAATGCCAGATAGAGTAAACAAAGGTGTTAAGACATGTGTAAAATGTTTATGCCTGACTTAACACTGTTATAATACGCCCAGTTGACTTGGAAAATGGACCACTATGTCTCCATCCACTCATTTTGGCAATGGATTATTGCCTATTGTATTGCTATGACTGTTTCAGATACAAGAGAAAATGTTTCAGGTGCATGTAAGGTTGACTAAAAGTAGAATACATATGTGTTCAATCCAGAAATTTGATTTGTAATCCATTTTTTTTAAAAACAATTTTATTACATTTTCAATAAAACCAATGCAGACCAAATATGCAGTGCAAATATCAATAATGCAATTCCACTTTGTTCAGTACACAATTTGATCTCTACTCCCCTTATCCCACCCCCCTACAAGCCTATTTAATCCTATTCACTCTGTATCCGCACTGCATGGTGGGGTCTGTTTTCCATTGGATTCCGCCAAATCTGGCATTGTTCCAAACAGTTCCGCTATCAATAATTTCCATGCCATTAGGGTTCCCATCTCTTCTTCTCCTCCTATGTTACTTGCCTCCTGCCATACCATAGTCTCTGCCTCCGCCCACCTCTGCAACTCCTTCCACCACATCTCCACCCGTGGTCTATGACAAGCCTTCCAACCCATGGCGATCCTCCTTTTTGCAAGCACATATGCCAAGTCCTTCAGTTTGTTGACATGCTTCAGTTTCTGCGATCTAGGGAACCCCCCAGTAAGCAGGCCAGGCTGACTTTATAACAATAGTGACTCCTTTGTCCGCTAGTTTCCCCGCTATTTCGCTCCAGAAGCGCTCAATCACAGGGCAGGACCAAAACATGTGCACCATGTCAGCCTGTTCTTCATCACATTTGGGACATGCTTGTCTACCAGCATTTTCAAACCTTGATATCTTCAGGGGTGTCATATACGCCCTGTGCGTAATATATAATTGTATCTGTTTCAACCTAGCATTTCTCGACACCTTTTTATGATACCACAGAGCACGCTCCCACATCCCGTCCTCCATCGGGGCTCCCACCTCAGTTTCCCAGTCTAATCTTAGTTGCGTTGGTTCCTTCCCAACCTTGAGCATCAGCATTTCATACAATCTTGAAATCTCATGCCCTCCCTCTGTTATATCATATATCGTATATACAGTACCATCTGGCTCTTCTCCGAGTACCGTTTCAGGCCAAGTTTTCTTAATTTCCCGCACCAATCTATGATACGTAATATACTGACCTACGTGTCTACGTGTAGTCCTGCTTCCTCACCCAACTCTTCAAAATTTATGATGGCTCCCTCCCGCCAGACATCTCCCATAGTTGCCAACCCCACCGATTCCCAGTGGTTTCTAATCATCATTCGTAGCTGCACATCTCCTCTGGCCAGCGCAACCAGCGGTATCTGCGGGGAGCATGGAGCTGGGATTTCCATCATCCGGCACGCTCTGCGCCAGATCCTCCACCCAAGCATCAACATCACAGGGCGCACCTTCATTTCTGTATCGGGCAGATCACTTCTTTTAAATAAAATGGGGCACAATCCACACTAAAAAACCTGGATTCAGGGGTCTCTTCGTCCGAGAGCCATTTAGCAATGTACTGCAACTGGCTCGCTACATAGTAGACCTCGTAGTTAGGGAGCCTTAGCCCTCCTTTTTCGTAAAAATTCTGCAACTTCCATAATGCCACCCTGCTCCTGGTGCCCTGCCACAAGAAGTCCCTGCACATACTGTTTAGCCTGGTAAAAAACTTCCCCGGTATGAGGTATGGAATGTTTCCAAAATAAGGCAGAAGTCTGGGCAGGACCACCATCTTAAACATTGCACCACGCCCCATCATCGCTAGTGGCAGCTTCCCCCAAAATTTCATACTTTTTCCAATTTTTGCTATGGCTACCTCCGTGTTGTTTCTAAGTTCTTTTTCAACCGTATGGTACACATCTATCCCAAGGTACCGAAAGGTATCAACAGCCCAAGGAGCTTGCAGCACCGGCAGCTGCTCTATAGGGATTCCCATATAGCTACCTAACGGGAAAATGACACACTTCTGAGGATTCACCGCTATGCCAAACAGCCCCGCATACCTGTCCATAACCTCCAGGATGTACTGGAGATTCTCCTCTGGGTACTTCAGGTACAACAGCAAATCATCTGCATACAAGGAGATCAAGTGTCGCTCCCCTCCCACTTCAATGCCTATAGTGTCATACTGTTGTCTGAGATATATAGCTAAAGGCTCCAAAGCCAGTATGTATAACATAGGGGACCATGGGCACCCTTGTCTAGTACCTCTGCTTAGCCGCCATCTCTCTGAAATCACAGCTCCTGTCTTGACTCTGGCCAACGGCTCACTATATAGCATCTTTGCCCATTTTATGTATCCAGGCCCCATCCCATATCCTGCCAGGCCCGACAGCAGCCATGGCCACTTGACAGAGTCGAAAGCCTTTACCGCGTCTAAAGACACTACTACCATTTCACCCCCATTCCTGCCCGCCTATTCGACGACTCGGTGGAGTCGCCTGTGGTTATGAGTTATGTTCCTATTCAGAACATAGCCCGTCTGATCCGGGTGTATGAGTTTACCTATGACTCTTTGCAGTCTGCTTGCCAAGACAGCTGTCAGTATCTTGCTGTCCTGATTCAACATTGATAGCGGTCTGTAGGAGCCACAGCTATGTCCAGGCTTATTGGGCTTAGGAAGCAGAATTATAATTGACTCTCTAAGCGACTCTGGCAGCCGTCCCGTCTTAAACGCTTCATTTAGCATATTTAGCATTGGGCGGAGCACTTCTGCTTTATATGCTTTATAAAATTCACTTGGAAGCCGGTCCGCCCCTGGGGTCTTACTAGTAGGCAGTTGTCTCAGCACTGCTTCTAGCTCCTCCAAAGTAATCGGTGCATCCAAATCTTCCCTTTCTTCAGCACTTATTTTGGGCAGACCTATGTCTTCAAGTGTTTCTTTTATTTCCTCTTGACTACCCTTCTCCGCGTCCCCATATAGTTCCCTATAGTAATTAGCGAACTCCTGATTAACCCCCTCCTGGGTGTCAGCTACACTGCCATCTTCTCTTGTTATTGTCCTAATGGTGGGTCTGGGGATTTCGCTCTTACATAACCATGCCAGAAGCCTTCCCGTTTTATCTCCTCCCGCGTGCTGTCTCTCTATGTATTTCTTATAATTTAGCTTACACAACCTATCCCAATGTTCTCCACATCTCTGTTGCAATTGAAGTATCAGCTCCGTATTTATTCCAGTATCATCATTCACCCCTGCGCTTTTTCCAGCTCCCTTTCAGCTTCATGTAAGACAGTCAGGATTCCTCCTTGCAGGCTTTTAGACTTTGCTATGGCTACGCCTGGCAACACCACTTTAAAAGCTTCCCATAGCGTGTTCGCCGCGTCCACACTTCCCGTATTCACCTCAAAGTAATTTATGATCTCCTCCCTTATGTCTTCCCTAAACACAGGATCTTTAAGCGCTTCCGCTCGGAGCCGCCATGTTGGGATCCTCGCTCTTGGAGGATGGTATTGCCAGCCAACAACTAAAGGTGAGTGGTCTAACAGTACTCTTGCTTTATATTCTGCCTGCACCATTTCTATCATTATGTCCGACGTGGCAAAGACATAGTCTAGCCTCGTATACAACTGTTGTGGGGCAGAATAGTGCGAGTACTGTTTTTCCTGGGGGTGCTTCGTTCTCCATACATCTGCCAGACCAAAGTCGTCTAGCAGTGTTTGCAGCACTCGTGCTGCCGGGGCAGGTTTATCCAATTTTCGATCCGATCTGTCCATCCTGGGGTTTAGTACACAGTTAAAATCCCCACCCCAGATCACAGCACTTCCCATACACATGCCAAGGTTAGTACTCAAGGTTCTAAAATATGTTGCCGTATTCTGATTGGGTGTGTATGTATTCACTATACTTATCTCTCTGTTCTCCACCAATCCCCTAAGTTTGACCATTCTACCATTGGCTTCCGCAGTTTCCTGCAACACGTGAAAGGGGACATGTGGTGCCACCTAGATAAGGACCCCTCTAGCATAAGCAGAATATGTTGAGCCCACCACGACCCCTTTCCATTTTCTCATAACCATTCCCAGCCTTTCTTTCGTCAAATGAGTCTCCTGTAGCAGCGCAATATCTACCTTCTGTCTGCGCAGGTATAGCAGAACCTTATTTCTTTTTAAATAACTGTTTAGTCCCCTGACATTTCATGTAATTATCTTAAGGTCCCCCATGGCTTGTTATGTCTCCCATCCCCTCTCCAGCAGTGCAATCCATTTCTCGTTTCTGTTCCTGTCTATATAGGCTTGTCCCCCGGTTCAAACTTCTCCTATCTACACACACTTCAAACAGCCCTCCCTCCCTCCCTCCCTCCCAACACCCTTCCCTTCCCAAACACATCCAACTCCCCATTTCTCCCACTCCCCGACCCTCCTCTCCTCCCCAACAACCCCCTCCCCAACTGTTGGCCAGCTCCATCCCTGGATCTCAGGCACCCCCGCATCTAGCTCTTTCTGGCTCCCGCCTGTACTCGATGCTCCGCAGGGTGAGGCCGCCCTAGTGGCTAACCTTCTACAACTATTACTATTATTTTTCGGGGGGTAGGGTGCTTGCGTCCTGCCACTCCTATTTGCTATAATCTCAACACACTTTGGTGTATAATTGGCGCATGTGCGCACGTTACTATATTCAAGTCTTTAAGTTCGCCAAAGTCCATGGTATCCCCTCCAGATATCAACCTTGCCTAGTCGCACCCCTTACTCATAATCACCATCTTTATTTCTATTAGAGTACCCACTGTGCACCAAATCAATCTACATGCAATGTCCCCTTCACTTATTGTATTACTTTCGAGCTTGCTCCGCATCTTGTTCCGGACAACCCTGAAGGTCTAGCCATGTCGTTGCTTCTTCAGGGGTGTGAAAATAAAACATCTTGCTCTTATGTATCACAGGATACAGAACATATATTTAATTCCTGCCATGCGTAACCTTCTTTTGATTGCCACATAACTATACCGCTGCCTCTGGACCAACATTGTATAATCCGGATATGTTGTGATGGTGCACAAGGCCCTTTCTATCGTTCCTCCTTTACGAAAGTATTCCAAAATCTTCTCGCGATCCTTCTAGTTCAATATTTTCGCGATTATTGCACGGGGGGCCGCGGCTTTGGTTTCCTCATAAGGGCTCTATGTGCCCGCTGCACTGCAAATCCTTGCGAGAGTTTTTCAGCCCCTATTTCTTGTAAGAGTAGGTTTTCAACGTAGTCTGTGGGGTCTTGGCCTTCCTCCCCTCCGGCAAGCCGACCACGTGGATGTTGTTCCTCCTTGCTCTCCCTTCCGCTTCCTCTGTACGATTTTCCAGGTTAACTACCTGCTGTTTTAATATATGAACCTCCTTCGCGTTGTTGGCGCTGGTATCTGAGTTAGTTTTCACTGCACTTTCCAGGCTACTTGTTCTCTCTGCCAATGTCCTTACGTCTTGTCGTAGCAAGGCGACGTCAATGCCTACTGCGTCGATCTTGGCTTCCAGTGAAGTGCGTAGGTCCACCATCGCTGTCCCCCATGAGTCTCTCAGCTCCGTGATGGCAGCTGAATCTGATAGTTCTCCGTCGCTACAGTGCTCTCTGCCGGTGCTATCGCGCCTTTAGGTGCACCGGTCGCTGGGGATAGCTGTGTCTTGGTGAATGCTTCCATTGTAGATTGTTTGTTCTTGTTCTTGCTTATGGCCCCTCGTCCAGTCATCATGCAGCTTCAGTGTGCGTTCTAGGTTGTTCGGCCTCAGCTGTATCTATCTTGTTCTCTGATCTGATACGGCCGCAGAGTAATACCAGAGGTCTGGGTCAATTGTTCAGGGGTGCTCTGTTTAAGTTTATGCTCGCTGGGTTCATTCTCGAGTGAATTATGCCCTCCCACGTTACCGCTTATGTTGCTACGACCTGGGGCACACTATTCCTTTCTCATCTAGTTCTCGGGTCTCTTTGGGTTTTTGCGCACGCTGTGCTCAGTCGCTTGTAATCGCCGCAGTTGTTTACTTTTCCAGCAGCTTGAGCTCACCTCACAGATCGTGTCCTCCTGTGCTGGTTCCCAACTTGTGGCTTGCACAGAGTCATGCGCTAGTATACAGCCTTTGTGCATGCCTCCAGTTCTCAATACCGTGTCCTTATTTATTTTAGAAATAGCACAATCACCACTGCCTGTGCCAACTCGGCAGCATCAACATGTCCCCCAGAGGCAGCTGTTGCCGAATGCCCACTTGCACGTTGAGGTCACTGAATACTGTTCGTGAGCCGCCACCTGCTATTTCATGTACACTTTTTCATCCGAGCTCTGCTGCCAGTCCAGTGTACTATTTATTGTTGCCTCCCTCACTTAGGACCATGTTACTAAAAGTTTGGGCGTGCAGCGTCCACCGTTTCTCAACAAAGGCCCAAAGCGGCCACCACAACTGATCTCCGTTGCACTCGGGGCCTTGCTCACGCTTCAGTGCACTGCAGCATCTTGCTCCCAGCCTTGCCTTGCCATGTCCAAATGTTATTGCAGTCGGCTTCTTTAATCCCCATACGCCGGCACTCAAGCTACTACAGTTAACAGATAGTCCCTCCGATTCACGGTATACAACGTTGCACACTCCAAATGTTTTACTGCTGTTCCGACGATCCACCAGGCCCCCAGCCAACGTAGGCTTCAGTGGCCGCTTGCAACAATGTATCATGAGCTCTTCCTCTCCCAGGCTCACTTCACGGCACAGCACGTCTCTTGAAGCTTTTTCCACTGGTTTGAATATGCGCCTCCAGCTATCACACAAAGTGAGCTCTCCATTCGCAGCTGATAGCCTGACTCAGTCGTTCCGGCAATCAGGGTATTTTCCAGACCCAACGCCTTTGTTAGCCGCCATTTTGCAGGACTTCGTGTTCCACAAAGCAAAACCTGCAGAGCTCATACCTCAGTCATCTTTTCCCAAAACAATTAGTCCTTTGCCACTGTAGTAGAAAGCAGCTTCCAACATCTCTGCCTATGTTTCCAACAGCTTTCAGTCCGTATATGTGCTTCTGTTAGGATCGGTATCAGATCAGTAGGAGCAGCCACTCCGGAGCATGTCCTACTCCATGGGTGGCTGTCCACGCCCCCTTGATTTGTAATCCATAATTACAAAATGAGACCTGGACTTGTCTCATCTGGCATAACATTATTTTTGTAGGAATAGTTTTGGGCTACGTCGTATGTGCACATATTTTCAAAAGCAGTGCTTCTGTTTGGATAGTGTTGTAAATCAAATAGTTTTTTTAAAATATCTTGGCTATTGGGAACATTTGTGGCTATATTTTCATTTTCTTCATAGGAATTAAGTACTCTTTTTCGTGATGAAGCTATACCAAGCTTTAACCAGATAATGTTTTCAGATTTCACATAAAAGGCTGTACCTGTTAAGAGGCAGCAGCACCAGGGTCCTCATGCTTTACTATGGAGAGCCACAAACATGGTTTCCCCCTTCCCCTATCAAGGGAAAGATTTATGCTTTGGAGGAGAGTTGGTTCCTAGTCACCTGCATTGAAAAAAGTGTGTGACTACATGTACCAGAAACCTTAGAGACTTTAATGACAATTAATCAGACACACCTGAAAAGGGAAAGAAACACAGCCACCCTAATGATTGATAGAGTCAAGAAAACATTTGGAGGAAAAGACTAACTGTTTCTTGTAGGATGTATTGACCCACTCCACTATGCTCTGCGGCATCACCCTGCCAGTTATAGGGAAGAAACAGCAACAATGGCGGCAAAACCCGTGTGTGCGCCAAAAACCTACAAAAACCTGCAAAAACCATGTGCTTCAGCACACCAAAAGAGGGATGCACAACCTGCCACCCATGGTGCATGTGCAGTGGAATAGAGCACACCCTGCAGAAATGTGCCATTGGGTTCCATAACCAGCAAACAGAGTGCAGAGAGAAAAGCAGCAGTTTGCAAGTGAAACCAAAAATTGCCAACAAATCACATTTGTTTGTTGCCAAAGACTCCAAAATGCCTATAACAAAACATTTTCAACATTCACAATCTTGCCTGGTACTAAAATCTATGTATCAAATTGAATATTGGGAAACATACAAAGTTTGAAAACTATTAGCCTCTATGCCAAATTCTGGGTGCAGTACCCAGGGCCGCCTGAATGACAGCTGTAAGAGGAGGACGGAGAAAGCTTTAAAATAACCTAAAACTAAAAAGTCTGCTGAATTAGCAAACATAAACAGGATTGTTGCCAAAAAGGAATACAGATTTTAGTTGTGTTTTTGATTCCACAGATTTTAAGGCCAAGAAAGAAATCTATTTGATGCAACAGATGTGGGTTTTGCTAAGTTTAAAAGTTAATTAGCTTGGATGAAGCTGCAAAGAACTGGAAAAGCAGGTTTTTCTCCCAGAAGGAGGGCCTTCGTCTCAGCAGAAACTCACGGGGAGGTGTTAATTTCAGGTTGGGACAGAATCTTGTCTGCAGAGGGCAAAGGAACAATGACAAAGTTGCATCCCAGGAAACTGGAAGTGTGAAAAGTGTTGTAAATGGCCTCTGGAAGGAACAAGCCAGGAGGGGGATGCCTTGGACTGCAGGGAGACAAAAAGAGGCAGAGCCAATCGACCATCTGTTGCTAAACATGAACAAAGAACACATAACTTGCTATTCAAAATGGTGAAAAATATAAAAATGACAGAGTTGTTAATTTAATTTCTGGCTGCACGTGTGAAGAGGCGGCAGAAATGTGTGGCATGTTCTGGACAAGAATAGCAAGATATGTGGTTTTATGCAAAATGTATTACTGTTAGAATGGTGAAAACTTACACGCATATCCCTATGTTAAACACGCACACTTGTGGAGATTTACAGAAAAATTGGAAATTATTTCATAGCGAAAAGGGAAAAAATCTGTAGAAAGGGGAGACAAGATCCCACCACTGCAGGGTTTTGAGGAATAGCTGCTATATAAAATATGGCATCTTTGTGTGTGATTTGTATAAAGGTGACCAATTTAGAAATGTACATTTAATATCAAATCAGATTTTGAGACCAGTGGATAAAGGGAGGTCACAGAGGATTGTGAAGCAAATCATAAAATGTGACATCATCCAGCCTTCAACCAATCACTCAAATTACAAGGCAGAGATGAAGTGTGGTCCTATCCCAGCTCACAGGGGCAAGCTTAGCTAAGCCGGCCCACACACCCCATTTGTGATGTCATTCTTTAGCATAAATAGAACCAGCTGACAACACATAGGGACCAGCCACCTTCCTGATTCCTGCGAAGCACTCTGATCCAGCTTTCTATATCCAGCTTTAAATATTCTTCCAGATCCAGATGCAAACCTCTTGCCAGCAATAGAGACTATTGATTTCCAGCAAGGCCCCCAATCCTCAAATGTATTCTCTCCACTCAGTAAAGCGCTGTGTGGTGTGAGAAGGCCTTTTGAACCAGTATCTAGACATTCTCTGGCTTGCCACCACTAGGCTTGCCTGAGGAACTCACCATCCAGCTGATCCAAATACCCACAGACTAGGAGAGCAGATCCTATGCCAATCCAGCGACCGGCCTATGGGATCCAGTCCTGTGCCTGATGTGCTGTCGTTCCTAGACCAGACCCAATCCATGACCAGAACTGACGGTCTCATTTAAAAACGTATCCTGTGAGTATAAATAGGAAGAACTGTGTCCCATAGCATATGTACTGTGCATAGTCTTATCCCTATCTCAGACCCATCCTATCTTTCATTCAGAACCAGTATTGTAGGAGTATCTTTGCTTTGTTTTATCCCCAGCTCAAACCTATCCTATCTTTCCTTTAGAACCTTATAGTTAGAACAAGCTTTGCGCTGACCCTTTTCTCATCTGAAGAAGTTGCGTTTCCTTATCAGGTGGGTCACCCTGATCCAGTGACTGTAATATTCCTGTGTGGTATTCGCTTCTTCATAGTCATCCCCTAGTGTAAGCAAACCCATTTGTCATTTTCAAAAGCGCACTCCTGTTTTCCATTCTCGCGCCTATTTTACAAAAAAGACCTTTACTAAAACCTCCATAAAACGAAATTTAAACTCCTACTTGTACCTAACATCCATAGCTATCCAACCCAAAAATGTTTTAAAACTGTGTGATTCTCCTGTTATCACGAATATCGCACATGGAAAAGTTTGCCACAAATTTTCATTTTGAGACATTTTTACATGTTTGAAATAGCTTCTATTTGTTTCCGACTTGGACCTTAAAATTTCAATTGTGTTCTGCTGACCAAATCATTGCTTGTGCTTGTCTGCCACTATCCAAAGCGGCTCCCATAAGAATTTATAACAATTTCAACATTTTGACCATATTTGGTGTTTTTGCCCAGTCCATTCGTGTATTAAAGATATTATTCAGTGTTCTGTCACCCCAATGGTGATTGTTGTTTATCTATTAAAACATATTGGGGGTAATTCATAGAATTCGGCACACAAGTGGCACATGCTGCTGGCGCACAGACTGAGCGTGTGGCAGTCTGCGCCAGACGCATGCGCCAAAACCCATTCAGACGCACAGTGTATTCATGGATTAATACATCCATAAGCAGCCACGGAGCAGAGTGGCACAGGGACCCTGCAGCAGCGCCAGTTACGCCCCCAACCCCGCCCCGTGCACCAAAAACATCACACAAATCTAGTACATGGCGCAAAGGCCAGTGGACCAGCATATAGCCCCCCCAACCACGAAAACATGTGTAAAACTCCCCGCGCACGCCCCAGAATACACGTACCCCGCTCGTGCCAGGCCCATCGCGTGTAAAAACTCCCTGCGCACCCCTCAAAATACACGTACCCCACTCGTGCCAGGTAAATTGCGTGGAAAAAGTCCCCCCTGTGGTGTGGGCTGCCTGCGGGGCATGGCCAGGGTGGGTGGGCTGCCTGTGGGGCATGGGGAGGGTGGATGGGCAGCCTGCATGAATTTCAGGGGTGCGCGGGAAGTTTCACATGCGATAGGCCCTGTGCAAGTGGGGTATGTGTATTCCGAGGGGTGCGCGGGGAGTTTTACAAGCGATGGGCCTGGCGCGAGCGGAGTACGTGTATTCTGGGGCATGTGCAGGGAGTTTTACACGCGATAGGCCCTGTGCGAGCAGGGTATGTGTATTTGGGGGGTACGCTGGTAGTTTCACACGCGATAGGCCCTGTGTAAGCAGGGTACATGTATTTGGGGGTACGTGGGGAGTTTCACAGGCGATCTGCCCTGTGCGAGCGGGATACGTGTATTTGGGGGGTACGCTGGGAGTTTCACACGCGATAGGCCCTGTGCGAGCAGGGTACATGTATTTGGGGGGTACGCGGGGAGTTTCACACGCGATCTGCCCTGTGCGAGCGGGGTACGTGTATTTGGGGGGTATGTGGGGAGTTTACACACTATTTGGCATTGTGGGCCCTCCCGGGTGTGCAGTTTTCCCCCTCCCCATGCCCTGCAGGCAGCCCACACCACAGGGGAATACCCTACAACCCTCACCATGCCCTGCAGGCAGCCTACATGGCACCATGCACTTGTGAGCACACATATGAGCCCCGACTCATGTCCCCACCGGTCCACCCACCCCGAGTGATGGGCACCTGCCAGCAGGCCCTGACTCATGTTCCCCACCCACTCACCCACCCCCCATTTACGGGCACCTGCCAGCAGGCCCCGACTCATGTCCCCCCACCCACTCACCCAACCACCATTGATGGGCACCTGCCAGCAGGCCTGACTCATGTCCCTTTTACCCCCACCCACCCAGCAGTGACGGGCACCTGCCAGCAGGCCCCGGCTCATGTCCCCCCACCCACTCACCTACCCACCATTGACGGGCACCTGCCAGCAGGCCCCGACTCATGTCCCCCCACCCACTCACCCACCCAGCAGTGACGGGCACCTTCCAGCAGGTCCCGACTCATGTGCCCCCACCCGACACGTCATCACACTCCAGACCCATGGGCCTTATGGCCACCCACATCCCACCCCAGGCCACCCCAGTCCAAACACCCGACATTGAATTCCCAAAGTCATGATAGAAAATACATAACCCACATGCTCATGAATACATGTCCCTCAGACCCACACAATGGTGACACATGACTGAAAAACAACATTATGACATGCACAAAAGAAATTATAGAAGACCACACAAGTAAAGTAAAGAAAAAAAGTGTATTGAAGAATCAACAAAATGAATAAAACCAAATCACACAATAATGAAAAGAAATAATCCAAGTCCGGAACTCCAAAATTGATCAAAAAAAATTAATGCTGCAACCAATAAAATCCAAAGTAAAATGGCTCCTATGGGTCTGTCCATAAAAAAAAATCACAGTTCAAACAAACCAAAGTATTCCACCATAGGTCCAAGAAAATGAAATCCACATCGAAAACTATTTACAAAAGAACATCCAAGGGCCATGAGCCCAACAATCCAAAGGAAACCTACAAAAAACCCTACCTAATAAATAACTATATACAAAAAGGTGGGGCGTAGTCCATGTGCCCCAAATGAAAGAAAAATAGAAAGGAAACCTAACACTAATGAACTATATACAATGGTGGTGGGCAAGTCCTACGGCTCACTTGTTAATTTCCCAGGCCAGGGCATCATCGAACTCCTGTTCAACGTCCTGGAGGCAGGCCTGTTCCCTGGCCCCAAGGTCTTGCGGGGATAAAGCCATGTCCACCTCCAACTCCCTGCAAATTTCCTCGAGGCACTCAGCCCGCCTCAACGCCCTGCGCATGGAGTTCTCTGCCCTGACCATAGTGAGCCGTACCTCTTCCACCCGCCGCCGCTCTGCATCTATTTACTGGCCCAACCACTGCCACACGGAAGACACTCCCAATCCAGGGTCCTCCTGCCCTCCTGCCGATGCCTGCCCCTCTGATGTTGATGGCCCCAATCCATCATCGCTCCCACCTTGAGCCTTCTGCTACCTAACATGTACCCTGCCTGTTGATGCCTGCACGTCCTCCTCCTGCTGGGGTCCAGTTGTTGGGGTGGCCACCCCTGCTGTACCTCCGACTCCCGACTGTGGCAGGGATGTGTCCTCCACCAGTCTGGCCGCTAGGTCAGGGGCAGCTCCACAGGGTGGCCAGGTGATACATGGCCAGGAAGACTGCATGGAGAACGACTGACACATAGGGGGTTCAGTTGAGGAGGGAGTCGGTAGAAGGTCCAGCAGATGGAGGAACCCAGCACTGGTGACCCGTCCTAGTAGGTCGACGCGGTCAATGAGACATCCGAAATAAGGTGCAGAGTCCTCACGAGAACCCTGCACATCATCCCGGATGCCACGTTGATGCAACGCCACCCCAGCCAGGACAGGCTCAACACGGTCCCAGATTGCCACGTCTGCAGGGAGAGGAAGGCCAGTTGTTAGCAGATCCCCTCCCTGAAAACCGGTCTGGACGAAGGCATCCCTGCTGATGCGGGATGATGCAGTCACATGATCGGGGACAGGATTACACACAGGCACCTCTGCGGCTGCCTGTGCTGCCTCCTGTCCCAGCTCCTAGACTTCACCACTAGCACCAGTGGAATCCCTCCTCCAGACCTTGTGTGTGGTCCTTCCACGGTCTCCTCCTCAACCAAACCCCCCACCGACCTGGATGACTCTGCGCCATCTTCCTCCAGACGCCCCTGTGGGATCTCAGCTGCCCCTTCTGCTGCCGAGGAGTCCATCTCTGACCTCCACCTCTTGGACCTACCCTCGGCAGCTTCGGCCACAGAGGCGGCACCAGACTCCTCACTCCCCAACGAGATGACAACCTGGGAGGGGAGCTGGGCCTTGTTTCTCCGGCTGGCGCGGGATCTCTGCTGCTGTGCTCCACAGCACTGTCTCTGCCCTCTTCATCAGTTGACGCTGCAGACAGGGAGAGACAGAACACAGGCATAAGGGCACTGTACAATGGTCTGATACACACATGACAGTTGCACATGAGTGGCAGTGTCAAACTTCACACATGGCATCACACTCCCCAGCAAACATATCATTTGAACACACACAGATGCCCAAATACACAGGAATGTTGCAGCAGACGGCACCATCCATACACATACAACAGCATGAGCATCCGGAGGTTAGCCTGACGTCACATGCAACACAGGGAGTGCCACACACACCACCAGACATACATGCATCTGTACATCTCCACCACCTGTCGCAGTGAAATCATCGGCATCCATGTCACATCTGCCAATCAGCCCCCTACATGTCATTGTCACATGCATCCAAGGTGTATCACAGTGGCACACATGTCAAATACACACACATGCACATGTACATTGTGCACATACATGAAGGTAGAACCAGCATCCATGTGTCACACCACAACCATGCCACAGTACATACACAGAAATCTAAACATGTGTGTACCGACACATGCATTTGGACACCATGCATTTGAACACATACACCATTGGTGTGCCTCACACATGACTGGACTCACATGCGGCAGGCTCATGTCCCTGTGCATACACATCCATACATGGGCCTTCCAAGACATATGTCCAACCTGCACACTCCTGTCACACCTCAACATGCACAGCGTCCAATCAGTACGCATGTACACTTACCGCTCGACTCCGGATGGGTTTGCCTCTGAAGGACCTGGAGGTGGAGCGCTGGGCGTATACATTCCAGGACCCTCATCTGGTTGTCGGTAAGGTGGACCCGGCATCCCTCAGCATCCGCTGTCTTCAGGAGGCGCCGGGCCTTGCTGAGGGTCCTTCGGGATGTGTTGCATGTCACAGGCTGCCACCCCCTCCACGTTGATGGCAGCCACAATGTCCTTCCAGATCCTCTGCGTCCTTCATTGTCGGCACGTGAACTTCCAAAGAGGGCATCATAATGCCCCAGGACTTGCTCCACCAGGATGCCAACTTCATTGGCACTGAAGCTGGCAGGCCTCTGCCTCTCTGCTGGGGGGTTGCCACCGGTGCCAGATGGTGTTGTGTCGGACATGGCAACCCCCGAAGCAGGTGTGGGTGGGCAACTGGGTCCTGGGGCTGGGCTGTGGAACGATGGAATACCAGTCGGGAGTCTTCTATTCCAGCAGGGGTGGTCACAGCAACTGGACCCCTGCAGATGGCTGACGTGCAGGCACCAAATAGCAGGGCACGTGGCCAGCAGGCAGGCAGGCAGCAGCAGATGGCAGGTGGGAACATACTCGGGGATCTGGGGGGCAGGAAAATGGCCTTCTGGGCAGGAGCGTGGTCTTCCGTGTGTTGTCGCGTGGCCAGCTTGATACAGAGTGATTTGGCACATGAAAAAAGTGCACGTCAGCATGTAATTCGAGGAAATGCCCTTAGCACGTAAGCGCGTATGTGACATGATACACGCAGGCGTTTCCCTCAGCACGGGTGCCTCCGCACGTGCAAGAAAATCACATACGCGTGTTAATGTGTGTAATCCGAGGAAAGGCCTAAGCGCGTAAGAGAAGTGATGCGCACGGACGTTTCCCTCAGCACGGGTTAAAGGTGAGCAGGGCCAGCAGTTCGCTGTACGTGACTTTCGTGGAGACCGACGTGTGTGTTGCTACTTCATGTTGTTTCTCGCACCATCACAACTTCACAGCGGATCATGGACGTATCTCTTATTTTGGTGGGGGTATTGGCTATGCGTGTTTTTCATCATCACGCTAGTCTGACGGAGAGTCGCGCATGCTATTTTTCCTACGACGGTTGCCCTTGTGTATCGCCTACCCATTTTTGAGGTCATAGTAGCCTGCGTGTCCCACGCATACGTGTTTTTTGTGTCCCTGGGTGCCACTGCGTACTGCGGGATAGTTAATTCCACACACGTGGGCTACTGGGGGTTGCGTTCACGGTTTTACTGCAGTTTTGGAGTGCCTGCGCATTGCGTGACCTGTCACTTTATCACCGGGGTCACATACAGCATTGCAGGTGCACAGGGGTGCTGGTAAGATCTTGTATCCCACCCCCTTCACCCCAATTGCCCAGGACAATTGTTGTGTACACCTCCCATTGGCACTACTACATCTGTGCCGGCACTACTACATCTGTGCCATGGCTGGGAGGCCACAAAAGGTGAGGGGCGCCTCATCTTGGCATACTCCACGTGGCGGGCATGGTCAGGGATGTGGCCAGGGTGACCAGGGAGTAGTGGACTCCAGGGTGGCTGCAGAGGGGGAAGAGGCACTTCAGCACGAGGTTGTGCCACGTGTTGGTGCAGTCATGCCACCACCCCCTGCAGCTCCAGGAGATGAAGTTCTTGCATCTGGCACTGATGCCCATGTGACCCAGCAGTCTGTTTCATCAACTGCCAAAGGCCCAAGGGTAGTGGTAGCTGCAGGTGCAGCTGTGGACACCACCACCCAGGCTCAGGGTCTGCCAGCGCATGCTGCGTTGGCACCTGAAGAGTTCCTGGAAGATTTCCAGGAGGTCAGGAGGCACACCGTAAGTGCACGCAGTGCTGCCCTGACCGAGGCATGTGTCCCTGGGGCAGTAATGCCATCTGCTGCCAAGCCAGCCGGGTGTTGGCAAGTGCATGTGCAGATGCAGCCGACACCACCCCGGTTGTGAGTCTACTATACAGGACAGTCCCGGTCAATGACCCTGGCACAGCGGATGTTGCTGCGCAGGGTCCATTCCAGGGCACCCAGCAGCCATGGACGCAAGTCAGGGCTTCCGTCCTTGTACAACCTCCCACTCCCTCGGTCCAATCCACTAGCGCCACAGCCCATACTGATCAGGGCGGCATTTGCCAGCCTGGGTCCGGACCACTGTCCAAGAGGAGGGAGGTAGCACCTGCAGTAGAGGCTGGCACCCCAGACACAGCTCCGGCCTCCGGCGCGTCGAGGAAGAAGCCTTTCTGCAAGCAGGAACTGGACTTCCTTGTGGACTACATGCGGGACCACAATCGTGATATGCTATTGTGGCCGAATTGTCAAACTACGACTGCCCATCGTATGTCCCACTGGAAGCAAGTTGCAGATTGTGTGAGTGCATTTGGCCATGAGGTGCGTACAGCTCAAGAGTACAAAAAGCATTGGGATGACTGCAAACGCAGTACTAAGGCAAAGCGTGCCTCTAATTACAACATGATTCTGGTGACTGGCAGTGGGCCACCACCTGAGGAGGAAGACCTCACTTCGCATGACTCAGTCGCCGCGGACTTCATACCGGCAGGAATGGTCGAAGGAGTGTGAGAGATGCTGGACTTTTATGCCCCGTCCAGTGAGTGTTGTTGCGTGTTTGTCGAGGCCATGTGTGGTTTACTTGTGTGATGTGTTGTGCTTGACTACCACTACATGTCATGTGTGCATTGCTTCACTGATGCGTGCCTGCTGTGCAGGATGCTGGACATGTAGAGCAGACGGGGACTGTCCTCATCACCACAATTGCACCCTACTCACATGCTACTCACCCGGCTGCCCCTTTGGTCCATGTTCCAGCTCACTGGCCCTTCTGCATGTAGCCTGGGGGGTCTTCCTCTCAGCACTGGAACTATGTCATTGCATGACTGACGTGCATGTGTCTTCTGCCTGCATGTGGGTACTCCACATAGGCATGCTCCCTTGCCCCTCCACCCCCTCTGCACCCCAATTAATTCCACCATGGCACTGGTGTGCCTCATGTTGGCGTACTGCAATGGCCTGTTCATGGCTCCTGTGTACATGCAAACTTCCACCAGCCAACCTGCCAGACACATACAGTGGGGTACATCCTCTGTTCTTGATGCAGGGTGTCTCACTTGGACTGTGTAGATGGCAGATGCTCCTCAGGGACATGAGTGCCCATTCATGCTCGGTGTGCATTCTATGCATGCCCCTATGTGTCCTTGACAGGATGATCATTGTAGTACGTATCCAGGATGCCCTACATTTCATGGCATTTGATCATCCATTCCATGCCCACTCTGGCTCAGTCCAGCATCACACACAGGTTTAGGGTGTCACAGACTGTGTGGGGCAC
The DNA here is from genome assembly GCF_040938575.1 of Ambystoma mexicanum. Lineage (NCBI taxonomy): Eukaryota > Metazoa > Chordata > Amphibia > Caudata > Ambystomatidae > Ambystoma > Ambystoma mexicanum. The sequence continues at coordinate 1,076,442,690 of NC_090922.1, forward strand.
AGGCCTCCCCCTGTTTCAGGCCCACTGACTCTGTTCAACTGGTGTAGTGGCTTCTGCACACATGGGTGTACTACTGATGGTTCATCATGTGTCCTGCTTACTGTCCCATCATCATCTGCTGTGTTTTCAGTTGACTGAGATGATGCGATTGATGCTAGTCAACACTGTCTGCCAATCCACCAGTCTCTGGTCACCCTTTCGCTGACATGCAATGCCTCCCTGCATTTTCACTTAGGGGGTTTGCTTGTAGCCATGCAACCCATTGCATGCACATTGCATGTGATGCCTGAACTTGCACTTGCCCTGCCTTCATGTTTATTGATAGACATCATAATGTACTTGTTCATGTAGATAGTGGGTAACGTACACATGTTCTGCACTGCATCAACCCACTTCTGAGCCATGTTACACCCTTCTACATGCCTACTCACTTGTGCAATGTCAAAGTCACCTGGCATGTATGGCCAGTTTGTCATCCCTTCTCTGTCATGAATGTGACGGGCACAGGTGCATCCTGTGACACATGTACTCAGTATTGGAACTCCCTAGTGGTTGTTTAGATGAGTTGATTGGTCAATCTGTGGCCCATACCAACTGGCATAGGGCACTGATTGGATGTAGCCTGCCAATCCGGTTGTAATTACTGTGGAGCTTCCTTCACGTGTGTATGTGTGCACTTCCACATACATCAAAGCAAGCAGCGTTATAGCTGCTTCCTTTGGTGTATTGGATGCTGGTCATGTTCACAATACAGGTGTATGGGGAAATGGGTGTTTTTGAACACTTTCACATGTACATATGCAAGCAGCTTCAACGTTGTGTGGTGCAACATTGCGAGTACTGACTTATGTGTTTATGAAAGTGTCCATTTACACATGTGTCTTCCGCAGCTTTTTTGTTGACTAATATGTAGATGATAGACATTTATGCTGGTGAGATTTCTGCATTGCGCATGTTATGTGGAACTGGCATGATCACAAAGGTTCACTGTTGTGCAGAATGTGTATTCCCAGGCCCACTTAGCTACTATGGTGGGTCCTGGGCGTGGAGATTTCCACAAGGAATGAGGTAATAGGGCACATTCATAGCCCAAGGTGCTCAATCAGGCCCTGAGGGGTGTTGTGGAGGCCTCATGTCCTGCAGCTCAGACAGTACTGGCCGTTATGGTCCCTCATGCCTGGTTGCAGGCCCTTGCTTTGCTTGGGACATTCACTATTTCTAAATGGCCCTTGCCACGAACGGGCCGAGCTGCAGATGGATGTAGCTATGTTAATGATGATGCTTTAGTGATGGATGTCTACATGCATGTTACCTGTGTCATTGTGTATTTGGATTCACTTGCAGCTGTGGTCAATTTGTAGTTCAGAAATGCTTATGGTGTGTTACATCTCTAAGTTTCCATCTGTGTATTCTGCCTGTGACATGTGCCTAACAGAGATGGTGTCTGATGGAGTTCATATACTACATTTTGTACTTGTGTAGGCTTTGCTATTTAGACACATCCATTTCTGCTTTTGGGAAGTGTTTGCATATCAAGGCCACTGGATGCATGCCAGGTTATCATTTATGTGTGACATGTCTGCTTCATGTGTTGGCTGTCTATGTGATGTCTATGTGTGTGTGCATTATGTGCTTCTGACATGTGTACTAATCTTAATTTTTCTCCACTTTTCAGATGATGATGCAATGGAGCCAGAGGATGGTGCTGTCATGCCAGGCACAGGGTTGCTATCACACCAGCAACTCACCACAAGTGTGGGTCGTGGGGTGGTAGACCACGAGAACCCACTTGTGTAACAGACCATCTTGTCTACGGCTGGCAATGAGTCTAGCGCAGATGATCACTCTGACAACAATGTCGAGTTGGATGTGCATTGGGTCCATTCGTCAGGGGTGAGTGATTCTGATGTGGACGCTCCTCTGTCCGCAAAGGGCTAGACGGCGGTGGGACCTCCGCCTGTGGTGGATCGGGACGCAGGGTCACCCTCCACTCCAGTTGCTGATGTGCCTGGGGCATCAGGTAAACGGAGGAATGTAGTCCTGCAGCCGTGGGCGGTGCCAACCCAACAAGGACGTTGGCTCCTTGGGTCTAGCAGGTGTCAACCCCAGCAACACGGTGGCTGCGCGCCACTGGGGTATACTGACTGGGAGCAAGCCATGGTTGCAAATTCAGAACACCAGGGGGTAGCAATTGATTACATAGCTGAGAGCATGGAACGTGTGGCCCAATATGTGCTACCCCCCGCTAGGCAGGTGGAACTCCAGCAGCGGGCGGCACAGTCCACGGCCCGCTCGCTCAGGCTGGGCATGGCAGCCTCAGACAGGGCACGCCGGTCTGAAATGGTGTCTTTGCATCAAGCAATTGCTGCTCACGCAGAGGCACACATGGAGGCCATGCGGGTTGACTATGAATTCTTCAAATCTACTCTGGCTGTGCTCATGATGTCCCAGAGGACGCGGTCAGAGGAGAGGTTGGAGCAGCTAGAGAACATCATCTCGGCTGAGCTACGTGCTTGCTGGGAGGTGTACCAGTTGTCCAGCTAGGTCATGCAGGAAGAACTCTGTGTTACACGTATTACCTAGCAAGAGGAAGCATGCGTATCACGCGAGGTTCTTCATACTGACCTATGTGTCATCGCCGCACAGAACCAGGCTCACCCATCCCGAAGACTTGCTGCCGACAAGGGGCAAGCTGCGCCTAGGCGTGGTCAGGGTACTTTGCCACATCAACCTTTTCAGCCAGAGGGTGATGAGGACGACGAGTTATCTCCCACACAGGTCGGGCTGTGCAGGCGTTGAGCCCATGGAGGTTTTTTTTTTGTCTCAACATCATCGCATGTGGGTGTTGAGGTGCACCCTGTACCTCCCCCCTCCTGGGTGCCTTCCACCTCCCAGGTCGTCTGTGGCCATTTTTGATTTTTATTGTTAGTTTAGTTAGTTAATATGGTTTTTGATAGTTAGTTTAATTAGGAAAATAGTTTTTTTATAGTTAGTTTAATTAGTTAATATAGTTTAAAATGGCTTGTCTATTGTGCATTCATGTGATGGTGTGGTGCTTTGTGGCTTTTGAAAGCATCCACTGTCTGTTGCAGCTGGGCCCTTCAAGCTTGTCTCGTGTATGTTTTTGCAGCTTGGGGTCCTGACTCACATAGGCCAATCCTGCTTCCCTTATCCATGGGCTCACAAGGATGGTTCGGTGTAACAACAATTTACACAAGGGCTTTGGACTTTCTTCATTTCTGTGGCTTGTCTGCTGCTGTACCACTTGTGTTAACACCCCTAGTGGAGATTGAGTGGGTTTTATCCACGGCATGTCTGTAATCAATTTGGGTGAGTACATGATTGATATGTCCGTTAATTGAGGTGGATTGTGATGTATGTTATTTTCTTGCCTGTGTATGTGCTTGATGCACTTCATGCCGTAGACAGTAGCCTGCACCCTTTGCCTGATGGTGGAAGGAGTTTGGATGTAGGTCTCTAACATGGCCCAGTGACAACCAGCATGAAGACACACACACAGGGAACTTTCCAGCCTTATTAATATCATTTATGCCCTTTCTGCAGGACAATGAGCCACAAGACAGTGGCCAGTCAAAAAAGTCAGGAAAAAAAGTCAAATAACAAAAATGTCGAAAACAAAATGTCAAAAAAAAAGTTGAATGTTTTATTTTTTTATTTATATGTTTTTTGGGGGTTTCGTTAATAAAAAAAGGGGTAAAACGACTTTTTGTTTTCGACATTATGACTTTCGACTTTTTGTCTTTCGACTTTTTGACTATAAACCCCTCAAGACTACCTTTGCCAGCACACACAGGGCCAAGTTCTACTGAAACCTGGCCACGTTCGCTGGTGCAGATGTGCGCATGTGTGTGCAAGCAGAAGCACAGGGCTTGTGCTCAGACGTCCGACAGAAGCAGACGTGTTTCCAGGAGCTCCAAGCAAGGTGAGCATCACAAGGGGCCACACCACAGCCAACCTTCCAGCAGGCCACTTGCACATGCATGCTAAATAGCGCCGGTGCTGGGGAGCTTGGCCAGGCATTGTTGTAGAAGCGCACAGTACAGCTAAGATGCGTTGCGGGACAAATTCCAAGTAGCTTTACAAGTTGTCAGGTGCACACGCAGGGACCGTCGAACCTATCCTCAAGTACCCCCAGCTCCATAGAAGCTGAGTTATTAGCGCAGTAGCGTTCCTAGCCAGAAACTAATACAGCACACAGGGACACCCAGCGAGGCACAGATTTGTGTGCAGTGCATATCATTTGCATGTGCAAATTGCCACATGCACTACCTATTGAAATCCACGGCTGCCAGAACATGACTTGTACTGAAGTCACACCTCACTATACGCATCTAGCAGCTCACCCATGGACCATTCTATCATGTGTGATTCTTGACGTATTGGTCTTCCATTTACTGCGCGCCCACGTGTGCCTGCCTTGCTGCATTGACAGTGTATGAACCACCACATGGGCAAGCTAACATATACGTACAAAGCAGCAGACAAGAGTGTTTGTTTGTGGAGAAGTCACTTACTTTGGGGCATGAATGGTGTTGTGTGTGTGTATTGTAAACACACACAGATTAGTAACTCACGCTCTCTTTGCAGCATTGAACTGCTCCTGTTACTGGACCTGAGAGTGCACAGGCAGGAGGCCCGCACTCACCCCAGAGATAAGACTCTCTTTGGCTTGCATTTGACTCATTTGGTACAATGTACATGATGAACATGGTTTCTCTGATTGAGTATATGTTATTGTCAATAGTAGTATTTTGTATTTTGCCTACTTTCCGTTGCCAATCCAACTCCCCTCTCCTGCCCCTCTTTCCGGTTATCCTGAATGCCAATGCCTGTCCAAACAACAGATCCCTGACTCTCTTTCCCCGCCGGGGTCTCGGAGGCCTGTATAGGTTTTACCTTGCAGGCGCCCAGACCACGGAGGGGGTGGTTGGTTTGTGCCACTCCTGCGCCTGGAGACCGGAGCTGTGACACTACCCGTCAGTTGTTGCATACGCTTTGTATATTATGTACTGAAAATGGTACCCATCCTGTTGAACCATTGTTGAACTGTGCTACCTTGGTTGTTCTATCATTCTGCTTGGACATGTGCTAGGACATTTTCTGCTACTTCAAGTCATCTACTGAAGACTCTTCCAGGGTTTTTTAGTGCCTACAGGCTTTTTCCCTAATTTAGGGGTTTGGCTCCTTGGAGTTCTCTGCGATTTGGTATTTTTACCAGTCAAAGTGCCCTCTGAGGGGGCTGGACCCTATTTACACACAAGGTGGAACATGCAGACCAAAGGGGTAGGGTGATCCTGTAGCCAGGTAGACTTGAAGGAAAAAGGCTACATACCCCAGACACAGTTGTTCAGAAGGTCATGGTGATGTGTAAATGAGGGAGGGCCTTTTGTGGTTGGACAGTTGGCTTGGGCTACAGTGTTTGGGCACTCTGACTTGTAATTGTGGGGTACTATGCACATAATGTGTTCTGCTGCTCAATGCCTGTTCCTGTGTTGTGTTTACTTTTCAGGTGTCAGGGGATTGGTGTGGTCTGACATGCTGGGGTGTACACATGGCCAATGTTTGCATGTGATGTGTACAGGACACTCAGGATCACTTGATTTCAGATGCATATATTGAGTGCATGTCTCTACTGACACACACAGTTGCACAATGCTCCACCACACATACAACCACCCTTCCATGCCCACAGGTGCACACAGATTGCCTTCTCGGGCACGCTGTGTCCCTGCAGCGCATGATCAATTACTGCTTGGGGATCCTGTACATGCGTCAATAGGTTATTTATTTTGTTTATCCTTTTCATGTGATGCTCAAGGTGTATCCCCAACACAATGGCTGCTCACTGTGCTGTGTGCTGAGCAGTGTGTTGCAGGAGACACACACAGCACACAGGTTCGGGAGTAGTGATTTTGGCTTGCCCAATGTGCATGTGAACAGACATTCAGTGTTGTGTTCATGCTACCACTGGTGGAAAGCATTTATGTATGACTTGGTATGTGTGGGAGGTTGTTGGTCAGTCATTTCATCTGATTCCATGTCAGGCGTCATTGTCTGGGCCATTTTCCATTTATCACATGTCACTTTGTATCTTATTGGTCATGTGTTGGGCTTTTGCTATTGCATACCATGTGATGGTGTGGCAGACTAGGTTAATGTGGGTTGGGAGGGTTTGGGTGACATATCAGGGATTGTCATGGACTGTTTTGCGGTGGGGGGGTGATACACACCTTGCATGTGTTCCTTTTGGTCACACATGATTGGTTATGTTTAAGTAGCTAGGGATGCACTCAATGTAGCACTTCCGTCACAACATTCTCAGGGTGGTAAGGTTGTAACAGTTGACTGTCTCTTTGTCATCATCACCTGGTATGTGCCAGGCCTGTGTGCACTACGCAGGGGTGGGAGTTTAGGTGAAAAATGTGGCCACAAGCTGAGTCTGGGCTGCCTCGCCACTTGCCCTATCCCCTCCCATGGGCAGCGCCTGTGTCTATGGTTGGGGATGTGGGGGCACCACCATGTCCACCGGTACACCCTGCCGTGTTGCAACATTGTGCAGGACACATGCTGCCGCAATGATCCTGCACACTACTGGGGGTGCATATAGTAGCTGGCCGCCAGAGCAGTCAAGGGAGCGGAAGCGTGACTTGAGCACTCCGAATGTGCGCTCCACTATGCCCCTGGTTGCAATATGGTCAGCGTTGTATATTACCTGGGGTGGTGTGGTGGGGTTCCGGATTGGCATCATCATGTGGTTGCTCAGAGGGTAGGCACTGTCCCCTGGGTAGATGATAATGGTTGTGATGATTAGTTGTGTTTGTGTGTTTGTCTGTGTGTGACATGCATGCATGTGCACAGGAATTTGTACTCACCTAGGACCCATGTGTCGCCATGATTCCCAGCTTCCAGGGCCTGGCTCAGGGCGGACATTCTGTATATGAAACTGTCATGGGTAGAACCAGGGTAGTTTGCATAGACAGAGGTGATGATTCCCTTGGCATCACATACAACCTGCACGTTGATGGAATGCCAGTGCTTGCAGTTTCGATAGATGGGCTCAGTGGCCCTAGGTGGACGTAGGGCCACATGAGTGCGATCTATGGCACCGAGCACTTTGGCGAAGTGTGCCAACCTGTAAAAGTCCTGGACCACGGCCTGCCTTTCTGCGGATTTTCTGGGCATGTATATGTGCCTGCGGACTGAGGGGCGTGCAGTCATGATTGCCAACACCTGGTGTAGGCAGCGTGACTGCGGGGCCTTTGTGCCCCCCCCACTATGGCAGTTGTCTGCTGAAATGACCCAGTGGCCAGAAAATGCAGGACATTGAGCACCTTCTCCAAGGGGCTCAATGCTTGGGAGCACAGGGTGGGGGATGTAAGGTCATCTTTCCACTCCCTGACCAGGTTTAGGATGATACGAGGTGGAAACCTATACCTGCTATAGACCTGGTCGTCAGGCATCCCAAAAAGGCTGGTCCGGGGAAAATAAATGCGGGGCCTGCCTATTCTCCTCCTGCGTTGTCCCACGACCAGTGCTGCGACAAATGGGGCATTCATCGTAGCTGTATATACGTGGTTGTTGTTTGCGCACACTTTTATACTGCGCATGGGGACGCTTCCGCCTGCCTTCGTGTGGTGGACGTGTTGACGCCTGTGCACGTCTTTTAGCGTGCACGGGTTTCCCGTATTCAATTCCATGAATACGTGTTGTTCGCATGCGTGTGGGCGTTCCGTGTATTTCCCTGCAGTACTTCCCCAGTTACACCTTCTTTTTCACACGTTGTTCCTGCGTGTTACGCCCCGTGTCCCGCCCCCTTTTTGGTGTGTGCGGCGATGTTGTGCGCTTTCCCTGTGCGTGTCGTGCACAGCATTCGGGATGTTGCTGTGACGTGTGCACCCGTGCGCGCCACTCTCGGTATGGCGCACATCCCGCAGTGAACACGGGCAGGCCCTTCCATGAATCGGATGCATGCACGTGCGCTTGCTTTTTCATGCTTGCCCCGGCTTGCACCAAGATTTTCGGCACACATTTGTTCCATGAATTGGCCCTATTGTGATTAAATTTTAAATACATACAGAAATATTTACCTTTGCAAACCAGCCTGATTCCTGGTTCAGTGTGACCGGGGGGTTCCAGGAGAAGGGTATGACATGAGTGGTATATCGTTCAGAATATTGAGCTTTTAGACAAAAATAAATAAGGATTTCAGTCGTGCATTACATGGTGGGCTTTGACTTGGGTGTGTGGGCCGGATTGAAGTCACTTACAGCTTGGGGGCTTGTCGCGAGATCTTAAATTAGAAATACCACTTGTGACAGTCATACAGAGCGTGCTAACTGACGGGGTACATACACCTTGTTGGGTTACCATACTGTGCTACACTGTAGAAACACCTTTCAAAAGAAATACTCAATGGAGTTGGGCCTGTTTGCAAAAGTGAAGTAAACCTGAGATAAGTCAGAAGGAAATTAATATTTCCGGAATGACGACCCCAGTGGAAATCAATATTGCAAGGGAACACCAACTGCACAAATTGTTTGTCAGGGTTGAATGGGTAGAACAGGACGAACAGGTATGGCTGCAGGGATTAAAACAGGAAATCATTGAAACCAACCTTAATATCTGGCAGGACAAGGGGCCATTACATCAAGCACCCAGTGAGCTGTACATGACCCCTAAAATAAAAGAGGAGCAGTGCAAAATTGCCAAAATAGCAGCCTACCTGTACCTCCGCATAGGAGTCATACAGGAAAAGTATGCAGACCATGTAGACTTCACAAAGAGGTTAAGGGAAGCAATGCAGAAAATCCAGATTAATCTGGACTCTGCAGAGCAAGGGCTCTGGAGTAGCCAAGAAGCTGAAACAGAGGCTAGGCAATTTGCCAACACACTGCAAGAAGAACTGACGCTCTCACTGCAAAAGAATGCAAAGCAAGATGCCCCGATACTGAAACTGGAAAAGAGTGTCAGGAAAGGCTTGACTCTTTAAAACAGAGTCAACAAAAACTGGCACAGCAATTAACTTTTAAGAGAGCATGCGCAGAACAGATAGTCACCTTAGAAAACCACCTAGAATCCTTAAAAGGGGAAAACAATAAATTAATTATCAAAGACCTAGAAACCCAAGGAGAGTTTGATGAGTAGCGCCAGACAGCTTGTGCATTCAAAAAACAGAGGGTCGACCTGGCTGCACAAAGGGGCACTCTAACTCAGGAAAGGGACCCCTTAGGCCAGGAAGTCAGCCATTTAAAAACAAAGTTAGAAGAAAATCACCTGGCCCTTCAGGAACTTGGTGAAATCAAAATGGATTATGAAAAGCTGTTAGAGCACCCAGGCGGGTGGAGGAGGCTCTGGCAAAGAATAATCAGACCAGTAAGGACCAAACTCAGGAGGTGAGTCTCCTGCAGCAAAAATTGGCCCACAACTACCAATTCAGACAGGAAGCAGCACAGAGAGAGAATGAGGATCTCTGTGAAAAGAATGACAGGCTCCATAGACAGATAGCCATGCAAGAACAACTCATATAGACCAGGAAGGCCTTGATAGAGGAACAAAAGGGTCAGATTCTGGCATGTCATCAGGGAGTAGGGGCTGAAAGAGATGGGGTAAGATGGGAGAGAGAAACCCCTGAGCATAACCTCATGAACCCTGGCATCAGGGACTTTAATCCCTTCAGTTCCATGGACTCTACCACCCCCATGTCCACTGGCTCATATGAACCAAGGGCCCCGGGGATGATAGACTTCAACACACTGGGAAATATGGGACTGACGGAACAACGCCTCCCAGAAATGGATGGGCGACAATCTATGTACAGGTTTCCAAATATTAGGGCCATCCTCTCTGATCAGGGAGACTGCAGTTAGGGGAGAATCAGAGAACTGGATCCTCCAAAATATCACCTAACTCGAGATCTGTCAGTAAAATCTGGCTGGGAATTCCATGAGACTAGACCCACTAAGAGCATCTTAAAAACCTCTTCCCAGCTAGGATCATGGGAGGTTGGAGGGGGTACTCAGCCAATCCTGGGAGCAAGGGAGAGTCAGAAGACTCTTCTGAGCGCCACAGGTACCAAGAGACTAGGCCCCCACATTCTGCCAGCCATTCCCAAGCTCACAGAATCAGGGAGAGCCTAGAAGATCAGGCAGCCACCTCTGGTAGCAGTGCCTCTGAGTCAGAGGATGAGTGGACCAGGGTGACCAGAATAAAAAAGGCCAACAAAGTTAAGAGATCATTACTGAAAGATCCCCTGAAGCAAATCATCACGCCCTACCACAAAAATGCCAAATATTCAGTTTGGGAGCGCCTTGAATTGTTTAAGCAAATGATGGAGACTTTTCAACTGAAGGACAGCTAAAGCTGTATTCAGTATGTCAAGTGGACATTTTCACCTGAATACTCCAGCTTCTTTCCGTGGCTGGAGGATCAGAACCATTCGAGATGGTCCACTTATAGGCTGGCCATCCTAAAACATTTTTCAATTCATAGAAACCATCAGGAGGCCCGCAAGACAGCCTACAACCTGCAATGTGGGGAAGACCAGGCCCCAAAAGAATTTGCCCAAGAACTGAAATGTGCCTTTGCGCAAACCACCAGGAGGGTGCGCACTGACAGTAGGGAATTTATAAATACCGTCTTTCATGCCCTCCCTAAATACATTATGACCCAGCTAGTGAGGGACTTTCATGAGAAAAGATCACTAGACTGGGTCATTTAACAAGCAACTCACATCTACGAAGTGCAGAAGCCACTAGAAAGTAAAAGTGCTAACAAAAGCCCAAAACCAACCAACACCCATGCTGCTGCTAAGGTGGCAGAGGTGAAGGTTGCCCCCATTTTAGATCTGGATATGGGGGGCCTAAAAACATTCCCGCACAGAATCCTACCAACCCCAGGCCCAGAAGGCACTTGGGCCAATCCCAAACAGGGAGTCAGGGAGGTAACCCCACACATGGGACCCCTAACTCCACTGACTACATCAGCCGACGGTACAAGGGCCACAAACCAATCCTGGGATATGTGTGGACTCCCCCAGCCCAAGGGGAGGGGGGATCCAACCAGGCAGCTGCCAACCCAGGAAACCTCCCTCCTCACTTTCCCCAGGAGGGCAGTAATCCCTCAAATGCCAGGTTGAATTTCTTTCCCCGGTACCCGCCAAACACCAAACCCCAAAACAACCCTTCTTTCTTTCCCCACTTTCCTGAGCCCAGACAGCCCAATCCGGGAGAGGGGAGGCCAAGGGTGGAGGTTTACCAAAACTATCCTAACCAGGGGTATTATGGGAGAAGGGATAGTTACCCTTCCCGTGATCAACCAAGGGTAGACCAGAGGACCCCATACCAGCCAGAGTGGGTGTCCCACCTGGAGCGCCAGGTCCAGAACATGGCAAAGGATCTGGGTCGCATGTTGAGGGCACAGCAAAACGCTCCAATGAACATGGCGACTCAGAACTCCTCAAATCAAGGGTCTGGTGCTCCAGAACAATGATGGGGGAAGAACCCCAACAACCCACTGGTTCCCAGGGAGGAGGCACAGGGGGAAAGGGGGTGTAAAGCCTTAGAGGACGCTTCCTTCCCCACTTGTGAAGAGCTCCTGGAAACCCAGGAACCAGAGCCAGAATCTCCTGCCCCCGTAAGTCTGTAACCCCAGCAACAGAGGGTGGGAAGGAGAAATAAAGAGCCTAAAAAGGCCCATTTTGTGGAGGAGGTGCAAATCTTCCATTTGGAAGGAGAGGGATCCTCAGAGGATTCTGGGAATAGGATCTTCTCCTTCAGCGATGGGGGGACTCCTCCCAAAGAAAAATGGGTCTCAAGAGTTCCTGATCAAGACTAGGTAGATGTGGGCACCGAGATAAACCGCCCATCATCAAACCCCAGAATGACCAGCAAGAAAATCCCCTTATGCAAAACAATTCTGGTGACTGCCTCCAAAAAGGGGGGGGGGGCAGCCCAGAATTAGAACCAGGGGCGCCCAAAACTTCCCCCATATCCAATTTCCACCTTTTTCTTACAGGTTCCCAAGATCCTAAACAAAATTCTGCCCAAACCTATTCTGGGGACTGCCTCCAAAAAGGGGGGCAGCACAGAACCAGAGGAAGAAGAGTCCCTAGCTCCCCAAAGCCCTTCTGAGGACTGTCCCCAACAAGTGGGGGACAGCCCTGGATCAGAAAGGGAGGAGCCTGACACTTCTCAAATCACTGAGTATGAAACTGTGTGCTCAGATACCCAAACTATCCAACTCCATTCTGGGGACCGCCTCCTAGAAGGGGGGAGTAACCCCGAATCATCCCAAGAGGAGCTCCAAACCTCACCAACCACTTCTGTTGACTGCCTCCAGGAAGGGGGGGCAGCCCAGAAATAGAACAAGGGGAGCCCGGGACTCCCCAAATAGCAGTGTGTCAAATTTCTGTGCCAGATTCTGCAACTCCGACACCATCTCTTGACCCAACTATCCCGGTGTCAGAGTCAGAAATAAGCAAATTGACCATCAAGCTTGCCCAGAGCACCCATTACCTTTGCCCCTTGAAGGAGAAGGAAGGTAGATTCTACGCCTCCATCCAGATGCAGGGGCAATGTGCAATTCCAGCACTGGTGGACACTGGATCCCAAGCCACCTTGCTGTCAAAGAGTCTTTGAGCAGCTACATTTTGGGAAAACTATAATTACAATTACAACAGTTAACAACCATCACATCCTTATTAAAACCAATTTATACACAAAGAAACAACAACCGGCTCTCACCACAAGTTTGAATCTCTAAGGTGGACCATAGGTGACAGACAGAAAGTGCTACCATTATGAATTGGTGTCCCAGGGCATAGTGAAGGTGAGTCAAGGCCAACAAGGATACCAGAAAGTTAAAGTTCAAGTACATAGTGTTACACTGCCCTAAAGGAAGAGAGAGAGGGTAGATCTATTCCGTCCCTGTGTAACTCCCAACACTACAACAGAAGTGCTCATAAATGATGAAGACTAACCTTAGCACAAAAGAAGGGAAACAATACATTATTTCTTTTATGGAAAACTGGAACCGCCGTCGTGGGAGTAGACAGCGTCCAGATGAAATTTCCTGCGTAGCTGCTTGATGAGCTTGGAACTCCAATCTATAAAGTATTGTCATAGTTTTAAAATACGCACTTTGCGCTATACCAGTAAAGGGGGCGGAGTGGGCCCAGGATTTATAATATGTGTACCGCAGGTAATCTTACCCAATCAGTCCAAACGTTTGGAAGATGAAGGGGAGGGTACTCAAATCACTCAAATGTATATGTTAACCAGTAAGCATAATCTATACCGGGCTTGTCTTCCATTTAAAATACATTTGATATAGCCAATCTGACAGGCATCACAACTTCATTCTATGGCAATGTGCCTTGGTGCTAGTAATGCAAAATCGATTCAGAATGATTCTGCCGGTTCGTAATCCCACATGATCAGTATAACGCAGCATAGGTAAGCTTAACTGCAGTAGACGGCCGTGGTGATTCGGAAGACAGCCCGCAGATGAAACTCTCCAAGCGGACCGGCTCGTGAGGACGTGAAAGCTCAAAAGCACAATCACGCTGTTCGAGCAAATGTAAATAGCGTCCAATCTGCACACATGATCGAACTAGTTGGTCACGTGACCTCGCGAATAGCGTATTGCTGAACCACGCTAGAGGCATTCTGTCATGGCAACATCTAATGCCAGTCAGGAAAAATGGAGAAAGGCAATTCACAAATCCTAGTCTACCGAGGTGGTCTAATCAGTGTCCTTGCTAAAGTTATATTTAAAAGATGGTGGTTTAAACGCAAAGAAGCCCAGCAAGGTACATCCTAGCCACACACCGTACAGAGATCTACCTACTGGAGGATCAGGGGAAGGCATAAAGAGTCAAGGTGGCTTTTTGCTAAATTGAACTAGCAAGATACATCCTGACCACACATAGTACAGAAATCTGCTTACTGTGGGCTTGGAGGCTTTTTACAAAATTGAACTAGCAAGGTACAACCTGACCATGCACAGTACAGGAATTAGAAAACATAAACAGGATTGTTGCCAAAAGGGAATACAGATTTTAGTTGTGTTTTTGATTCCACAGATTTTAAGGCCAAGAAAGAAATGTATTTGTATGTGATGCAACAGATATGGGTTTTGCTAAGTTTAAAAGTTAATTAGCTTGGCTGAAGCTGCAAAAAACTGTAAAAGCAGGTTTTTCTCCAGAAGCAGCGCCTTCCTCTCAGTAGAAACTCACGGGGAGGTGTTAAATGCAGGTTTGGACAGAATCTTGTCTACAGAGGGCAAAGGAACAATGACAAAGTTGCAGCCCAGGAAACTGGAAGTGTGAAAATGGTCGTAAATGGCCTCTGGAACGAACAAGCCAGGAGGGGGATGCCTTGGACTGCAGGGAGACAAAAAGAGGCAGAGCCAAGTGACCATCTGTTGCTAAACATGAACAAAGAACACATTTTAAAAGACTTATAACTTGCAATTCAAAATGGTGAAAAATATAAAAATGACAGTTGTTAATTTAATTTCTGGCTGCACGTGTGATGAGGCGGCAGAACTGTGTGGCATGTTCTGGACAAGAATGGCAAGATATGTGGTTTTATGCAAAATGTATTACTGTTAGAATGGTGAAAATGGACACGCATGTCCCTATGTTAAACACGCACACTTGTGGAAATTTACAGAAAAAATGGAAATTGTGTTCATAGCGAAAAGGGTACAATTCTGTAGAAAGGGGGGACAAGATCCCACCACTGCTGGGTTTTGAGGAATAGCTGCTATGTAAAATATGGCATCTTTGTGTGTGATTTGTATAAAGGTGACCAATGTAGAAATGCACATTTAATATTAAATCAGATTTTGAGACCAGTGGATAAAGGGAGGTCACAGAGGATTGTAAAGCAAATCATAAAACGTGACATCACCCAGCCTTGATCCAATCACTCAAATTGCAAGGCGGAGATGAAGTGTGGTCCTATCCCAGCTCACAGGGGCAAGCTTGAAAAGGCCTTTTGAATCAGTATCCATAAATTCTCTGGCTTGCCACCCCTAGGCTTGCCTGAGGAATTCACAATCCAGCTGATCGAAAATACCCACAGACTAGGAGAGCAGATCCTGTGCAATCCAGCGACCGGCCTAGAGGATCCAGTCCTGTGCCTGATGTGCTTGTCATTCCTAGACCAGACCCAATCCATGACCAGAACTGACGGTCTCATTTAAAAACTTATCGTGTGAGTATAAATAGGAAGAACTGTGTCCCATAGCATATGTACTTTGCATAGTCTTATCCCTATCTCAGACCCATCCTATCTTTCATTCAGAACCAGTATTGTAGGCGTATCTTTGCTTTGTCTTATCCCTAGCTGAAACCTATCCTATCTTTCCTTCAGAACCTTTTTGTTAGAACTAGTGCACTCCTGTTTTCCATTCTTGCGCCTATTTTACTAAAACCTCCATAACTCCCTCAGTTTTTGTGATAGAACCGAAATTTCAAAACAGTGCGATTCTCTCGTTATCACGAATATCGCACATGGTAAAGTTTGCTGCACATTTTCATTTTGAGAAATTTTTACACGTGTGAAATAGCTTCCATTTTTTTCCGACTTGGACCTTAAGATTTCAATTGTGTTTTGCTGACCAAATCATTGCTTGTGCTTTTGTGTCACTATCCAAAGCGGCTCCCATAAGAATTTATAACAATTTCAACATTTTGACCATATTTGGTGTTTTTGCCCAGTCCATTCTAAAGACAATCTTGAAAGCCAGTCTGACAGCTGAAAGTCAATTCCGTTTTTCTCTTGTGTTTGCTGGGGGAAAGAGGGACAGATATTCTGTTTGATTTGTGCTATTCCGGAATACCTGCTCTCTCATCTTATCTCCTTACATTGGGCTTCATTACGAGATTGGTGGTAGTCATGGTGTTATTTGCGCCATGACTGCCACCAATAACGGGTCTGGCACTTGTGTAGTTCAATGGGGACTTATTGGTGTAGTCCGACCCTGCCGGGACCGGTAAATCCCCATTGAACATGCCATTCCCCATTCCCATTTGAGCCCAAATAGGGCTCAATGGGAATGGGGAGGGCGCTAATAACGGGCTCGCGACATGCAAGCCTGTTATTAGCGCCCTGGTCTCTTAGTAGGACCTGGAAGGGAAGTGTGGTCGGACCACACGTTCCTTACAGTTCCCTCCAAGGGACCTCAGAATAGGGCAGTAGGGGATTACTGCACCAGTATCCTTACCGGTGCACGGTATCCCTTACCGCCCTACTCGTAATGACCCCAATTGTCTATTGGGGGTTGAAGGGTGTTGCAGGGGGAACTGCTAAACCACAGTGCTGTATGATCTGAACCAGCACAAAAGTATTATTTTCTGTGCTGCATTTGTTTTGCTCATTACTTACTCCTCGTGTAGTAAAGATATTAGTCAGTGTTCTGTCACCCCATTGGTGATTGTTGTTTATCTATCAAAACATATTGTGATTACATTTTAAATACATAAATAAATATTTACCTTTGCAAACCAGCCTGATTCCTGGTTCAGTGTGACCGGGGGTTCCAGGAGAAGGGTGTGATATGAGTGGTATATCGTTCAGAATATTGAACCTTTAGACAAAAATAAAATAAGGATTTCAGTTGTGCACTACATGCTGGGCTTTGACATGGGTGTGTGCCGGATTGAATTCACTTGTATGCTTTACCAGGTAAATCTGACTGGTAATCAGAGTGTGCACCTCATCTCCATTTCTTCGTACCTGTTAAACAACCTTCAGCTTTGTAGAACTCATATTCTCTATGTGAGAACATTTGTATGCCAAAGAAGTAACATTTTTGTGAGAGAGTTTTGACAGATGAAATGTCATCCCCCAGGTCTGTTAGGTCAGTCTTCTCAGATTTTGTGAGGTAGGCTGTGACATACCCTACAATAGAAGTTGAACTGTCTGAAATAAATGTGTTGTCTATATTGGCATTCCACAAGAGGGCAATGATTGGATTGTAATCATTCATGTACTTGGATGCCTTGTCTCTTTTAATGTTTTATGTGTTTTTGGGAGATTTGCCTTTTACACTGTGTCATTAAACTATTTACTTGACCTTTGGTGCAAACTGGTCTGGGGAACTGTAGTAGTTTCCTTTGTTTCTATATCAACGGTGGCAGTTTTTGCTGCACTTATGTCTTTGAAAGTATATGATTTGTGTCTGTAGGTCAGTATGTGTGTCTTATGAAGGAATGTCACAGGTAATATAGTGTTCAATGAATTGTAAAACAGTCCTGTGGATTGATATTCTTTTCTCTAGAAGAAGTGTTCTACTTCTGTGAGAGGAGGGCAATTTTTATTGCAGATGAAGTGTAGCATGGCAATGAAAGGATGTTGAAAGTATTGTGAGACAACTTAAAGTAACAAACCATGTGGTTGGGCCTAGGTTCCTTAACCTACAACATACATCAGCATGACATTGAAACCAGTATCCCTTTATACCACGCATTTTTGCCAAGAGATTTGTGATACTTAACTGCAAAACTTAATCTTTGTCTTTTATCTTTTGAAGGAATAGAGTATCTGACACGTTTAAGAAATTAGAGCCTGTTTTAGTGTTTGTGCATCTCCATAACAAGGAGTTGGCAGTTTGCTTTCAAACAAGAGGTAGAAAACGTATTCAACATTTAGCCAGAATCCTGTGTCTTCAGAAAACATTTACAAAGAAAGATATTCAGTTGCAATGAGTTATGCTGGTCTGTCGTCGTATCTTCCTCCCTTTCCTCTGGGAAAGATTAATGGAAAACAGCATGCTTCTACACTTTTTCCCCATATGCTCATTGGCAATCCTTTGGCTTGACGCATTTGATATGTTTCTAATTCATCTTTCAGGGTGTCTCTGGAATGGAAGAAAATACAGAAAGCTTGTTCCTATCAGGGATTGTTCTAATGGCTAAGCCATAAATACATTTGCATCAAATGGTGCCACATGGAAATGAATCCCATAGTTTAAATGTTCTAGAATATGGCTTTACACATGAATTGTGGAAAACAAAAGAAAGAGTGCAAACAGACTGCAAAGATGATTTCAAAGTGAATAAAATGAAGGGTTTATTTAATCAATTTAGATGGTCAAACAATAAACAAGAATAATTTGTAAGTTCAGAGCCTAACCCAAAAGATTTAAGAGGCAAGGTGCCTAGACGTATAGTAAATCTTCATAGGTATGCATCAAAAAACACATGAGCATAAATACATAACTGAACATATGTTATGTGCAAAACATATACAAAAAGTCTAAAATCATACATAAACAAGCATAAGCAATGGGCACAGATGTCTGGGATCTACACCAGGAACATTGCATTGCAATGGTGTTTGCACCAAAAAACATAAAAATCACAATGGCGTTTAGGCTGTGTCAAGAGGTAGGAGCCGCCTTCTTCTGGACCAAAGACAGTTCTGGACCCTGTTAAACGTAAATGAAAGATACTCTAAGACTAACGGCATATTAAAACTCAGTATAAAGGAACTTTAACACAAGTGTAGCAATACACAACAACAAATGAAAACCCAATCACCAATAAGAGGAGAGTACCACATTGTGCCACCCACTCTAACCACACATGTGTTCCATAAATACTTTGGGAAATACAAGTGGAAAGAGTACAATTTTAAACAATGTTTTAAAAATTGATTAAAGAATTATAAAATTCAGATGTGTATCAAAGGGAACCAAGAATTTCTATTGGACACAAGAGCTTTCTGCTGGAAATTGAACAAGAAATATCTGATTCAGTGTAAATCTCAATCCTAATGGGTTGCAGAAGGTGATTGGGTGAAATATTTCTCCAGCATATTTGACATCAATACTGGGATCCGGGAGTGTAGAAAATCATCCAAAAGATTAGATGAGCAGTGGAAATACAAATTTGGTACGGAAGAAATGAAGATGGTCATAACGAAGTCGAAGAACCAATCTCTATGCTTAAAGACAACAGTGAAATATTGGCTTATATATTGTTCAATCTATTTGCACAAATTCCCATGTGTCTTACTATTCCAATGACATGGAAACAAGCAAATATTATTCCAATTTATAAGAACAGGAAAAGGGAGGATACTATTAGTTACAGACCCATCTCACTCATTAGCACTTCTTCTAAGATACTAGCTAATTTAGTAGTGAAAGATCTAATGACATGAGTCGATAAGATACATAATGTCAGCCCTTTTCAAACAGGGTATAGGAAAGGGATGGGTATGGTGACTAGTGGTCTAGTATTTTCCTCCTGTATGGATCAGGCAGGCGGTGCAACAGGAAGGATGTTGTATGTGGCAATCCTAGACCTGTCCTCTGCCTTCGCCTCTGTGGATAGACTGAGGCTATGGCAGAAACCTATAAGATGAGGGATTGATCCCAGTCTGTTGCATATGTTACAGTTATTCTATTCTGGCTATCAAATCAGAGTGAGATTGAATGTAGATAGAGAACTCTCTCAAACAATTAAAATGTACAGAGGAGTTCATCAGTGCTGTGTCATCGACGCAACACTGTTTAATCTTTTCATCACTGATTTGTGGGCGGAGAGTCATGGATAGGGTGGTTATCTTCTAAAATGTTTTGGTCAGAAAATAAATTGCAGCGCCTATGCTGATGACCTTCTTTTATTTGACTTGACACCAGCAGAATTACAGCTCTCGTTGAATGGAGTAGCTTCGTATTTTAGTGCTAAGAGTTTAGTCATCAAACCATCAGAATCACTACCCATGATCATAAGTGAGAGGAGGCGTAAAATACATTACTTCTGGTCGGTCAACAATGAACGTATTAAGAAGGTGAATTCTCTGTACTATTTTGTGTTTCTTCTTTCAGCAAAAATGCATGTGAGACACAAAAATTCTGAATGAAGGCGATGACAAGTGCTTGTATTTCACTGTTGAAATCAGTTACGCATAAGCAGCATGCTTTCTCTTTGATCCCTTTAATCGAATTTTATCGAGGGAAAGTTTCTATGATGATACTTTATGGGTCCGAGTTGTCTCCTTATACTAATAGATCACATTTTGGCATTCTAGAAGGCTACATATGGAGAGAAGTCCTTGGTTTGCTTAAATCAGTGACAATTAGTGCAATAAGGCTTGAGTTTGGATTACAATCATGGTGGTCTCAACACACTAAAAATGCATCAGATCATACAGGAAAGTGAGACAATGGAAAATCCTAGCCTAACCTTTATTTTGGGTGAAGTATTGAAAGAGAATTCCAACTACTACCTTCGGAATTTTATGAAACATTGTGTGAAATGTGTGCAGACTTCTGACCTAAATGGCACTGATTCTCAGCGGATGGTGAAAAATAAAATTAGGAGGTGGGATCAAAGCATGTACAGTGAAGATTTACTATGGTTGAAACTAACTAGATATAGGTCTCTCTGAAATATTACATAGCCCATCACCAAATTGTACCTAATAACATTTCCATCCCATACATTTAGAACTTGGGACATGCAATTTCAATAAAATGGTCTTCCAACTTTGGAGGTGATTGGGCCAAGATATTCTGTGTGAGTTAAGAACTTGTAGACTTTGTAAAACAAATTGTATGGAGACTCTGATTTATGTTGTAATGAAATGCAAGTCATTAGAAGCTATAAGAACTAAGCTCCTGGGTTATTTTGTGCACTCAACTTCAAGCCTTATTACAACCAATCTTAGGAACAGATTAATAGGGTACAAGTGTCCCTAATACTTGCATTAGTGAGATTTGTAATGGACATTTTTTCTAAATTGAAATTAGTTGACAAACATGGGTATGGCATTGTAGAACACATATGTGGACTAGATTAATGAATGAAATGAAAGATAAAAATGTCTTCCCTTTCTCCTTTTTTCATTTTGGTAGATTTTAGGTTACTTTATGTAATAAAAGAATGTATTGTGTTAGTATGATATGATGTTTTGTGAGATAATGTTTTATTGGAATTAATGAATGGAATTGTTTTATGTATTAAGTATTGGCTGTACTGTGATTTTCGAGATATTTTATTGAATTTTGTGTAATGTATGAGTTGTACTAAATACACAAATAAAATGTAACATGTAAAAAATGGGAAGAAGAAGTGGGCTCTGTATTAAAATCTTTTTAGAAATGTGCTGATCTATGGGACTGGGCTAATAATCATAACCATGTACAGAAGTTGAAATCAATGAGCTCTTTTGCTAAGATGTTCTTCCCTTACCTGAGAGCACAAAGGTATAGTTATCAATTTCCTTCCCCTAAGTTGAGAAGGATATTCATGTCAACTAGGTTTAACAAGTTGAATGTGCTGGCAATTAGGGGTGCTTGGCTGGTTATCCTAAGGACAAATGTACATGCAGATTATGTGGTGAAAACAATGTGCTGGAAACCACAAGGGTATGTATTAAGATCTTGCCGCTCCCTAGCAAGTGAATATATAGTACATTATGGGTCTCACACAAAGTATGGGCAAAGATTATGTGTGAATCATTTTGGCTATGCAGGAACTCAGAATGCAGTCTGAAAGTGGTTCTGGCAATTACAAGTATGGTTGATTGTCAAGGCAAGGTTATTGCTGTTCCCTTCTACTACTGTTTCCCCAGCACTCTCACTGCCACCTTCTCATCATTCTTCTCTTCCTCTCCCTTCCCCTGCCCTTCATCGATTGTTGAATAGTTGTTTGCTGATGGCGTCCATTACATGGCCTGTACTGAGTGAATTTGGTCGCTAACATAGAGGATTAGTGATTTAGGATATGAATTGATTAACTTGAGTAAAATGTTTTTTAGGAATGTACATGTATTTAGCTTTTAGAAACAAATAAATTGTAGTGTTATTTATATGAGTATTCATTTTTAATGATTGTATGATTTGGATGTGTTTGTATTATTAACTGATTTGACTTGTTGGCTTTAGGTGTAGAAAGGTGTAAATAACTGTAGAACACTTTAAATTAAAAATAAAAATATTCATCTAAAAGAAATTATTGTTACAACACAGCTTGTTTCTCATCCCAGAGGTTGGATGTGAGATTGTGGTGCTCAAAGTCAATATACTGTGGATGCCTTGTCAGTAAAAAGGTCCAAAATAATGAATTACTCAAGTCTTGTTTTGTGGTGGGTTGATAAAAAAAAATCTGAATAATGTCCCTTCAGTTGAAAGTCATTACAGTTCAAGTGCTTAGAATTTGTTTTTCCTACAGTTTGTAGAAATAGTCCACCTTAAATTAAAAATATATGTTTTCAGGCATTTCTGGGGATACACAATTGATGTTTGCGAATGTCTTCATAATGGGTCAAGAATTTTGCTTCAATAAAAAAAAATGGACAACCATTTTACTTGTTTGACTGGGGTTAACATTTTGTAGATAAAAAGAACAATGTATAATGTATTCTTTTTTTTACAAACAGTCTTTAACTTCTTACCTCCTTTGTGTAAACATGAGAAGAAAAATATGTGACCATTCAAAATCACAATTTTAAGCAGTAGCCTCTTGTAACACAGTGTATTTTTTGAACACGCAACTACCAATATGACCACTTGGATGCCCACAGGAACTGCAGGTAGAACAAGACTTGTGGCTACAATCCTTGCAGAGCTCTCACCAGAGTTCAGGTAGGACATCGCCCAAGAATGTGACTTGAGGATACAGTGAGAGTTCAGGAGAGTGCAGCAAGAAGTCTAAGGGGTGTAAGTGAGGGAGGCAGGCCAGAACCACCACTCATCAACACCATATAGGAAATAGGCAGACCTCCATGAGAAGTGAGAACAATGATTGCACCACCAGTGCATTGTTCATTATGGTCCTGGCTCAGAGGAATAGGTCAGAGTAGATAAAGGCCTAAAACAAGAGAATGGACAGGCAAGCTAACTACCATCATAAGGTGGATCTCTCAGGGTATCCCAGAGAATGTGGGAATGATAGAGGGCCCCCGAGACTACATTTAAACCACACGGATGACGGTCCTTTGACTAACAGACAGCTCCATTAATCAGAGAACATCATTAAACGTTTGGTTCAGAGATTCAGAACCATTCCCCTTTAAAGATATATAGTTTACATTTAAATTATTAGCTCTTACTAGTGTGACATGGCTGGTTTCAAATCCCCACTCATGCAGTCTCACCCCATAATTCTGTGAATGGAACAGGAGGTTTGAGGAAACGCAAATGTGTTTAAAGAATTAAAGTCAAAACAACAGTGGTTTCCATATGTATGCCAGAGAAGTCACCACAATGTTCTATACTCATAAACAATTAGTCAGCAAAACAAAATGTCACCTGCGTACATGAATTTGACTAATTTACACACAATAACTCATTACCACAATCAATTGTATCTATATATTGAGCTCTAAAGAGTACAGGGTATTCTATATACACTTCTATTGCTTGTCAATAAAGGTCTTTCACAATCCTTAACTTCACAAAAATCATTTCAACATGAGGCATAGAATCACATTTTAAATGTATCAAAAAACAGTCTTCATTTTCCCCACTTACACACAACATTTACAGAATCAGAGGTCTGTTATGCCATTCACAGTGTCTCAACTAAATGTGGTGCAGGCGCTCCCGGGCTGCAGATGTAAACTCCTCCAGTAAAAGGTCCAATATTAAAGCACCCTTGCTCTAGTCATAGGTCTAGCTGTGCACTTCATAATAGGGGGTTTAGTGGGTTTTACAGTTGCATGATTTTCTGTGAGTAGAAGGAATTCTCCAAGCAACTTTCTGTAGTGCAATTAATTATTTATTGACTAGGCTCCCACCCACCGGGGACAATTTGAAACGATATTCCATCAGGCGATTATATTTCATGACAACGTCTAGAAGGCGCATTACTCTTTTTAAGATTGTTGGATTTTCTCTGTGTTGTTTTGAAATGACATGTTGTCATTTTGAAACTGATGATCTCCTAAATGTAATGAAGAAGGGGGTGTTCCCCGAAACGTGTAGAGCCTTTCAGTTCATCGAAAGAATATTGATTTTGGACACTTCTCTTTAGTTTACTACAAGAAGATTTCATTTATATATCGATGGCCTGTTTGTAATTTTGATTTGATTCCTTTTGAAATTCATATGTGAACCAGAAGCCTCTGGATTGAATCTGTTTTATTAATGTTTTTGCTTTTCTGTATATATTCATCAATTTTGAAGTAAAAATTTGAAAGATTTGACTGATTGTGTATCAGCTTTAATGGTGTGCAGGGGGCGGGAGTGTCTTTAGTTTTAGACACTTGTTTTTTGTTAACATTATGGAGTGCATCTTTCTTTAGATTTTATTTTAAAGAGTACTAATTTTACAAAAACAAAACTGCATTTAAATGTCACGTAATGATGTCAGTGTTACACAGACACTTTGCAAAATGCAATCAGTTCTGTTGGACATGTAATCACACTTTGTACTTGTGTTAAATAGAAGACACAGACAGGGCATTTATTTTAACACTACACCTGTACCTCTGCCAAATTAATGTATCCTTTCTATCCCGGCCCCTCTTATTACGGGGAATTGTCATGGGAAGCACTATGGGTCTCTTGAGTTATAATAGTTGTTTCTTACTTACATTTTAAATGTGACTTCTTCTTCTGCAGAATAACATTGGATCCTCTCAATCTAGAGTTACTCCATCAGCAAGGTGCCTTTCAGCTGCCTATCTGGAAACGAGTCTCCAATATGGCCTGCTCATCTCTTTCTGAAAAGGCTACTTTTTTACAGCATCTGCCCCCTCTCTGTGTGCCAGGTATTTTAGAATCTAAAGGTCCTCCCACAGACTTGTGGCTGAATGGTGGTGGCCTTCGCTCTTTGTCGTGATACTGGTAAGATGCACCCCTAGTCTTGTGACTGGACATGTGGGGGGGGATCCCTCCAAACCTTGTACATAGGCATTTCATACTTCTTATCATTAAAAACCAGGTGGAATTTGTATATGCTAAAAGAAAATTATCTATATAGCACAATTTGTCTCTAGTATGTTCAAAGGCAAAGTTATACATTTTTTATTCATTCTTTCTTTGGGTTGGAATGCTACCCAAGGGACTTTTTCTTCAGCTTTACAAGAAGTGTAAGTTAAATGCCATTTTGTTTATTGTATATGGTTTATAAATCAAACCTTTACAAAATGGTATGCACATTTCAAGCAAACGAAAAAGAGCATCATACAAATCACGTATCTTTTAATTCATTAATACAAAACACGTTTTTTAAATGGTACCACATCCAATAATTTAAAAAAAGAACTGAGTAGTCTTGAATGTGCAAATTCACAATCGTACACCTTAACAAGCCTAACACCTGTAAATGTTTACTACATACAGCCTAAAAAATAGACAGATCAAAAATAACATAAAACACAATTAATCCACTCTCCTGTCTATTTCTCTTTCGATTTCAAAGAATTAAAAAAGCCTGAGACGGCTATGCCCTCTGATTTATGATTTACACATAGACATCTCTTCCACACATTTTCACTGTCCGCCCAGGTTACATTTAAAAGCAGTCTTCTAAAATAACAGCCTCTCCGTCAGGAGAGTGGGGCAATCGAGCAGAAATATATGGTGGTTTATTTTTCCTTCTGATCTTTGCAAAATCATCAATATGTCCCCTCACTACTGCCAACTTTTCTTCGACACATAATTCCTCAGGTTGGAAGCAAGTGCCATCTGAGGTGTAATTAGATGCCCCTATAAAAACGATTAGGGAAAACATTCAAATAAGGAGCCATTCATGGGACAAATGGAAAAGGGCCGGATACTTATTGAATTGTTCAATTGTGTAGCACCAATCAGCATTACACATGGATATTTTGATTGTATCTGTGGTATTCATAAGGTCATTCACACATAGATCAATGTCAGATAGCATTTCCTCACAATGCTCTCTTAAGAAGACAATAAAAGGAAGCAGCACCCCAGACCGTTCCTCCTTACAACGGTTTGCATAATAATATAACAAATCCTGATGGGAAGCAATAATTTTACGAAACAAAGCCAGTAATTTCGTCTTAACTCACACCTGAAGTGATAACAGACCAAGTTCGTAGTGCATTGCTGCCAGTGGGATGGCATTTGGTACCTCCAGAACTCACCTCCAGATTACAGCCTCCATTTTATCTAGCCACCCATAAGACCCCTGGCCCATAGTTCTATGCCATATGATAGTTTTGTTCTAGCTGAAAATATCTTTTTCTAAAGATCTTTTCACCAAAATACTGATTTAGAAAGCCACAGAGCAGTCTTTCTAACGGAACTGTCATGCCCATTCAGCACACGAGTGTGTGTAGGGGCTGACAGGCATGTCGGGAAACGCAGAATGAGGAGAACGGGTGCTTGTGTGGGTGCACGTGTGTTGGTATGGGTGTTGTGTGTATGTATGTGTTTTGGTTTGGGGGAGTAGGGGTGGGGGGTGGGGCACAGGGGGAAGGGGGACGAGGAATGGGGCTTCAATGGCTAAACGCCTGATTTAATGGAAATTCTGCGGGAGAGGGTGGGAGTGGGGGGTGGTGGGCACTGGGAGATGGTGAAGAACAATGAGGGACTCGGGGATGTTATCAAATAATAAAATGTTGTCAGCGTCTGCAAGCCAGGGGATTTGGCAAGACCACATCTTGGGGATACAAACGCAGCAGTCCCTAAGCACTCGCCAATGTCAGATACATCTAAATTAAAATGGCAAGGTGCCAAAACGCTGCCCTGCCTTAGTCCGGATAGCGTCTCACTCCTACGTGATAAGTGGTCACCCTTATTTAATCAGACTCTAATACCTGAGAATTGTTGTAATCCCATTATCAATTTTAGGAGTCCCTCTGGAAGCCGCCAGTTTGACAGTTTGTTCCACAATCTGCTTTGGTCGACCCTTATCTGTAAGCCAACAGAAGCAAGGGCAATACACCATTTCCTGCCTAATAGTTCCTAATGGCCTTGGCCCACCATGTCCTGGGTTTCACACCATAACTCACTATCCAAATCTGCTTCCACACTGATGGCATTTAAATCGCCCACCAATATAACATGTTCCTCATGTATTCTGCAATGCCAAGCAACCACCCCCTCTGTGATCGTATTAAAAAATATATCTAGTTCTGCAATGCGTCTCTGCCAATATACATTTATTAAAAGGATGGGGTTCATCTCATCATGTTTATTAAGCTCTACTGTTAGTGCTCCAAATGGGAGGTTCAATACCTTATTTGCAGTTATTCCCTGCCCGATTGAATTGCAAATAAATGACTGCCAATGCTTGGTCTTGCTTCCTGAGTAAAGACCTGGTAGCCTTCAAACACTGGTTGTTCGGTTAACCATGTCTCCTGTAAAACACACAACTGCATGGACCAAGGACTGCTATAGCTTCCACATCGATCAGGAGATGCCCACTTGTGCGTGTATTTCGAGTGACAATTTTCAAACATTTCTCAATGCTAAAAAGGCTGTCTAACAGGACCTGCATGTGTACCTTCCCGTTTCCACAGAACTGCCACCACCCCTTGACAATCCTCCTGACTCCCTCCGACTGCTCGCCTCCCGCCTGGCCACATCCCATATCCATCCTTCTCTGGCATTCACCGAGATTGCGAGGCTTTTAGCGGGACTCCACTCCCTTTGCTCTGGCGGATGGCCAACCGGCTGCCCAGCCTCAAAACCCAGTTGTAACAGCCTTTTACTCTCAGATAGCACCAAATCCCTGATGAGACGAGAGCCAAAATGGAGAATACAGCTATCCATTCTTATCCCGTCAACAAATTCAACTCGATCAATATATGAGGAGGATAAGGGTCACCATCACATTAGTTCTGTTCAAAGATATCAGTATTTCAGTGTTTTAAATGCTTGTTATGCATCGCCTTTTGTTATCATAATCTGCTGGCGATCATTTCTTTATAATACTAGAGGCAGATCTGTATTTCAGAGCCCAAGTGTCATTGCTATCTGGCTGTGGTAACAGATCAGCACCTCTCCCTCCCCTCAGAAAGCTAAAGGGAAAACCCTCTCGTCCCTCGGTTGTAAGTTGTCCATTCCTACCACCCGTTTCTGGATGACAGTACCTTAGATCTTCAGGACAGACAAGGTCCCTCCCAGGGGTCCATGCAATAGATGTGTTCTGCTGGGTTAATTTACGTGTTTTTTAGAATGTCTCTCAGATTCCCCAGGAGTCTTTTCACTTTTAAATTATAGTCAGCTCTATATTCACAGGTCTATCTCCCTCTAGTATATATTCCCAGGCTGCTGGTAATCCCTCTCTGCAGTGCTGTAAAATCTGGTCAAAAGAAAGCAATTGTACTCCCTAGTAGGGAATGGATGGTTGATTCATTGTTAAAGAGCCTGGTCTAAGTTTTAAGGTATTCAATCTAAGCTTTAAGCCTAGTCCGCCCTTAGTCTGGACTGCTGAATCAATGACTTCACTGGTTACAGGGATATTCTGACTAGCCACAGCCTGTGATTCACTCCTTTCAATTTCCCTAAAGCCATTCCCATCTGTCTCTGTGAGAGCAGTCCCAAAATTTAGATTGAGTGGGGGTGGGAGGCTTTTTTACTGACATGGGCTGGCCAGCAGGTTAATGCCTCATTGATTGTTAAGTTGCATAAAAATGTATGTGAAGAGACTCCTTTATACTTATGGGTCTTTCAATTCTTTGATTTCTTGCATTTCTTGCCCCAACTTTGGACCATTCCTTTAAGGCCACACTGGAGATCACTTCCAATGGGTCAACCCCGTCGCTGCTATCGACATCGTACCCCACTGTTTATTGAACCTTCTTGCCTCTTTTTACAAGGCAAGCTGGAATAGACCCCACTCCATCACCAATAGGACCATAGACCTCATCAGTCGTCTCCCAGGGCCATTCACTACCAAAGGTAGATGCATGGCCACCCCCTAGTCTTCGTGGTCATCAGCAATTATAATTGTAGCAATGTCAACTAGAGACTGTGCTATCTGTGGGACATTGGGCCTCATTACCGGTCAGTCTGTAACCATGCCGGTGCTACCGGTAGGTTGCAGCCGGACCCTCCACATCTCCTCTCCCTCCCTACTCCACTATTGTATAGAGGTTCACTTCTGTGTGACATATATAACTCTTGCCATCCCAACCCACAGATTGACCCTGCTAACCAGGCCCATTCTACGCGCCCTATCAAGCCAGATTCACCCCGGCATGACGACCACCATATGATGCACTTTGTCGCCACCTTTGCCCTTCTACTCTACATATACGGGCTCCCTTTCCAGTCCCAGGACCCATACAAAAAGTTAGTGTTACTTATCCAGGAAGCCAAGTTTTCCTCTTTCATTGTTGTTTTTACCCATCCACTCAGAACCCCTTGAGGTTTTTACTTTTTAAACAGTCCTTCCTATGTGTGCTCTTACTTACAGGGAGACACAATCCACGGCCCGGAAGAAGGCGCCACAAATCGGAGCCAAAACATCCAAGGACTTTGCACATTTCCAGCTGGTCCACACTACAGCAAGGGAACCTTACCCCGACGTAGACCTAGGATTGGTCACAATTTGACTGCAGCCAGACCCTCACTGGGGCTTTTTTGAGAACACATATTTTTGTAAAGAAACCTCTTTTGTTGCTACTTATTTAAATGTGTATTTGTTATTGTTCGTAACCTTGTGAAATAATGTTTTCAACTGCTCTCCGCTTGATCAACTATGTACTCAATTGTGGGGCTGTGACTTTATGTTTGTCTAATATGTTGCCCAATGAGCATACAAGACTTAAGCTAAAATAGTAGCTATTGTTTTGTACTACCTTAATATCTTACAATTGCCACTGAAAAAGAAGGAATGAAGCCAATGGCATAGCCAATTTAATAAGGTTATTCTCTGAATACATGTGTTATAGTCTACTTCACTTTTCCTATAACCTTGTCTACCTGATCTCAGACTATGGATGGGTCTGAATGGCAAAACTTCAAACAAAACTAGTAGTATGACCAACTGATTGTTGGCAGAATACCCCCTTACGGTACACTCCATTTTCAGCCCTGGATCGCGCCTTTCAGGGCTTTCCCTCTTGTTACATTATTTTAGAAGATAAAGCACAGTAGAGCCATATTATTTAATTAAAACAACAAAACCTCATTGAGCAACTTCAAAATGAGGAGAAACTCCTCGTACAGGCCAGTGCAGAGCAAGAAATAGTTTGGTGCGCTGAGAAACACATGTAAAGAGAGTGCAGAAATGGTGAGCCACCTCTAATGCAAATTGAATCCCCCGAATGGTCACAATACAGGGTTGTTAAATGAAATTGTGCCCCTCAAGCAACAAATAAAAGAATTGGAAAGGGAAAACAGTCAGTTCATCATCAAATCAAAGAGATGGACTCACAACAGGTGTTTGATAACAATGTATCAGGATTTAAATATTCTGAAGCAACATAAATTACAACTGAGTAAAGACAACACTAAAATTGAACATGGATGCAGAAAATGGTCAGTCAGGTTCTCATGAAATGATGAGAATTAGTGAAGAGAACATGGAGCTTGTAGAGCATGAGAAGCAAGCAAAGCTGACCTGTCACAGGCAGAGCTTGTAGGGACGTGCAGGAGAAAGAGATTGGTCTTTTAAAAGACAAGATCCTTGAATTTTCACACATAATACAAGACTCCCAGAGAGAAAATGTAACATGTCATGATGAGGTATGGAAAATGAAGGGTCGATTAGTGGCTCAGAGCAGGGTGGTCAAGACAAGTCAGCCTTTGGTATATGAGTTAAAAATGATTACCAACAGGAAATAAGGACAGGGAGAAGAAGGTAATCAGGGTATAGGATTGGGTACTCTGATCAAGGAGAGATGCCCTTCTCATCAGGGACCTCTGGACAGTTATCCACAGCCTCCCATGTACAAATGGGGACTGACCCCATGGATGCTGCCTATAAAGAGCAAGGGATCATGGGACAGTTGGATTTACCCAGGTCTAGTCAAACTGATCCAGAAGGCCAGTCTTTGACATTGATGAGAAATTCACCTCTACCATGCAGAAGCAAAGCGGGCTGGACCAGCGTGTCTTGGGAGACTAGAAAGAATATTGTGAGTATTTCAGACCCTGGAAACTCCTATGATGAGAAAATCAGGGAGTGAGATTGGCTGAAGATGAGATTGCAAAGAGAAAATCTAGCCCACTTTGCTGGAGGAGAAAAGACAGAGCTTCAGACTAGGAAGGGCATACTTAAACCCTCCATACATTCAGAGGAAGGGGAAGATTTCCCCAGCCTCCCTGGAAGAATGGATGAAGGAACTGTGTGTTATCCTGGTCCTAAAAGTGACAACAGAGAAAGTGATCCGGAGAGTTCACTGCAGCCCAGGCAAGAGGAGTCCAGATCCTATGAGTCTGGGGGGTATTCCCAATCTTACGGATATATGGAGTGCCTAGAAGACAGGGAATGGAGTAGAAATGGCAGCTCTGAGTCTATAAATGAATGGACTCAGGTGCAGAGAAAAAGAAAGACAGCAAAAAAGAAAAGGGCTTTGTCAAAGACCCAATCAGACAGATCAAAGCCATAAAGAGCTTCCCGACTCCATACCTACATTTTGAGACCCCCAGCAACTTTGCTGAATTTCTAGGACTTTAATTTTTACCTGGAAAGAGTGTGAGCCTTTTTTCCCACTCTTTTATGTATTTTGATGTGTGTTTTACTTTTGTGTTCTTTGGATATGGAGTTTTAGACAACTCTATAGGCATCATTGTTTTCTTGTGTCACACAGCACCCTCGGTGCAGTGGCACAGGATGTCTTTTAGACTTCCCAAGGTTAAATACCTTCTCTGGGACTGACTACTGTCTCCCAGTGAATGTAAAGTTAAATTGACTATGCTAGTCTTTTTAAATTGCTAGACCCCACACACACTGCCTTACAGCAGAGTGCTGGAGGGAATACCTAGTGTTCCCTATGCCTAGAAAACTCATGTAGCCCTCAAAAGCTACCCTTTCCTCTCAGAATGGCTGCTGGCAATGGTATTATCATGATTTCCCCGACCGTGACCCGTTTTCACGCTCCGGTAGCTGAATCCACCAGAGTCAGGTTTTTTAAGATGGCGTCTGTGCCCCCTCTTTAAAAACAGCTTCCGAACGACTTTTTTCGCCATTTCTTTTTGAAAAGGTCCTTCTAATGTTTTTTCTCTGCGCGCCAAACCAGGTTTGGTCCCTTTTTTTGTTTGCCTTTGGCTGTAAGTGTCTGTAAGTGATTTCAATCTGGCAAACACCCAAGTCAACGCCTAGCATGTAGTGCACAACTGAAATCCTTATTTATTTTTGTCTAAAAGTTCTTTATTCTGAACGATATACCACTCATATCATGCCCTTCTCCTGGAACCCACCTCCTCACCCCCGGTCACACTGAACCAGGAATCAGGCTGGTATGCAAAGGTAAAGGTTTATTTATGTATTTAAAATGTTATCACAATAGGTTTTGATAGGTACAACAAACTCACCAATGGGGTGAGGTAACACAGAATAATCTCTTTAATACACAAGGAGTAGCGGTGAGCAAAACAATAAGCACAGAAAATAATACTTGGGTGTGTGGTTTCAGATCGGATAGCACTGTGGTTAAAGACTCCCCCTGCACACCCCTCAATCCCCCAATAGGCAATGTAAAGAGATAGGAGAAGAGAGCAGGTATTCAGGAATGGCAAATATCAAACAAAATATCAATCCCACTTTCCCCCAGCAAACACAAGAGAGAAACGGAATTGATTGTCAAGCAGTCAGAATGGCTTTAAAAGTTGTCTTTAGAATGGAATGGGTACAAACACTAAATATGCTCAGAATTGCTGAAATTGTTATAAATTCTTACAGGAGCCTCTTTGGATAGTTGCACACAAACACAAGCAATGTTTTAATACCAAGAAACTATTTGAAATCTTAAAATTCAAGTCGGAAGAAATTAAAAGCTGTTTTACACGTGTATGAATTTCCCAAAACGTAACTTCACTGCAAACTTTTCACTGTGCAATATTCGCGATAACGAGAGAACCGTAATGATTTGGAATGTGGTTTAGATGCGATTTAAAGCTGTGGATGTTAGCTACAAGTAGACGTTGAAATTGTTTCTAGCACAAAAACGGTGGGAGTTATGGATGTTTTAGTGTAGGTCTTTTTTTCGAGATAGGCACAAGAATGGAAAACAGAATGCGCCTTTAAAATGACAAAAAGGATTTCTTACACTACGGATGACTATGAACAAAATGAATACCACACAGGAACACAGCCACTTGATCAGAATGACTGCCTGTGGAGGAAACTAGGATGGTTTGGATAGAGAGTTCAGACAATTCAAAAATACTCCTAACAACACAGGTTCTGAAAACAAGATAGGATGGGTTTAAGATAGGGATTGACTATGCAAAATACATATGCCAGTGATACAATTCTTTCTATAGATACTCACTGGATATGTTTTTAAAATGGAATACGGCACAGGACTGGATTGGATCTGCCCTTCTTGGTTATGATGATATTATTTTCAGCAGGCAAGCAGTACAGCGCAGCCCGGCTGTATTTGATGCTTCCCCTTGGGTTTGTGGGCTTCTGGTTCTGGAATTTGAGGCCTAGCTGAAAACGGTTTAGCTATGCAATGGGTTTCTGCTTTGCCAAGTTTCTGGAGTCTGGAGCAATGAAGATGTAGAGTTCAGCAGCAGGGTGCTCCACCAGGATCAGGATAGTGAGTGAATCTGTCTCGCTTTTTCAGTGGTGAGTTGTCTCTATTTATACTATGAACAGATCATAAAGGGGGGGTGTGGGCTGGTTTAGCCTAAGCTTGCCCCTTTTGACAGGTGATTGGGTCAGAGTCTACTCTCTGCCTTTATAGGAGGAGAGAAACAGAGTATCACCTTTATAGTGTGATTTTATGAGGCTGAAAATCCACCCCGAGGCCCTGGAACATAAAATCTACTTTTGGCACAATCCATATTTACACATGTGCAACCTCTATAACAATCACACATACAGATTACATAATTTATAACCCCGTAGCAATGGGATCTTGTCTCTGCTTTTCACAGAATTTTGCCCTTTTCATCAAGAACACAATGTCCAATTTATAAGCAAATTTATACAAGTGTGCGCGTTTAACATGGGCATAAGTGTATAAAGTTTCATACTTCTAGCAGAAACACATTTTGTGTAAAATCACATTTCTTGCCATTTCTTTCCAAAACATGTCACACGATTTTGCCGCCTCTTGAAGCGTGCAGCCAAAGTTTAGATTCACAAATCTGTTACTTTTATATTTTTTCACAATTTTGACTGGCAAGTTATAAGTCTTAAAAAATGTTCTTTGTTAATGTTCAGCCACAGATGGTTGTTTGAGTCCGCCTCTTTTTGTCTCCCTGCAGTTCAGGAGCAGTCTCCTCCCTGCTTGCTCTTGGCAGAAGCCATTTACGACTGTCTTCACACCTCACATTTCCTTAGTTGCAGTTGGTCATTGTGCCTCATGCCTCTGTAGACCAGGTTCTTTCCCAACACCATACTTAGAGCTTTTGTGTGATTTCCTGCTGGGGGGAAATACCTTCCTTCTGTGAGAGACCTCTTATTCCAGTTTGGTAGCTTCAGCCAGGTTTATTTTAGTTATTACTTCTGTTGATTTTTTTCCTTAGCTTAAAGCAAACTTGTTGTATCAAATCACAGCTAAAATTCTCCTTCAAGATTTTAAACCATGGGATCAAAACAATTACAATTTGGGTTACTATCAGTATCAGGCCTCTTAGATTGCAAACATTTGATTTCAGTTTTTACATTTTAAAGTTTAATCAGGCAGGCTCCTGACAGCTGTCATTCAGGCGGCCCAGGTTATTGCACCCAGAGATTTCTGATAGATCCACAGACAATCCATTTTAGCTGTGGAAATCTCTTTATGCTTTAAGCTTTTCAGGACCTTGCAAGTTCACAATGATTTCTTAAACTAAGTGGATTGTAGCACCCAGCAAGAATTTCGGATATTTGAGGGTGTTCTGTACCGGTATTCTGCAGTTTCAGCAACAAAGAAAAAGGGATTTAAAGCATGATTTTGGGGTTTCGTTTAGCAAAGCACTGCTTTTTCCTTCTGTATTCCATTTTCAATTGTTGTGGAGCCCAGTGACATATTTCAGGAGTGAGAGCTCTGTTCCACCACTGACAGCATGCGTGGCAGATTGGCAGCCATCTTTTTGTGCTTTGCAAAGTGCGATTTTCAGAGGTTTTGGCGCTCACAAGGGTTTTGCGGCCATTTTGCTTTTTCTGATCTTATCATAGCAGAGTGATGCAGCTTATCAGAGCAAAAGTGGGTCAAAGCATACCAAAGAGCCCCCCTCCCGACTTGAGTTTGACCGCCCGTCAAGGGGAAGTCGGGAGATTGGGATGTTCTTTCTTTCTTTGGTCCAGGTGGAGAAATTAAGCTGCTTCTCCCGTCAGTGCTGGATCGACATGCTCTCCTCGCCGGTTCTGGATGGGAGTATAGAGCGATACTCCGGGCTCCTTGGGTCTTTCCTCCCGGTCCCCGAGTGGTTCTCCTTGGTAATTAGACAGAACAGAGCATGGTTATGGGAATTTCCCCACTACTACTTGTGTAGTGGGGCAGATGCACACATTGAGTACAATTTATAATATTCCCCTCCTGTATTTACTAATGGTTTTAACAGGTGGATTCTTCTAAGTTGCCAGAATGTCCCCCACTGGGTTTCCGGTTGGCTGCTCTTTTTGCTGCAAAGTATGCCTGGGATGGCAACTCTTCAGCTGGTTTATGTGGACCCACTTATCTTCCCCTTCTGTCAAACTACCCTTGGGGATGTGTATTTTGTAGGGGACTGGTGAGATTCTGTCTACAATTTCAAAAGGACCCCGCCAATTTGGGAGGAATTTGCGCTGTTTGGCTTGGTTCCTTTGGAAATTGTACAAGTAAACCCGGTCTCCTACTTGGTATTCTTTCTTAGTTGTCTTAAGATCATAGTGGGTCTTCATACTGGCTGCAGAACCGTGTTGAAGGTGTTTTCTCAGATTCTCAACATACCCATGAGTTGTGGAGGCATTTATCAAGGTCTGCTCTTGGGTTCTGTAGAGCAGATGCTGGGGTAGCACCATCCGTCGTCCAGTCATCAGCTGAAACGGAGACATTTTTGTTTCGGAAGAAGGGGTAGATCTGATGGCCATCAGGACAAGAGGTAATCGAATGTCCCAACTTGGCCCAGAATCTGCCGCTCATTTTTTTAATATGCTCACAATAGTCTTGTTGTATCTCTCAACTCCGCCACTAGAGGTATGCCGGAAGGCAATGTGTAGTTTCCTTTTGACCCCAGGGATCTCCCACATCTTTGTCGTCACTTTGCTACTGAAGTGACTACCTCGGTTGACTCAATCCTTTGGGGTAGTCCAAAACACGAGAAGATGTGATTGCTCATCAGGGCAGCTGCTGTTTCTGCCTTGCAATTTGGGGCCAGGAGACAATCCATCCATTTAGTGAACAAGCATGTTACAGTCAACATGTACTTGTTCCCCTTAGAGGAGCGAATCACGCGCCCGATAAAATCGACTTGCAAATCTGACCAAGGCAGTGTCATCCCCCTCTTTTGGAGGGGCGCACGGTGTATGAGTGATGTTGGCTGAAATTGTGCACACCCCTTCAAGTATTGGTCGACATCCTGCCCCATGTGTGGCCAGTATGCAACCTCTCATAAGATTTCTAATGTCGTATGAAATCCCAGATGACCGGCTGTGGCGCATCATGGGCGTGCTTAGCATCAGGGTTCAGAATGAGGTGCGGACCACCCACTGGTCATAGCCAGCTATGGATCTCCTCACCAACAAACCGTCTTGGATTTGGAACATTTCTCGACATTTTATTAACACTCTGAGGTCCTCTTTCCCAATGTAATCGGTATCCGTCAGGGGAAAGTTCTCAGGGTCCTCAACGTGTTGATAAAACTTACCAATTATTGGATCCCCTTTTTGAACCGTGATCAAATCAGCATCTGGGGTCTCCTTACTCCATTTTGCAGTTGAGAGTTCATAGTGAGCATTTTTCTGGGACCTAGTGATAACAGTGACCTGGATTTCCCCCAACAGGGACTCGATATCAAGTAGATCCCCTTGGATGAGTCCGGTTTTGGCCAGCTGATCAGCTAGGTCATTTCCAGTTTTGTCTGGTCCCTCTACTTTAGAATGACCGTTGATCTTTTTCCAGTAGATGGTCATCCCAATCGAGGGGACCAGATCATCAATATTTTGTATTCATTTTCCGTGTTTCAAAGGTTTATTATTAGCACATAGCATGCCTCTGGTTTTCCAGTTAACCAGGTGCTCCACGAACCCGTTCTGTACATAATCTGAGTCTGTATTATGACCAGTTCGTGGAGTTGGTGTTGGACAGCAGTTAGGATGGCTTGATGCGCAGCTTTCAGCTCTGCCACTTGACTACTTCGGGGACCGATTTTGTACTCAGCGGAGGGTTCTGGGGCATCATTCACCCATGCATTCCCTACGCCGGCCACAAGTTCCTTTACCCATTTTTGTCAACATGGTAGGAACACCCATCCACGTAGACAGTGGGCATTCCCTCAAACTGGTCTTCTTCATAGAATTTGTGTGGGGAATTAAGGTAGGCCTCCATGGTGTCCTTGATTTTAAGACTTTCGTCCTCAAGACAGTTTTCTCTGGCAAAATCATGCAAGTCAGCCAGACCTTGCGCAAGGGGACTCTTCTTGTTTTGGCCATATCTGACCTCCACAGGAAAGCCTTGCATTGACAGAATCTAGGAAGTAATTCGGGAATTACTCACATTTCTGGCCCGGATTCTGTCACTTTGAAGATATTGCAGAAGCTGGTGTGGAGTCTCCACTATGATGTGTTCCCCCTGGATAAACCGGCGGTAATTCTTCAATGCCCTGATCGTTGCCAGGAGTGCCTTCTCACAATCATTGAATTTTTCCTCCACAGAGGATAAAGTCTTACTCGCATAGGAGATGACTTTATTGACCTTGTCATGCTTTTGATATAATACTGCAGTCAAGCATGTATTTGAGAACCCTGTCTCCAAGAAGAACTCCTTGTTTTTGACAGGGTAAGCTAGGCAAGGCGCTTGTGAGAGGTTTCTTTTGACTTGTTTTACTGTCTCGGCTTGTTCTGGACCCCACTCCCACTTGACCCCCCCTTCAACAGATGGATCAGGGGTCTTGTGATCTCTGCGTAGTCATCAATGAAGTTTCTGCTGTAATTAGTTAGTCCAAGGAGGCTCCTTAGTTCCCGCAGAGTTGTGGGGTCTTTTATTTTCTGGAGGGCTCTACTTTCTTTTCCTGGGGACAGAGACCCTGAGGAGTTATCTCATGCCCAAGAAATTTACACGGGTTCTGCAGCACTGTACCATTTGAAAAGAGAGTTTTGCTCCGGCAGCCCTCACTGTGTCAGGACATAACAGACCTCTGCTATATGTTCCTCCACAGTTGAGCTTTTGACTAGAATATCATCTAGATAGGCCAGGTTACCCCTCTCACCCAAGTTGGGCATGGCCTTGTGCAGAGAGATGTTAAATGCATTGCT
This sequence comes from Ambystoma mexicanum, assembly GCF_040938575.1. Taxonomy (NCBI): domain Eukaryota; kingdom Metazoa; phylum Chordata; class Amphibia; order Caudata; family Ambystomatidae; genus Ambystoma; species Ambystoma mexicanum. Next base: position 1,076,481,208 of record NC_090922.1, read on the forward strand.
GGAGTTGATGTATCCGAAGGGAGTCCGGGTCCAAGTGTACTGCTGCCTCCGAAAGGTAAAGGCCAGCTTATATTGGTCCTCCCTACTGACAGATACAGTCCAGTACCCATTGGTCAGGTAAATTGCAGTGAATACCTTCGACCCCTGGATCTGGGCCAGCCCTTGGTCAATGTAGGGAAGAGGCCATCGGGAAAAATGGACCCATTTGTTGAGCTCCCTTAGGTCAGCACAGAGTCTCTACTGGCAGTTTGGTTTCAAAATCCTCAGCACCGGATTATTGAAGGTGCTGTGGACTGGACGAATTATCCCACGGGACTCAAGGTTCTTAATTATTTCAGTAAGGGACTCCATTGATGCGAGAGGCAAGCAATATTGCTTCACAAACACTGGAGTCATGCCAGGGTCCATGGGAATTGTTGTTATGTGGATGTCGGTGCGACCACAGTCATATGAGTCCACCGCAAAGAGATCTTGAAAATCCAAAAAAACTTGTTTCAATTTTTGCTTCCACTCCAGAGTCTCACAGGCATCAGCTAGGTTGACTCTCTCTTCAACCATCTGCCTGAAGCCTGGAGAGACTTCTGGTTTGGCTATCTCAGCGGCCTCCTCCAGCTCGGTGGAGAAGTCCCTGGTCAAAGTGTTGATTTGGACTGATGGCTTCAGGTGGGGAAGGCAGTGCTTGTGGACTTGGAATATCACCTCATCCATCCTGAAGTCACAAGTTACATCTTCCTTAACGTAAGGGCAGTAAGAGTACACCAGAAAATTCACCCCATGCCGAGTGAAGATCCTTTCTGGTGTTGGGTCATCGTCGCTATCGCTGTCAAAACAGTCCTTGGGGATTGGTCCTAACAGTTCATTACCTAAATCTGTGGAAAAATGTTGGTCATCAACCGCCATTCCAATAATGGTGCCTGCACCCAGAGTGATACTCTTTAGGTCGCTGTTATCCACCTCGATTGGAATGGTGTTGTGTTCTAAGTTAACTAGTGGTGTTGGGTTTACCCCCAGCCCTTGCTGTTGGAAATGAGCATTAAGATGCACGTAGGCATCAGGATTTGTCAGTTTCTGTCCTCTTTTAATTTTTACTTCAAGGAAGAATTGTCGTGTCCATTCTGGGATAGTGACTTCCTCTCCAATCTGAATTTCAACTGCACAAGGCAGCAATTGACCTGAGCGAAATGCTTTCTCTGGGTCATCAAAGTCCATGGTATTACCCGCTAATCAGGACCAAGCTTTGAAGTTTATTAGGTCCAAACTAATGGCAAAGCAATTGAGAATGTCACTGCCTAAATAAAATGCAGCAGGGACACCTTACACGACCCAACAATTATGGACTATGCTCTTGTTGCTCTTGTTGCCTATGGAAATTTTGAGCATACACCTGCTAGGCAGGAGATGTTTAGAATTGGGTGTTTCCAGGTTCATTTCTCATTTGTCTAACAGTTTAAATGTGGGAATGGCTGGATCTTTTGGGAGTTTGTGAAACATGGCCTCGCTGATTTAGCTCTTACCGTTGTTCACACACACTCGGGTGAGAACAGAGTCCTTCCCCTCATTTAACTGAATAGGGATGAATAACTGCTCTCCAATTTTCTGAATATCAACCAAGCTTTGAGCTGATTTCTCATCTTTTTGGTCTGTAGGAATGGGATTTTCTGATTGTGAATTTGTATAGAATTTCAGAGTGTTTCCTTCCAGTGTGGAATGCCACCTTAGACTGGAAAGAAGGTTGATTTTCAGAAATAGAGAGGACTCCCATCACCAGTTTGTTGTCCTACTGTAATTACTGTCACATCTGGGATTTGGTTATTCTGGAAGTGGAACTCAATTTGGTCAGGTTTTTCTTCAACCATGTGGCATGTGCCATATAAATTAACATGGGTGACACTCAATTTTATTGGTCGGTTAGTCTGAGTCCAGAGGACCTTGTTTACACAATCTATGAGGGGATACAATCTACGCAGGATGTCATTCCTTATTAAACATGGTGTGCCCTCTGGAGTCACAACTATGACCGGGTGCTTCACCTTGTGTCGCCCAATTTTAAGGTCTCAATCCACAGTCCGCTCGATGGGAATTTCCTTCCCATCGAAGTTCTGAAGTTGTCCGGGAAGAGGGGTGAGAGGGATTTAGTATTTTTCCCCCCTTCCCGAATTCAGCTGATCAAAGGCCCTTTTTGACAGAAGGGTGGCTTGGGATCCAGTGTCCACCAGTGCCAAAATTGTACATTGCCCCTGTATTTGGAGGCAGTCACCAGAATGGGTTTGAACAAGGAAATTTTCGTGCTGGTCATTCTGGGGTTTGATGATGGGCGGTTTTAACTTGGTCCCCACATCTACCCAGTCTGGATTTGTATCCTTTGGGACACATTTTTCTTTGGGAGGAGTTCTCCCATCCCTGAAGGAGAAGATCTTTTTACCAGGATCCTCTGAGGACCCCTCTCCTTCAAACTGAAAGTTTTGCACCTCCTCCACAAAATGGGCCTTTTTATACTCTTTATTTCTCCTACCTACCCTCTGTTCCTTGGGTTACAGGCTTTCAGGGGCAGGAGATTTTGGTTCCGGTTCCTGGGTTTCCAGGGGCTTTCACACATGGGGCAGGGAGCTTTCTCTAAGGCTTTACACCCCCTTACCCTTGTGCCTCCTCCCTGGGAACCGGTGGGTTTTCAGGGTTCTTACCCTGTCATTGTTCTGGAGCACGAGCCCCTTGATTTGCAGAGTTCTGAGCCGCCATGCTCATCTGAGGGTTCTGTTGAGCCCTCAGCATGCGTCCCAGATCCTGTGCTAAGTTCTGGACCTGGCGCTCCAGTTGGGACCCACGCTCTGGCTGGTACGGGGTCCTTTGGTCTACCCTGGGTTGATCCCGGGAAGGGTAACTATCCCTTCTCGCATAATACCCATGGTTAGGATTGTTTGGGTAACCCTCCACCCTTGGCCTCCCCCCTCCTGGATTGGGCTGTCTGGGCTCAGGAAAGTGGGGAAAGAAAGAAGGGTTGCTCTGAGGGTTGAGGTTTGGTGGGTACCGGGGAAAGAAATTTGGTCTGGCATTTGGGGGATTACTGCCCTCCTGGGCAAAGTGAGGAGGGAAGTTTCCTGGGTTTCCAGCTGTCTGGTTGGATCCCCCCCTTGGGCTGGGGCAGCCCACACATAGCCCAGGATTGGTCTATTTCCCTTGTATCGTGGGCTGATGTAGTCTGGGGTGTTAGGGATCCCATTTGTGGGGTTACCTCCCTGGCTCCCTGTTTGGGATTCGCCTGAGGGCCTTCTGGGTTTGGGGTTGGTCGGATTCTGCACAGGAAGGTTTTTAGGCCCCCCATCTCCAGATCTAAATGGGGGCAGCCTTCACCTCTGCCACCTTAGCAGCAGCAGGGCTGTTGGTTGGTTTGGGGCTTTTGCTTATATTTTTATTTTCCAGCGGCTTCTGCACCTCATAGATGCGTGTTGCTTGTTCAATGACCCAGTCTAGTGATCTTTTCTCATGAAAGTCCCTCACTAGCTGGGTCATAATGTATTTAGGGAGAGCATGAAAGAAGGTGTTCACAAATTCCTTACTGTCAGTGCGCACCCTTCTGGTAGTCTGTGCAAAGGCGCATTTCAATTCCTGAACAAATTCTTGTGGGGCTTGGTCTTCCCCACATTGTAAGTTGTAGGCTGCCTTGCGGGCCTCTTGAGGGTTCCTACGAATAGAAAAATGTTCAGGATGGCCGCCCTATAGGCGGACCATCTGGAATGGTTCTGATCCTCCAGCCTTGCAAAGAAGCTGGAGGTGAAAATGTCCACTTTGCGTACTGAATACAGCTTTGGCTGTCCTTCAGGTGGAAAGTCTCCATCAACTGCTCAAGTAATTCAAGGTGCTCCCAAACCGAATATTTTGCATTTTTGTGCTAGGGTGTGGTGACGCTCCTAATAGCTTTTATTTGCTTCAGGGGATCTTTGAGTAAAGCCCTCTTAACTTTGTTAGCCTTTTTAGTTCTGGTCACCCTGGTCCACTCATCCTCTGACTCAGAGGCACTGCTACCGGAGATGGCTGTCTAATCTTCTAGACTGTCCCGGATTCTGCGAGCTCAGGAATGGCTGGCAGAATGTGGGATCCTTGTCTCTTGGGACCTGTGGCGCGCAGAAGAGTCTTCCGACTCTCCCCTGCTACCAGGATTGGCTGAGTACCCCCCACTGTCCTAGCTGGGAAGAGGTTTTTAGTATGCTCTTGGTTGGCCTAGTCTCATGGAATTCCCCCCCAAATGTTACCGCCTGATCTCTTGGTAGGTTATATTTCTGAGGATCCAGTTCTCTGATTTTCCCCTCACTGGGGTCTCCCGGATCAGAGAAGATGGCCCTAGCACTTGGTAACCTGTACATAGATGCCCGCCCATCCATTTCTGGGAGGCGCTGATCTATTAGCCTCATATTTCCCATTGGGTTGAAGTCTACCATCCCCGTGGCCCTTGGTTCGTGTGAGCCAGTGGACATGGGGTTGCAGAGTCCATGGAATTTAAGTAATTAAGGTCTCTGGCGAGAAAAGAGTTCCTGAGGTTATGCTCAGGGGTTTCCCTCTCCCATCTGACCTCATCTCTTTCAGCCCCTACTCCCTGATGACATGCAATAATCTGACCCTTTTGTTCTTCTATTAAGGCCTTACTGGTCTCTATAAATTGTTCCTGCATGGCTATCTGTCTATGGAGCCTGTCATTTTTTTTCACAGAGAGCCTTGTTGTCTCTCTGTGCTTCCTGCCTGCATTGGGAGTATAGGGCCAACATTTGCTGCAGGGGGCTCACCTCCTGAGTTCGGTCCTTACTGGCCTGATTATTCTTTGCCAGAGCATCTTCCACCCTCCTAGTATGCTCTAACAGCTTTTCATAGTCCATTTTGAGTTTACCCAGTCCCTAAATGGCCAGGTGGTTTTCTTCTAGCTTGGTTTTTAAACGGCTGACCTCCTGGCCTGAGACATCCCTTTCCTGAGTTAGAGTGCCCCTCTGTGCAGCCAGGTCGTCCCTTTGTTTTCTAATGGCACATAATTTCTGGCGCTCCTCATCAAAATCTGTTTGAGTGTGGAGATCCTTTACTATTCATTTATTATTTTCCTCCTTTAGTTCATTAATCTGCCTTTCCAGGGCCATTATCTGCCCTGCACAGACTCTATTATAATTTACTTGCTGCTCTAGCTTTTGTTGGCTCTGTAGAGAATCCAACCTTTCTTGGCACTCTTTTTGCAGTGTCAGTAATTTGGTATCTTGCTCTACCTTCTCTTGCTGCAGGAGATTCAGATCTTCCTTTACTTCTGTCAGGTACTGTCTGGTTTCTCTCTCTGATTCTTGGCTTTTTGTAGCCTTTGCTCTGCAGAGTCCAAATCAGTTTGGGTTTTCTCTAGGGATTGTACTTGCCTCTTTGCCAGATCTAGGTTTTCGTTGTATTTGTCCTGTATTACTCCAATGTGGAGGTATAGGTAAGCCGCTATTTTTGCAATTTTACATTGCTCTTCTTTTACTTTTGGGGCCATGTACAATTCACTAAGCACCTGGTGCAATGGACCCTGTTCCTGCCATGTATCTAATTCTATGGCAGTGATTTGTTGTTTGATTTCCTGCAGCCAAACATTCTTATCCTGCTCTACCCATTCACCCCTGACAAACAATTTGTGCAGTAGGTGATGTTTTGCAATATTGATTTCCACTGGCATTGCCATTCCGGAAATATTAATTTCCTTCTGACTTATCTCAGGGTCACTTTACTTTTGCAAAACAGCCCAATTCCTTTGAGTATTTCTATTGACGGGTGTTTTTACAGTGTAGCACAGTACGGTAGCCCAACAGGGTGTATGTACCCCGTCAGTTAGCACGTTGTGTTAGACTGTCACAAGTGGTATGTATAATTCAGGATCCCGTGACGAGCCCCCAAGTGATTTTAATCCGGCATACACCCAAGTCAACACCTAGCATGTAGTGCACAACTGAAATCCTTATTTATTTTTGTTTATCAGTTCTTTATTCTGAACGATATACCACTCATATCACGCCCTTCTCCTGGAAACCCCCGGTCACACTGAACCAGGAATCAGGCTGGTTTGCAAAGGTAAAGGTTTATTTATGTATTTAAAGTTTTATCACAATAGGTTTTAATAGGTACACCACACTCACCAATTGGGTGAGGTAACACAGAATAATCTCTTTAATACCCACAGAGTAGCGGTGAGCAAAACAATTAGCACAGAAAATATTACATGTGTGTGTGGTTTCAGATCAGATAGCACTGTGGTTAAAGACTCCCCCTGCACACCACTCAACCAACCAATAGACAATGTAAAGAGATAGGAGGAGAGATCGGGTATTCAGGAAAGACAAAAATAAAAAAAAAATCAATCCCACTTTCCCCCAGCAAACACAAGAGAGAAACGGAATTGATTGTCAAGCTGTCAGAATGGCTTTTAAAGTTATCTTTAGAAAGCACTGGGTAAAAACACTAAATAGGTCAAAATTGCTGAAATTGTTATAAATTCTTATGGGAGCCGCTTTGGATAGTTGCACACAAACACAAGCAATGATTTAATACCAAGAAACAATTTTAAATATTAAAATTCAAGTTGGAAGCAATTAAAAGCTGTTTTACACGTGTACGAATTTCCCAAAATGAAAACCTGCAGCAAACTTTTCACTGCGGAATGTAGATGCAATTTAAAGCTGTGGATGTTTGCTACAAGCAGACGTTGAAATTTAGTTTCTAGCACGAAAACTGACGGTGTTATGGACGTTTTAGTAGAGGTCGTTTTTTTGAGATAGGCGCAAGAATGGAAAACAGAATGCGCTTTTAAAATGACAAAAAGGATTTCTTACACTAGGGATGACTATGAACAAAACAAATACCACACAGGAACACAGCCACTTGATCAGAATGACTGCCTGTGGAGGAAACACGCCTTCTTCAGATGAGAAAAGATCAGCGCACAGATAATTTTAACAGTGCTAGTACAGGAGGAAGATAGGATGGTTTGGATAGAGAGTTCAGACAATTCAAAAATACTCCTAACAACACATGTTCTGAAAACAAGATAGGATGGTTTTAAGATAGGGATTGACTATGCAAAATGCATATGCCAGTGACACAATTCTTTCTATAGATACTCACTGGATACTCACTGGATATGTTTTTAAAATGGAACCGTCAGGGAATTGGATCTCGTTTAAGACAGACAGTTGGGCACATCGGACTGGATCTGATCTGCAAGGCACTCTGGTCACAGCACGGCACAGGACTGGATTGGATCTGCAAGGCCCTGTGGTCACAGCACGGCACAGGACTGGATTGGATCTGCCCTTCTTGGTTATGATGATATTATTTTCAGCAGGCAAGCAGTACAGCGCAGCCCGGCTGTATTTCATGCTTCCCCTTGGGTTTGTGGGGTTCTGGTTCTGGAATTTGAGGCCTAGCTGAAAATGGTTCAGCTATGCAATGGGTTTCTGCTTTGCCAAGTTTCTGGAGTCTGGAGCAATGAAGATGTAGAGTTCAGCAGCAGGATGCTCCGCCAGGATCAGGATAGTGAGTGAATCTGTCTATATTTTTCAGTGGTGAGCTGTCTCTTTTTATGCTATGAACAGATCATAAAGGGGGGGTGTGGGCTGGTTTAGCCTAAGCTTGCCCCTTTTGACAGGTGATTGGGTCAGAGTCTACTCTCTGCCTTGATAGGAGGAGAGAAACAGAGTGTCACCTTTATGGTGTGATTTTATGAGGCTGTGAATCGACCCCTAGCCCCTGGAACACAAAATCTACTTTTGGTCACAATCCATATTTACAAATGTGCAACCTCTATAACAATCACATATACAGATTACATATTTTATATAGCAGCTATTGCTCAAAACCCTGTAGCTGTGGGATCTTGTCTCTGCTTTTCCCACACATTTGCCCTTTTCATCCAGAACACAATGTCCAATTTATAATAAAAGTTCTACAAGTGTGTGCGTTTCACACGGGCATAAGTGTCTAAAGTTTCATACTACTAGCAGCAAATACATTTTGTGTAAAATCACATTTCTTGCCATTTCTTTCCAGAACATGTCACACAATATTGCCGCCTCTTGAAACGTGCAGCCAAAATTTAGATTCACAAATCTGTTACTTTTATGTTTTTCACAGTTTTGATTCGCAAGTTATAAGTCTTTTAAAACAATGTTCTTTGTTAATGTTCAGCCACAGATGGTTGTTTGTGTCTGCCTCTTTTTGTCTCCCTGCAGTTCAGGAGCAGTCTCCTCCCTGCTTGCTCCTGGCAGAGGCCATTTATGACTGTCTTCACACCTCGCATTTCCTTAGTTGCAGTTGGTCATTGTTCCTCATGCCTCTGTAGACCAGGTTCTTTCCCAACCCCATAATTAGAACTTTTGAGTGATTTCCTGCTGGGGGGAAAGACCTTCCTTCTGTGAGAAACCTGTTATTCCAGTTTCGTAGCTTCAGCCAGGTTTATTTTTAATTGTTACTTCTGTTGAATGATTTCCTTAGCTTAAAACAAACTTGTTGTATCAAATCACAGCTGAAATTCTCCTTCAAGATTTTAAACCATGGGATCAAAACAATTACAATATGGGTTACTATTAGCAACAGGCCTCTTAGATGGCAAACATTTTATTTCAGTTTATACATGTTAAAGTTTAATCAGGCATGCTCCTGAGACCTGTCATTCAGGCGGCCCAGGGTACTGCACCTAGAGATTTATGACAGATCCACAGACAAGCCAATTTTGCTGTGGAAATCTCTTTATGCTTTCAGCTTTTCAGGAGCTTGCAAGTTCACAATGATTTCTTGAACTAAGTGAATTGTAGCACCCAGCACGAATTTTGGATATTTGAGGGTGTTCTGTACCAGCATTCTGCATTTTCAGCAACAAAGAAAAAGGGATTTAAAGCAAGATGTTGGGGTTTCATTTAGCAAAGCACTGCTTTTTCCTTCTGTACTCCATTTTTAATTGTTGTGGATCCCAGACATATTTCAGGAGTGAGAGCTCTGTTCCACCACTGACAGCATGCGTGGCAGACTGGCAGCCATCTTTTTGTGCTTTGCAAAGGGCGATTTTCAGAGGTTTTGGCGCTCGCAAGGGTTTTGCGGCCATTTTGCTATTTCTGATCTCATCATAACAGAGCAAAAGTGGGTCAATGCATCCCACATGGCGGGCTTCATTGCTGAAGCCCCCCTCTGGCACCTGAGTGTCTGGGATGGACAGGATGTGAGGGAGGTGCCGAAACTCCCTGTGCTTAGTCTCCTAGGAGACCTGAATGCGCTCTGGCGTGATTGGCTGGCTGACTGTCCGGCAAGGACAGCCACCCTGCTGGGTGAGTGACAGCAAGGATGGAATGAATGGTTGAAAACTGTTTAAAAGCAGGTCTCTGTGACTTGGAAGGTAGAGTCGACCACTGGAACGAAAGAACTGAAGTCGAGCTGAAGGAAGACGACTGCTGCAACTCTTGGACCGTTGGTTTGCCCAGTGAAGCCCTGCTGCAGGTCCAAATTGCCTGAAGCTCCCTCGACAGAGAAGCCCTTCAAGGATCACGTCTTCCCTTGAGCTAGTGGGAACAACCATCTGGCAAGCCACCTGGAAACCGTCTCCATACTGTTTGAATTTTCATCAGAGTGCTGTTGAAAACTGGATAGCCAGTGAGAAGGATACCAGATTGTGGACTTTGAGGCGCTCACACCTTAAACTGATGTTTTGCCCAGCTGTGGCCGCTTCCCTGTGCGGTGCAGGATCCTCCCGATGTCCTCCCTCTTGTTCCCACGACTGAGGCTCAGGAACAGTGAGATCTGCAGGAACTGCCAGGAACAACTGTCTCAGCTACAGCTTTTCTTCAGAAGCTACTGGGCAAATGCGGTAGAGAAATCCTCTTTGCCGCAGTGAAAGTTTGTGAAACTTTCCCAACTTTGGAGTCTTGTTCGCCCCTAAACCGACATATAGATCTTTTTCGTACAAACTACTTCTAAGAACATTGGCAAAGACTTAACCGTTTACTACCAGAACTGTGCTATCCTATCCAAGACACTGATCCATTGACTTTGGCCCAGGCCTATTGAATTGAACTGCCTCTTGTAGAAACAATTTTCCCTGCCTATGAAAGTAATCGTGTTTTGATTCTTACAACCTCTGTCTTTCTACCCCTTTTGAAAGTTACTGAAGTGCCATTTTGCTTCCACTTCAGGGGAGCCTAACTTGTTCAGAAACATATTGGTTTGGTACTGTAGTGTATTGTTCTGTGATATTGAGCTGCTTATTACTAGTGGAATGTTTGCTAACTAAATGTGTAAATAAATAAATATTGTTTTATCAAGAAACCTTGAGTAAGTGTTTATTTCAAGTCCTTTGTGTAACACCTTGTACTGTTCACATCCCTCTTGAGATAAACCTGGCTGCTCAGCCCTGCTACCACAAAACTGTGTAGTACAGACTTATACCAAAGGTGAGTGTGTGCTTACACCTGTAGTCTTAATTGTGTTTAGTATTCCCAACGGGTACTGCATGTAATTCTGCCTAACACCAAGTATTCTGTTTGGGAGCACTTGGAACTTTATGAGCAGATGATGTCATCATTCCAGATCAGAAATTATGTGAATTGCATAGCATTTGCTAAATGGACATTTCCACCTGAGTACTCCAGTTGCTTTGCAGCACTGGAGGACCATGATCATTATATGTGACAGCTACCCCTCCTTTGGACCTGGAGATGGCGGGGCCTAACAAATACTCCTCCTGCCAACAAGTAAAATGGAAGGCAGATGGGCCCCCATGCCCAGGCCCAATGGAATGGAAGAAAGTAAGCAATGGACCTAGGTATGGATGAGGCTAGCAACAACAAACATTACAAATTGCAAAAACCTTTTTGCAATACAAAAATATTGTATTCATATACAATGTTTAAATTCTTCATTCAGAATATACTTACACAACATAAATTCATTAACATCACACTCTCCTCTTTCATACCTTCATTCATCCACAAAATATACAATATCTCCTCTCTTTCACAGAAGTGAGACCTCAGTCATCACAAATGAACATAAGACAATCCTGTCCTTACTAATATTGTTCTTTTTGTGTTTTCATACACATTCTATGATCATAGAGTAATTATAATTCCTTTCCCTTAGATCTACATGTGTTTCGGTCGATCTTGGACCCCACTGGGTCCGCTGTTTATCCGACCTTCTGCAGGATCTGGCAACCACCCATCTGGGTTCCCAATATAACTGAGAGAGTGATGTCTTCTATGAAGTATCTCAACAAAAAAATAAACAGAACCACCTATTAGACTCTAGCCTCTTCACTTTTTGAGACACAATTTACGGTGTATATCCATCTATTCATGAAGGTATTCATCCACACTGACCTCTAACTAAAAATGTTGTCCGGGGTAGTGTAGATGCCGGAAGTAAATGCACCAGGTCACCGGATTTAATTACATGTACCTGGAAACATTAAGAAAGGGAAATATATAAATATTGCCTTCCACTTCTCTCACTTGTACAAATGTATATCTCCCAGGGGATTATTCACTTACATATGTCCTGTGATAGTGTAGGGCCACCAGGGTCCTCTCCCTCGAAGGGACTGTACTGGGTGGGAGTTCTTGTTGGTAATTCACCCTAGGTCCTCACCCTCACCTGCCCCTAAACATGAGACATAGGGCAAAAGTCAATTTTCTGTCATAGACTGCCCCACAGTAGCAGCACAAGAAGAACATGGCAACCACTCACAAACATCTGTACAACTCACCCCTTCTTTAATCAAGGTGTGTGATTGTGTAGGGTTGGTATGAGGTCCAAATCACTCGCCTCTTAAAGCACTAAAAAAATCGAGAAATCGTTTCAAGAAACAAATTTACCCTGTGTTCTGTCTCTCTTAATTATACTTGTGTAATAAGTGAATACCCACACGGGGTACACATTATAAATAGTCATTAGCCCCCCATACATACACCACCACGTGGGTACCATCTTTCTCATGTAGTAAGCAAGGCTGCACATTATGAATACACCCGTTCATTCATCCTACACTGCGCTTGTCCACCTACTGGGGAACAACTCCTCACAGAAAACTTGCTTACATTCTTTTGCACAGCACGTCCTTTCCAGACTCCAATTCAAGGTCTGTATCCGCATATACTCCGTGCGCGTCAGACGCTATGATTTAAAGTTGCCGGAAACTGCAAAAAGGTGGGAACGGCTTACCATTCAAAATTAATCAAAGAAAGAGGACTTGCTGTACAAACGGCTGCATAAAGAACGGGCACATAGACAAAGGCTCGCTTTGGCTGCAGCTGGTGTGCTAGATCACAGAAAGTTGCCGGAAAGTGCAGAGAGATGGGCAGGGCTAAACAATCCGAATTAGTCAGAGAAAGAGGACTCACTGTACAGTTGACTGCATGGAGAGCAGTCACAAAGGAAAAGGACTAGCTTTTCCTGAGGCCGGCATGTTGGGTCACAGAAAAAGGACTGGTACTAATCAGCCTCAAACCATTCAAGCCCTGTTTAGATAGCACTGGCTCAATGTAATGGGTCAAAGGAGACTGATGCTAATTGACCTCAAATCATTCAAGCCCCTTGAACAACGAACTCACTATTCATAAAATACCACCACATAAAATAAATTAAAGTGGTCATGGACCCAACACCCACTTGGTGGTTGCAGGTGTTGCAGTAGGAGAATACCTAACTGCAGACATGTAAATCACCGCTGTTAGACTGGGGTATTGAGACTTGTGTGACTCATTGTTCATGTTCAAGAGATCCAACGCCCAAGGGGGAGGTTCATATCCCAGATGAATCACAATGGAGATCTGTATCGAATATGGGTCTCAGTTGTCTCTCATGCCCCCTGTGGACTCATGCAATCATACACTTATAATTATATAGATCTACACAGCAAGGGGGTCACACACCATGGAAAGAGGACCTGGGGTGTACCGGTCACAGTGGTGTAAGTGGTTTCAACCCAGCACTCTTCCTAAGTCAATGCCTAACGTGTGATGCCCAGCTGGAACCCTTAATTATATATTTTTATGTCTAAAGTTCTTTTATTTCTGAACCATGTACCCTTATATCATGGTCCTCTCTTTGAATCCCCCCCCCGGTCTCACTGAACCAAGAAGTAGGTTGTTTTGCAAAGTTAAAAGATTTATTTTATAGATTTGAACAAGATATATTTCACATTTTTATGAATTTGAACAATATCTAGATATCACACTATTAATATTTATACAATGATCAGCGTTGGGTGATATTACAATCAACAATCCCTTTAATCAATAGGAGTATGGATGAGAACAAAGATGTAGCATAGAATAAAACTTTGTGTGGGTTCAATGAAATGCAATGATAGGAAATTAATGCAGCACAGAAATAATACTTTTGTTTGTTCAATCAAATACAATGTAATCACTCTTTCCCCCTGATACTACTCAACCCCCCCCCCCAATATGCAATATAGAGATGGAAGGAGAGAAAACAGGTTTCAGGAATACACAATCAACAAATGCAGCTTCAATCCCAACTCCCCCCAGCAAGATTAGAGAGAAACAGGAATGATTTTAAAACAGGTCAAATGCTTTTGAATGTGGTTTTGAATGAATGGGAAAATGCTAAACATGGATTTAATTCTCTAAATGGGATTCAAAACTAGTGGGAGCCACGTTGGATAGTTTCAGGTACACACTAGCAATTATGATTGAATAACTAGTAGATAGGAAACTGAATTCAGAGGTTTAATGCAAGAAATAGCTATTTTACATGTGTTGAAATTGAGCCAAATGCAGATTTGCTGCAAACCTTTCAGCGCGCGAGAATCGCGATTACAGAAAAATGATAAGAAGTTGGATTGTAGATTCGTATGAAAGCTGAGGATGTTAGCTTCAATCTGACACTTAAATTGCGTTTCTAGCATGTACGGTTCAAATGTTACAGAGGTTTTAGTAAAGGTCCATTTCTCTCAAAAAGAGTCAAGATTTTCAAATGAAAGATGCGCTTTTTAATATTACCAACAAGGATTTCTTAACTCTAGGGGAGGCTATGAAGATGCAAGATACCCAACGGACAGCCACCAGAACAGTGGCGACTCCACTTTGACTTTTGCCCGCCAAGACACTTGTCTTTCTTCAGCAAAAATAATAGCGCAAAGATGCATTTATCACTACAATTAACAAAGGACTAAATGGATGAGGGAAATATTCAGAAAAGACAAAAGAGATTCTCCAATGCAGTCTGGATATGATAGAATGGTTTTGGATTGGATTACTTAAGGATAGGAGATTGGCTATGGACAATTCTATGCTAGATACTCACAACTATGGTTTTGGAATAGTCCCGTCAAAGATCTGGTCAAGGGTTTTGGACTGGAATCTGTTAGACCACCGGACAGGATTCAGGCGCTTAGTTCTGCCCTCAGCACGGCACTCTGTCTCTGCACGGCCCTCTGGACTGGATCTGATGGTTTGGTTCTGGAGTTTATAGCTATCTGGTTTCAGCTCTACTGGTTTGGATCTCTGGGTTCTGGCAAGAGTTCTTGGCAAGAAGCAGAAAACAGCACAGCCAGGCTGTTCAATTTTGATGTTCCCCTTGGAAGTCTGGGGTTAAAATCAGGTTGCAAGATTTTAAAGGCCAAGCTGAGAAGGGTGCAGCTTTAGAATTAGGCCTTCAGCTTTCAGAGTTCTGGAATCTGGATCTGGGTTCTACTGCAGAGCGCTTCGCCAGTAAATCAGTTGATGGGTGAATGTGTGTGTCTGTCCAGGTCCTCAACAGTCCCTATTTATGTATTTCCCAAAGGACTGGATAGGCTGATTATACTAAGCCAACCCTCTAGGGATCCGATTGGTCAAAGTATTTCTCCTTTCCTGATTCGAGAAGGAAATCTAGTGTCATAGTGATGCTGCAATTTACAATCCAGGGAAAAGCCTCCCCTTTGTTTCTACACAGAAAACCTATTTTTCATAGAAAGCACATTTACAATATCTCCAACTTGCTAATAATACATATCCACATCACATATTTAATAAAGCACGTTTCCGTCCGAGTCCCATCTTCTTGAGAGTTTTGGTGCAGAACTGACAGTTTTTCGTGCTTTTGGTTGGTTACGCAGTGTCAGATCTGTACACATTTTTCCACATACATGCGCAAGACATCTGGACATAATCCTGTAAACTTTCATATTCCTAGCATGATCACAATTGCTATAATATCAACATTTTAGTAGTCCGGTCTCTGAATATCGCACCGGGTTCAGAGTAGTTTCAAATTGTGAGCTGCATTTTTAAATTAACAACCTATAAAACACAGAGTTTTCCAAATTGTTCACAGTTTTCTATGAGTCTTTTTCCAAAAAGATATTTCCTTGGAATTTCAGATACACATATCAGTCTAGCTCTGCCTCCAAGGTTTGGCTGGGCCAGAGCAACCTGAACCTCTCTTCCTTAGCAGTTGGTTTCTATTGACGCTCGAATTTGCATTTCTTTTCAGTCAAGGAAGCCTTTTGTCCCTACTCGGAGCAACAGGCCAAAAGCTCCTCCCACATCCCTTAACAACTCAATGCCAGTTCCTGAGCAGAGAGTAGGAGGAAAATTCCTTTGTTTGGGGAGAAGCTGTGGAATGTCTTTGAAGTCCAGTGTAGCTGCCATTAGTTCACTTTAAAACACTGTTTAAAAATGGTCTTTTCTAAAATGCAATTTACATTTTCTACAAATATACACATGGATCTCCTCATTCCAGTCTTTTTAAAACATCGAAATTGAATTGTAGCAACCCATATTGTTATTGATGGCAAGTCTCTTCTTTTCTACAATTTGATTTAAGACACAAGTTTTAAACTGACAGTATAAGTAATGAGAGCTTCTGACAGGTGAGCGGCGGTACTGCACCCATTTCTGACATATTTTTCCCATGCAAGCACCTTTTGAATGTGGATTTATTTATGATGAAAGGTGTTTCTCCTGACATTGTGCTTATGGGGATTCATTAAATAAGGTGATGGTGAACACCTCACAAGGATGTTGGATCTTATCTGCTGTTTGAGAATCACTATTTTGCAAATTTAACAGCCAATGAAAAATGGATTTTAGGCACTTGTGGGTTTTCCTTGGGATGTAGCACTGCCTTTTCAAGCAGTTTTATTTTACTCTGTCGGCAGTCTAATGATAGGTTTTGGCAGTGTGGTCTTCTGTTTTACAACCGACATGGGCAAAATGGATTGGCTGCCTATTTTTCAGGTTTCCCTGTGCACTTCTCACAGATTTTTAGCATGCATAAGGCTTTCCGGCGGCCAATCTGTTGTTTTTGATGAAAGCAGCACACATTGATGTGTCAAGGCATAGACTAATGGGTCAGGACATCCAACCAGCCCCCCTGGCGATTTGGTGTTCATCGTCCATTAATGGGAAGTTGCAAGACTGGGATGATCTGTCTCTTTTCCTTTGGTTCCAAAAATGGCAAAGTTCATCATCTTTTCTTCCATCAGGGGTGGATCGACCAGTTCTCCTCACCCAATCCTGATGTGGGTATGGAGCGATACCCCGGGCCCCTTGGATCTTTGCTTCTGGTCCCTGGGTGGTCCTCCTTGGTTTTAGTCTCCATGGTTTCCAATTCTTGGATGACAAAGCAAAAACATATTTGTAGACATTTCCCCACCACTATTATTGTAGTGGGGTGGACACATACATTTTGACAAATCAGGACACATTTTTCGATTGTAATTTATGGACTATGTATGGAATATTTTATAGTTGGAATTCTAGGGAGCTGGAGTGACCCCCTCTGGGGTTCCAGAAGACTCCTCCAGTTGCTGCAGAGTGTGCTTAGGATGGCAACACTTCAGTTGGTTAATATGGACCCACTTATCTTCCCCCTCTGCCAAACTGCCTTTGGGGATGCGGATTTTGTAGGCGACTGGTGAGATTTTGTCTACAATTTCAAAAGGTCCCTGCCAGTTTGGCAAAAATGTGCGCTGTTTGGCCTGGTTCCTTTGGAAATTGTATAAGTAGACCTGGTCTGCTACATTGTATTCTTTTCTTGTAGTCTTTAACTCAGAGTGGGTCTTCATGCTGTCTGCAGATCTCTCTAGATTTCGCTGAGCATAGGCAAAAGCATGTTGAAGGTGTTTTCTTAGATTTTCAACATACTCATGAGTTGTGGAGGCATTGACAAATGTCTGCTCTTGGGATCTGTAGAGCAGATGCTGGGGAAGCACCATCCTGCGTCCAGTCATCAGCTCAAACAGTGACATTTTAGTTGCAGATGAAGGGGTAGATCTGATGGCCATTAGGACAAGAAGTAATCGAATATCCCAACTTGGCCAAGAATCTGCCACAAACTTTTTAATATGCTCACAATTGTTTTATTGTATCTCTCTACTGAACCACTAGAGGCTCACCGGTAAGCAATGTGTAGCTTCCTTTTGACCCCAAGTATCTCCCACATCTTTGTCATTACTTCGCTGGTGAAGCGGCTACCTCGGTCTGACTCGATCCTTTGGGGTAGTCCAAAATGCGAAAAGATGTGGTTGATCATCAGGGCAGCTGCTGTTTCTGCCTTGCAGTTTGGGGCCGGGAGACATTCCACCCATTTAGTAAACAAGCATGTCACGGTCAACATGTACTTGTTCCCCCTAGAGGAGCGAATCACGGGCCCAATATAATCGATATAACTGACCGAAGCAGTGTCATCCCCCTCTTTTGGAGAGGCGCACGGTGTGTGAGGGATGTTGGCTGAAATTGTGCACACACAAGACACCCCTTCAAGTATTGGTCGAAGTCCTGCCCCATGTGTGGCCAGTATGCAACCCCCTATGACCGGCTGTGGCTGAATCATGGGCGTGACTTAACATCAGGCTTCAGAATGAGGTAGGGACCACCCACTGATCATGGCCAGCTAGGTATCTCCTTACCAACAAACCGTCTTGGATTCGGAATATTTTTGGACATTTCATCAACACCCTGAGGTCCTCTTTCCTAATGTAATTGGTATCCGTCAGGGGAAAGTTCTCAGGGTCCTCATTGTGTTGATAAAACTTACCAATTATTGGATCCCCTTTTTGAGCTTTAATCAAAACAGCATCTGGGGTCTCCTTACTCCATTGTGCAGTTGAGAGTTCATTGTGAGCATTTTTCTGGGACCTAGTGATAGCAGTGACCTGGATTTCCACCAACAGACACTCGATCTCAAGTAGGTCCCCTTGGATGGCTCCGGTTTTGGCCAGCTGATCAGCTAAGTCATTTCCAGTTTTGTCTGGTCCCTCTACTTTGGAATGACCCTTGATATTTTTCCAGTAGATGGTCATCCCATTCGAGGTGACCAGATCATCAATGTTTTGAATTAATTTCCCATGTTTCAATGGTTTGTTATTTTCCAGTTAATCAATTGCTCCACAACCCCGTTCCGTACATAATCCCAATCTGTGATTATGACCAGTTTGTGGAGCTGATGTTGGACAGCAGTGAGGATGGCTTGATGCACAGCCATCAACTCTGCCACTTGACTACTTCGGGGACCAATCTTGTACCCAGCGGAGGGTTCTGGGGCCTCCTTCACCCATGCATTCACTACGCCTGCCACAAGTTCTTTTTCCCCGTTGTTGTCAACATGGTAAGAGAATCCATCCACCTAGACAGTGGGCATTCCCTCACACTTGTCTTCTTCAAAGAATTTGCGTGGGGAATTGAGGTATGCCTCCATGTTGTCTTTGATATTTAGACTCTCGTCCTCGAGACAGTTTTTGCTGGCACAATCCTGCAAGTCAGCCAGACCTTGCGCGAGGGGACTCTTCTTATTTTGGCCATATCTGACCTCCACAGGAAAGCCTTGCATTAACAGACTCCAGGAAGTAATTCAGGAATAACTCACATTTCCAGCACGGATTCTGTCACTTTGGAGATATGCAGAGGCTGGTGTGGAGTCTCCACTATGATGTTTTTCCCCTGGATAAACAAGCAGTAATTCTTCAATGCCTGCACCGTTGCCAGGAGTGCCTTCTCACAATCATTGAATTTTCCCCCACAGAGGATAAAGTTTTACTCACATAGGAGATTACTTTATTGACCTTGTCATGCTTTTGGTATAATACTGCAGTCAAGCATGTATTAGAGAACCCTGTCTCCAAGAAGAACTCCTTGTTTTTGACAGGGTAATCTAGGCAAGGCGCTTGCAAGAGGCTTCTTTTGAGTTTTCTTACTGCCTCGGCTTGTTCTGGACCTCATTCCCACTTGACCCCCCCTTCAAAAGATGAATCAGGGGTCTTGTGATCTCTGCACAGTCCTCAATGAACTTTCTACTGTAATAAGTCAGTCCAAGGAGGCTCATTAGTTCCCACAGATTTGTGGGGTCTTTCAGTTTCTGGAGTGCTTCCACTTTCTTTTCCTGGGGACAGAGACCCTGAGGAGTAATCTCATGCCCCAAAATATACAGGGGTTCTACACCACTGTGCCTTTTGAAAGGAAAGTTTTGCTCCGGCTGCCCTCAACTAGGTCAGAACATAACGGATCTCCGCTACGTGTTCCTCCACAGTTGAGCTTTAGATGAGGATATCATCTACACAGGCTTGGTTACCCCTCTCACCCAGGTCAGGCATGGCCTTATGTAGAAAAATGTTGAATTCATTGCTGGAATTGATGTATCCGAATGGAATCCAGGTCCATGTGTACTGCTGCCCCCCAAAGGTGAAGGCCAGCTTGTATTGGTCCTCCCTACAGACAGGTACGGTCCAGTATCTATTGGTCAGGTCTATTGCAGTGAATACCTGTGACCCCTGGATCTGGGCCAGCCCTTGGTCAATGTAGGGAAGAGGCCATCGGAAGTATGGACCCGTTTGTTGAGCTCCCTAAGGTTGGTGCAAAGTCTCCACTGGCCGTTTGGCTTCAATATCCCCAGCACCAGATTATTGAAGGTGCTGTGGACTGGACGGATTATCCCACAGAACTCAAGGTTCTTAATTATTTCAGTAAGGGACTCCATTGATGTGAGAGGCAAGCGATATTGCTTCACAAACACTAGAGACATGCCAGGGTCCATGGGAATTGTTATTGTGTGGATGTCGGTGCGATAACAGTCATATGAGTCCACCACAACGAGATCTTGAAAATCCAAGAAAACTTGTTTCAATTTTTGCTTCCGCTCCAGAGTCTCGCAGGCATCAGCTAGGTTGACTCTCTCTTCAACCATCTGCCTGAAGCCTGGAAAGACTTCTGATTTTGCTATCTCAGCAGCCTCCTCCAGCTGGGTGGAGAAGTCCCTGGTCAAAGTGCTGATTTGGACTGGTGGCTTCAGGTGGGGAAGGCAGCCCTCATGGACCTGGAAAATCACCTCATCCCTCCTGATGTCACAGGTCACATCTTCCTTACCATAAGGGCTGGAAGTGTACACCAGGAAGATCCCCCCATGCAGGGTAAAGATCCAGTCTGGTGTTGTGTTGTCATCACTATCACTGTCAAAACAGTCCTTGGGGATTGGTCCTAACAGTTAATTGCCTAAATCTATGGAAAAATGTCGGTCATCAACCGCAATTACAATAATGGTGCCTGCGGCTAGAGTGATACTCGTTAAGTCGCTGTTATCCACCTCTTTGGAATGGTGCCATATTCTATGTTGATTAGTGGTGTTGGGTCTACCCCCAACCCTTGCTGTTGGAGAGAAGCATTTAGATGAATATAGGCATCAGGGTTTTTCAATTTCTGTCCTCTTTTAACTTTCACTTCCAGGGAGAATTGTCAGGTCCTTTCTGGGATGGTGACTTCCTCTCCAATCTGAATTTCAACTGCATAAGGCAGCAGTTGAGCTGACCTAAATGCTTTCGCTGGGTCATTAAAGCCCATGGGATTATCCGCTAATCGGGAACAAGCTTTGAAGTTTATTAGGTCCAAATTAATGATTGAGAATGTCACTGCCTAAGTAAAAGGCGGCAGTGACGTCTCGCACAACCCAAAAATTATGGACTATGCTCTTGTTGCCTATGAAGATTTTGAGCATACACCTGCTTGGCAGGAGATGTTTGGAATTGGGTTTTTTCCAGATCCATTTCCCATTTGTCTATCAGTTTAAATGTGGGAATGGCTGGATCTTTTGGGAGTTGGCGGAACATGGCTTCGCTGGTGAAGTTCTTACCGTTGTTCACACACACTTGGGCGAGAAAAGAGTCCTTCCCTTAATTTAACTGAACAGGGATGAACAACTGCTCTCCAATTAGCTGAATATCAGCCAGGCTTTGAGCTGATTTCTCATCTTTCTGGACTATAGGAGTGGGAATGTCTGATTGTCGATTGGTAAAGAATTTCAGAGTGTTTCCTTCCAGTGTGGAATGCCACCTTAAACTGGAAGGAAGGTTGGTTTTCAGAAATAGAGATGACCCCTCCATCACCAGTTTGTTGTCCTACTGCTATTACTGTCACATCTAGGATTTGGTTGTTCTGGAAGTGAAATTCTACTTGGTCAGATTTTTGTTCAACCATGTGGCAGGTGCCGTTTAAAATAACATGGCTGACACTCTGTTTTAATTTTATTGGTCGGTTAGTATGGGTCCAGAGGACCTTGTTTACGCAATCTATTAGGGGTGACAACCTTCGCAGGAGGTCATTCCCTAGTAAACAAGGGGTGCCCTCTGGAGTTACAACTATGACCGGGTGCTTCACCTTGTGTCACCCAATTTTAATATCCAAATCCACGGTCCCCTCAACGGGAATTTCCTTCCCGTCAAAGTTCTGAAGTTGTCCAGGAAGAAGGGTGAGAAGAATTTGGTAATTCTCCCCCTTCCTGAATTCAGTTTATCAAATGCCTTTTTGGACAGAAGCTTGGGATCCAGTGTCCACCAGTGCCAAAATTGTACCCTGCCCCTGTATTTGGACCGGGGCATATAATCTTCTGTCCTTCTCTGCAAGGGGGCACAGATAATGTACATTTTTGGACAACTGGTGGGTTAGTTTTCTAGTTTTGGACACTGATAGATAAGAGATTTGGGCAGCACTCTCTTTGGAATCTAGGGAATCTGAAAAGAAAAGGTGGCAACTAGAGATGGGAGAAGTTTTGGGTTCCCCTGGTTCCGGTTCTGGGTCGCCCCCCACCTTTTTGGAGGCAGTCACCAGGATGGGTTTGAACCAGGGTATTTTCATGCAGTTGGTTCTGGGGTCGGATGATGGGCAGCGCTAGCTCAGTCCCCACATCTACCCAGTCTGGATTTTAATCCTTTGGGACCCATTTCTCTTTGGGAGGAGTTCTCCCATCTCTGAAGGAGAAGATCCTTTTCCCAGATTCCTCTGAGGACCCCTCTCCTTCAAATTTAAATATTTGTACCTCTTCCTCAAAATGGGTCTGTCTGGGTTATTGGTTTCTCCTACCCCCCTCTGCTCCTTGGGTGGCAGACTTTCAGGGGTAGGAGATTTTGGTTCCGGTTCCTGGGTTTCCAGGGGCTTTTTACAAGTGGGGAAGGAAGCTTCCTCCAAGGCTTTACACCCCCCTTCCCCTTGTGCCTCCTCCCTGAGAACTGGTGGGTTGTCGGGGTTCTGCCCCCGTCATTGTTCTGGAGCACCAGGTCCGGAGTTTGATGCATTCTGCGTCAGCATGCTTATCTGAGGGTTCTGTTGAGCCCTCAGCATGTGACCCAGATCCTGCGCCATGTTTTGGACCTGGCGATCTAACTGTGACACCCTCTCAGGCTGATAAGGGGTTCTCATTTCTCCCCTGGTCTGATCCCCTCTCCCGGATTGGGTTGTCTGGGCTCAGGAAAGTGGGGAAAGAAGGATGGATTGTTCTGGGTTTGAAAGTTTTATGGGTATCTGGGGAAGAGGTTCTGTCCAGGATTTGGGGAATTTCTGCCCTCCTGGGGGAAGTGAGGAGGGAAGTTCCCTGGGTTAGCTGGTGCCTGGTTGGATCCCCCCCTTGGGCTGAAGGAGTCCACACGTAACCCATGATGGGTCTGTTCCCCTTGTAGCGGGGACTTATGTAGTCAGGGGAGTGAGGGATCCCATTTGTGGGACTACCTCCTTGGCTCCCTATCTGTGACTGGCCCAAGGGCCTTCTGGGCTTGGGATTATTCTGCTGTGCAGGTGGGTTTTTAGGCCCCCCCATCTCCATATCCAACATGGGGGCAACCTTCACCTCTGCCACCTTAGCAGCAGCAGGGGTGTTGGTTGGTTTCGGGCTTTTTGCATTATTCTTGCTTTCTATGGGCTTTTGCACCTCATAAATTCAGGTGGCCTGTTCAATGACCTAGTCTAGTGATCTTTTCTCATGAAAATCTCTCACTAGCTGGGTCATGATGTACTTTGGAGGAGCGTGGAAAAAAGTATTTATAAATTCTTTGCTGTCCGTGCGCACCCTTCTGGTGGTCTGCGCAAAGGCATGCTTTAATTCATGCACAAAAACTTGTGGGGCATGATCCTCCCCACATTGCAAGTTGTAGGCTGCCTTTTGAGCCTCCTGAGGATTTCTGTGAGCAGAAAAATGCTTCAAGATGGCTGCCCTATAGGTGGACCATCTAGAATGATTTTGGTCCTCCAGCCCCGCAAACAAACGGGAGTATTCTGGTGAGAAGGTCCATTTCACATATTGAATACAGCTTTGGATGTCCTTCAAATGGAAAGTTTCCATCATCTGCTCAAAGAGCTCTAAGTGCTCCCAAACAGAATACTTAGCGTTCTTATGATAGGGCGTGATCGCCTTGATTTGCTTTAAGGGGTCCTTAAGCAAGGCCCTTTTTGCCTTATTGGCCTTCTTGGTTCGGGTAACCCTGGTCCATTCCTCCTCTGACTCAGAGGCACTGCTCCCAGAGGTGCCCGTCTGGTCTTCTAGGTTTTCCTGGATTCTGCGAGCCCAGGAATGGCTGGCAGAATGTGGGGACCTAGTCTCCTGTGTCCTGGGACGCTCAGAGGAGTCTTCTGATTCCTCCTTTCTCCCAGGATTTGATGGGTACCCCCTCCGCCCCCACTGTCCTAACTGGGCAGCGGTTTTCAGGATGCCCTTAGTGGGCCTATTGTCATGGAGTTCCCCACTAAATTTCACAGTACTTGGGTACCCATACCCAGATGCCCGCCCATCCATTCCTGGGAGGTGCTGGTCTATGAGCCCCATATTTCTGATTGGATTGAAATCTGCCATCCCTGTGGCCCTTGGCTCATGTGCACCAGTAGACATGGGGATGGCAGAGTCCATGGATTGGAAGAGGTGAAGACCTCTGGTACTAGGGTTCCTGAGGTTATGCTCAGGGGTTTCCCTTTCCCAGCGAACCTCATCTCTATCAGCCCCTGCTCCCTGTTGCCATGCAAGAACCTGAGCTTTCTGTTCCTCAATCAAGGCCTTGCTGGTTTCAATCAATCTCTCTTGCATAGCTACCTGCCTGTGGAGCCTGTCATTGTTCTGACAGAGAGCATCATTTTCTCTCTGTGATTCCTGGGTTATGTTTGAGTACTGGGCCAGTCTTTGCTTCAGGAGGGTTACCTCCTGAGTCCTGTCCATACTGGCCTGGTCCTTCCTTGCTAAAGCCTCTTCCACCCTCCTTGTGTGCTCTAACAATCTTTCATGCTCTATTTGGAGGTCACCCAGTCCCTGAAGGGCCAGGTGATTTTCTTCCACTTTCTCTTTTAAGTGACAGACCTCCTGGCCTAAGGTGTCCCATTCGTCAGGTCGTCCCTCTGTCTTTGAAGCGCACCAGCTTTCTGGTGCTCTTCATGAAATTCTGCCTGGGTATCCAGGTCTTTCAGGATTCATTTATTGCTCTCCTCTTTCTCTCTGTCTAGTTGGATTTTCAGGGTGGCTACCTGCTCTGTGCATACCCTGTTGAAATGTATCTGTTGCTCCAGCTTTTTCTGGCTCTGCAGTAGAGAGTCCAAACTTTCTCGGTACTCCTTCTGTAAGGCCAGAATTCTGGTATCCTGTTCTGCCTTTTCCTGCTGCAGGATACCCATGTCCTCTTTTATTTTGAATATATACTGCATACTTTCATTTTCTGACTCCTGGCTCCTCTTCAGCCTCTGCTCAGAAGAGTCCAGATCAGTTTGGGCCTTTTCTAATGCCTGCAGTTGCCTGTTTGCCAGATCTTGGCCCTCGGCATATTTATCCTGTATGGCCCCAATAGATAGTTTAGATATGCAGCTATTTTGGCAATCTTGTTTTGTTCTTCCTTTGCCTTAGGGGCCATACATAGTTCACTCAGGGCCATGTGTAATGGACCCTGATCTTGCCATATATCTAATCCTGTTGCAGTGATCTGTTCTGGCAGTGTGGTCTCCTGTTTTACCACTGACATAGGCAAAATGGATTGGCAGCCTATTTTTCAGGTTTCCCTGCACACTTCTCACAGATTTTTAGTGCACATAAGGCTTTCCGGTGGCCATTCTGTTGTTTTTGATGAAAGCAGCTCACAGTGATGCTGCAGGGCATAGACTAGTGGGTCAGAACATCCCACAGTGGATAACTCCCTGGAACCCCCCGTATGTGGTATCTGTCAATTATCGGGTGTGTATCAATTTGTTCCATTCGACCGAAACATTGAAACCCTGCTTCACACTATTTAGGGTAAAAAATCCACCTTTGTTCTGCACGATGTAGTACAGTTAACATATCACCACCCCTCATCGGCAACTTGCAAGTTTGTAAAACAAACCACCTGATGTCTCTGTCAGAATGTCCTTTGAGGTGAAAATGTTCCATCATGGGTTTATCAGCAACATTGTTTTGTATACATGAACGATGTTCAGATATACGCTGGCGTATCTGGTGACTTGTTTTACCCACATAGATTTTGTTGCATTGTCATATGATTACATATACCACATTTTTAGTTAGACAGTTGGTATGTGCCCTCATTTTCCACTTCGTGTGACACCATTCAAATGTTTTCCTTGTCTAAGTGAATTGACATACCACACAATTGGCACATTTATAGTGGCCCACAATGGGCTCCGGACCCCATTGTTTTCTTACAGTTTGTTCTGTTCTATTTTCTTCATTGTATGTATGGACCAGCTTTTGTCTCAAAGACAAATTAGCACTCTGTTTAAAGGGTAAGGTAGCCTCCTGTTTTACCAGGTGGCAGTTCTTATTAATGCTTTTTTTTAGTATATTACTGATTGGTGAAAAGGTGAACACACATACTAGTCTCTCGTTATCTGGGTTAATCCTTGGTGTTAGGCATATTTCACGATGAGTGTTAGCTACCCTTTTACTTTGTTGTTTGACTAGCCTCCTGGGGTAACCTCTGTCTAATAATCTCTCAGTTAATATCTCAGCGTAGTATTTGAAATCTTCATTAAAACTGCAATTCCTGCGGATCCGCTAAAATGGCAGATTTTGTTTTAAGCCATTGGGGTGGAAACTCGAGAAATGAAGAAGGCTGTTCTTATCAGTCTTTTTTCAGAAAAGGGTTGTTTCCAGCCCTTGGTCATTCTTTTTACTCACAAGGTCCAGAAAACTGACCTGTCAATTGTACACCCCTGGTCCTCTTTCCATGGTGTGTGACCCCCCCTTTCTGTGTAGATATATATCATTATAAGTGTATGATTGTATAAGTCCACAAGGGGTATGAGAGACAACTGAGACCCATATCCGATATAGATCTCCATTGTGATTGATCTGGGATATTACAGTGAGTCACGCAAGTCTGAATACCCCAGTCTAACAGGGGTGATTTACATGTCTGCAGTTAGGTATTCTCCTACTGCAACACCTGCGACCACCTAGAGGGTGTTGGGTCCATGACCACTTTATTTTATGTGGCGGTATTTCATGAATAGTGAGTTTGTTGTTTAAGGGGCTTGAATGATTTCAGGTGAATTAGCATCAGTCTCCTTTGACACATTACATTGAGCCAGTGCTATCTAAACAGGACTTGAATGTTTTGAGGCTGATTAGTACCAGTCCTCTTTCTGTGACCCAGCACGCCGGCCTCAGGAAAAGCTAGTCCTTTTTCTTTGTGACTGCTCTCCATGCGGTCAACTGTACAGTGAGTCCTCTTTCTCTGACTAATTGGGATTGGTTAGCCCTGCCCACCTCTCTGCAGTTTCGGGCAACTTTCTGTGACCTAGCACGCCGGCTGAAGGCAAAGCGAGCCTTTGTCTATGTGACCATTCTTTATGTGGCCATTAGTACAGCAAGTCCTCTTTCTTTGATTAATTTTGAATGGTAAGCCGTGCCCACCTTTTTGCAGTTTCCGGGAACTTTAAAGTATATGCGGATACAGACCTTGAATTGGAGTCAGGAAGGGACGTGCTGCGCAAAAGAAGGTAAGCAAGTTTTCTGTGAGGAGTTGTTCCCCAGTAGGTGGACAAGCGCAGTGTGGGATGAATGCACGGGTGTATTCATAATGTGCAGCCTTGCTTGCTACATGAGAAAGATGGTACCCACGTGGTGGTGTATGTATGGGGGGCTAATGGCTCTTTATAATGTGTACCCCGTGCGGGAATTCACTTATTACACACGTATAGTTAAGAAAGACAGAACACAGGGTTAATTCGTTTCTTGAAATGATTTCTCTATTTTTTCAGTGATGTAAGATTCAAGTGATTTGGACCTCGTACCAACCCTACACGATCACACAGCTTGTTTAAAGAAGGGGTGAGTTGTACAGATGTTTTTGAGTGGTTGCCATGTTCTTCTTGTACTGCTACTGTGGGGCGGTCTATGACAGAAAATTGAGTGGTTCCCTATGTCTCATGTTTAGGGCCAGGTGAGGGTGAGGACCTAGGGTGAATTACCAACAAGAACTCCCACCCAGTACAGTCCCTTTGAGGGAGAGGACACTGGTGGCCCTACACTATCAGAGGACATATGTAAATGAATAATCCCCTGGGAGATATACATTTGTATAAATGAGAGACATGGAAGGCAATATTTATATATGTCCCTGTATTAATGTTTCCAGGTGCATGTATTTAAATCCAGTGATCTGGTGGATTAACTTCCGGCATCTACACTACCCCTGACACGATTTTTGGTTAGAGGTGAGTGTGGTGAATACCATCATGGGTGGTTCCCAGATCCCGAAGAAGGTCGAATAATCAAACTAAAGCCCAACGGCCAATGGAGAATATTTGCAGTCCTGAGAGAGTTGAACAAACGTGTCCACATGTCAAGAAGGCCACTTCCCTACATCAATCAAGGACTGGTGCAGATCAAAGGGTCAAAGGTGTACACAGCCGTTGATTTGACCAACAGTTACTGGACAGTACCTGTGAGTAGGGGAGACAAATATAAACTAGCCTCTACCTTTCTGGGGAACATTATATGTGGACCCAAAGCCCCTTTGGATACATAAACTCTGGCAATTAGTTCAACATCTTTCTGCCTAAGGCAATGCTCGACTTGAGCAAAAGGGGAAACCTGGCCTTTGTTGAAGATGTTCTGATCAAGAGCTCAACTGTGGAGAAACATATAGCAGAAATCTGCTATGTTCTGACCCAGTTGCAGAGAGCCGGAGCAAAGCTGTTGTTACAGAAGGCACAGTGGTGTAAGGTCTGAGTGACCTTCTTAGGGCACAAGATCATCCCTGAGGGTCTTAATCCCCAGGCAAAGAAGGTGGAAGCCTTATTGAAATTAAAAGACCCTACTGCTCTGCAAGAATTAAGAAGCCTTCGTGCACTCACTAAATATAGGTAGGGTTTCTAACGAATACCAAAAGAAATCTGGTAATTGACCCCCGTTATTGGTTTAGTATTCCTCGGGAGAAACTGATAAATGACGGTATTTTATATAATGTATTAATCACCGGCCAGTGTCTAAGTGTGGGAGCAGGATTCATAACTTGTATTTCTGTGTTGGCTTGTTTCCAAGACAGACACATTGCCAATGAGCTATCCCCTCAGCCCTGGTTGTGCAATCTATTGACATTACTATAAATAAAGGAGTCGAGCAAAAGCACCATGTATCCTAGGGTGCAGTACCACCAACTGTTGCTAGAGGTCCTGCTTGGGCGGACAGAAGCACTGGATGTACCGAGATGAAGTAAAACAAGTGGTTAACAGGTGGCTCTTTATATATCATGGATTTAGCACCATTTATCAATTGTTGATTGAAAACAAAAACAGAAATGTATTCCGTTGCTTTGACATTTCTTTGTGCAAGGCTTAAACGTAACTATTACTTCCAGCAGCCTCAGTGTATAATCTGTAATTTTGCATTGTGATTTTCACTGGGGGTCAGGCGTCAAATACTGACAAGGATTCTGATAGGAAAGCATCACTTGGCAATCGTCATATCTCTAACGAGTTGAATAAATGCATAGTTTCAAGTAAGAGAAGATTTTGGGACTCTGGTGGTTTTAATCACTATTTTGTGCTGACTGCTTCTTACAAATGACCATTCTTTAAGGCTGCCATTATGAATGAGGGGGAGAGTGGAAGCCATGGGTTCATGTGATGCTCAGAAAAGTGCGACGGACGGGTAGCTGAATAATGTGTGAACCAATCAGCCTTGGTGTCTGATGCGTCATGAGTCTGCATTAGTTATTTTCCCCTCACCTGCAATAATAGGATCCATGTTGTATGCAGGCTCAGTTTTTGCTGCCTCTCCAGCCCTGCTGCTGCCAGCTGTCACTGCTCCAGGGGTTCTGATTGGGCCTGTGATGCAGATGCTGGCCACTCTAGTGGACAGCTATGAGTGACGCAACAAGGGTGTCAGCTGAGTGATTTGAAATTTGCTAGGTTTAGTTCATAAACAATCAATTGAGAAGATTATGTGCTGAACAGCAACATCAGTGACTTGCTGATGGTGACCTATGTAACAACCCTGACTCAGACCCAGATAGCGCTCAATGAAAAACTGCGGAACCTCGAATGCTGAATATGTATGTAAAGGAAGTCTTAGGCTCCGATCAGACTGGGAACCAGCCAGCAAATTAAGCACATTGTTCTGCATACGACTGAAGAAGCCTTCTCCCGGAATTCACTGTTTATCCACTTTGAGGTGTAAGATAACACATTCAATGGAGACTTGATTTTAGGAGGGTGTATTGTAATGGTGTGAGCTGAGGTACATTGGAACCCGCCCAAAATAAGTGTGCACACACACACACACACACCCTGCTACAAATCTTGTGCGACAGCCATGAATTCATACCAGAGAAACAATAAGTCAAACATATAAATGTAGCTGACTGGCGCTTCAAGTCAAATGCGTTGCTGGACGTGGTGTTCAGGGCTGAGATCCTCTCTGACATAAAAACCTTCTTTGAATGCAACGCACACGATGACACTACTAATGCGGTTCGCTGGGAGGCATTTAAAGTGTACATAAGGGGCATGGCCATTTCACGTGAGGCTGGAATACTGAAGGCTATAAAGAATGATCTACGCCAGTCCGAGGCCAAACTCAAGGACCTAGAACTCAAATGCGCGACAGCGGCATGACCTTCTAAATTGGCACACATCAGGGAGGAGCTGGAGTTGTTTGAATCTCACGCTCAGCGGGAGATAAGATACTTTGCTCGCCCGTGCGCAGTGAGGAGATACGGTGAGGGGGATAGACCGCAAAGGACACTTGCTAGGCTGGTTCGATCAGAAGAGGGCAGAGCCCAGATAGAATGTATCAAAGATGCACAAGGGGTCCAGCAATGGTCAGACCAGCAGACACTCGAAATCTTCGCGCAATTCTACATTGACCTGTACACGGCCCTATCCGAACACTCTGTTCAGGACACTGCTGAGCTGCTAGACCAAATTCCCTTGACATATATGTCCCAGTCCACCAGAGAACAGCATGAGGTCCCGATCCCATTGGAAAAAATAGTCACAGTCATTACTGATCTCCCTAAAAGCAAGGCTCCTGGGCCGGATGGACTTACGTCAGAATTTTACCAAGAGCATGTAGCATTATTAGCACCAAGACTGCTAGAGGTCTGGTCTGAGTTGCTGCGGGCATCCATCCTCCCCCTTTCCATGCGAGAAGCAATAATAACGGTTCACCTCAAGCCCGACAAGCCCAGTGACGAATGCGGATCCTATAGGCCCCTGTCCCTCATGAACATTGACACTAAGATATTTGCTAAGGTGATAGCGAACAGATTTCTCCCGATCATGTCACATCTTATTCATGAAGACCAGAGCGGTTTTGTACCTGGGCGCTCGACAGCTCTTAATATCAGATGCCTCTTCAATATTATGTCCAGGATAGATCAGGGTGCTGACGAGGTGGCGGTTACATTAGACGCCCAAAAAGCCTTCGATATGGTCTCATGGCAATACAAGGGGGTGGTTGAGGAGAAGATGAGGGTAGGTGCTTGCATGATCAAATACATTAAGCTCTTGTACACTAGCCCTACAGACAGGGATCTGGTCAACTCCTTAACTTCGGCGTCCTTTGCATTATGTAGGGGCACCGACAGGGTTGCCCGTTCTCCCTCATTCTTTTCGCTATGGTCATCGAGCCTATGGCAGATTATATCAGAGCGTGCCACTCTCAGAAGGGTATACGTCTCAAGGATGCTCCCGAGATAATATCACTATATGCTGATGACGTGCTGCTCTATGTCAGGGACCCGTCAATTCATCTCGACCCCATAATACGTGATGTCACTAGAATAGGTACCTTCTCTGGCTTCACCATTAATTACTCAAAATCGGAGATACTCCCCTTTACCAGCACGACTCACCCTTTACTAGCACGACTCAGCAGCCTGTGTGCGAATACCCTCTACATCGGTCCCCAGGTGGCATATGTTATCTAGGAGTTCAGGTATCTCTGTCCAGAAAGTCCCTGTTAGCTGACAACTATACTGCTGCAGCTCGGTACTTCGAGTCGAAGGTGACGATATGGCTATCCCTCCCGCTCTCCCTAGCTAGGAAACTTTCACTGGTCAAAATGATCTTGGTTCCTCAACTTCTATACATATTTGCTAAGGTGCCAATCTGGTCCGGGAAGCAATACATCACTGATTTGCACAAGATAGGAGCCCAATTCCTATGGCACGCTGGTGCGGTCCAGAAAAAATGGGAGCACATGACTTTACCTTATGAGAGAGGGGGTTTCACGGCTCCCGATCTGTCTTTATACTGGGTAGCTGCACAGGCCCAGTTAGCCACATACTGGTACAAAACCTGACAGCCCCTCCCCATGTCAAACTGGAAAAACCTGCCACTTCCGAGGTCAACACCATGACACTGGTCCTCCAGCGTAAATATGAGACTGACGCTCCTGCTGACCCTATAGCGTCCACTTTGAGGGCATGGCACCACTTACTCGATTCCACGTCTGATTTGTGCCCCTATTACAAATGGCTCCCCATTTGGGAGCTTCCTGTGCCAGAACCCACGCATGATAAGCTTCTGTCTCGCTGCTACCTTCTCGCCCCCCCTGCCCCTTCGGCTGACTCCCATCCTGACACAGCCCTCTCCATGCTCCACTCTGCTATATCTGTTACTCTTGATATCCTTGCCCCCGTCATGAGAATCCGCCTGAAGCCCAAAGCCAAATGTAACTCCTGGTATGACTCGGATCTCGTCACCCTAAAACGCAAGTGCAGGGTTGCAGAGAGGAAATGGCGTGCTTCATGTTCATCCTCTGACAAACTGGCCTGCCGCCTGCTCCAAAGGCAGTACCGGCTCTCCGTTCTCACCAAGAAGAGAGCCCTTATCCAAGCCCGCATCTCTGCGGCATCTAACAACTCCGCCGAACTCTTTAAAATCTGCAAGGAGCTGGCCAACCCTGTTGCAGTCGCTACCTCTCCTGTCCCCTCCCAGGCCCTCTGCATTGCACTGGCCTCTCACTTCATCTCTAAAACTCAGGACATCCTGTCCTCGCTCTCCTCCTTTCACCTCCCTCCCTCCCTTCCCGCCTCCTCCTCTGGCCCTTCTGCAGTCACCCCTCCTCCCTCTTTCTCTGCCTTTCCACTTTTCTCTGCTGACGAGGTTTCCAGACAAGTCCGATCTATGAAAGTCTCGTCTAAACAGGTTCACCCCTGTTCCTCCAAAACTATCAAGGACCACATCGACTCCCTGGCTCCTGCCCTGGCTGACTTTTGCAACCACTCCTTCGCCTCTGGAGTCTTCCCTTCCCCCCTCAAGCACTCCCTTGTGCACCCTCTTCTCAAGAAACCCTCTTCCGACCCCTCCTGCCCGGCTAACTATCGCCCTATCTCCATCACTCCCTTCCTGGGCAAGCTCCTGGAGAAACTGGCCATCTCCCAGCTTAAACTCCATGCTGAATCTGTTGGTAGTCTTCATGACCATCAATCTGGCTTCAGAGCTGCCAGAAGCACGGAAACTGCTCTCCTGAACATCCGTGAAGACCTGCTCTTGAACCTCGATTCCAACACTCTGTGTGTTCTCATTCTGCCCGATCTCTCCTCTGCCTTTGACACTGTCAACCATGCCATCCTACTCAACCGTCTCCGTGAAAACCTGGGTATCACTGGTCAGGCTCTGGCGTGGCTAACCTCTTTCCTTTCAAATCGACCCTCCCAGGTCCAACTGGGGCCCTTCCTCTCCGACATCTTTTTCTCCACCTGTGGTGTCCCCCAGGGATCTAATCTCTCTCCCTGGCTGTTCAACCAGTATCTGGCACTCCTTGCCCACCGCATCGCCGCTCTCTGCCCTAATTTCCAGTGCAATGCGGACGATACCCAGCTCATTTTCAGGCTACCCTCAGCCTCCCCCTCTCCTTCCCTCATCTCTGACTGTCTGTCTGCTATCCAGGAATGGTGTGCCGCCAATGACCTCTGCCTTAATGCCAGTAAGACTGAGATTCTACCCATCGGTACACCCACTCCCTCCTTCCCTGCAGCTCTCTGGCCTGCCTCCCTTGGCCCCCTCCCTGCTCCTACCTGCAAGGCAAAAAACCTTGGGGTCATCTTCGACTCCACACTCTCCTTCTCTCCTCATATTTCTGACGTCGCTAAGAAGTCACACTACCAGCTGCACCTCCTCAGAGGTATTCTTCCCTTCCTCTCCTTCCCCCAGAAGCTCACTGTCTCCCGAGCCCTGGTTCTCTCGAAGCTGGATTACTGTAACAGCCTCTATCTTAATCTGCCTGCCTCCACTCTCCGCCCTCTACAACTCATCCAGAACAGAACTGCGAGACTTGTCCTTGGCCTCAAGCCCAGGGACCGTATCTCTCCAGGACTGAAATCTCTACACTGGCTCCCAGTGGCTGCGCGGATAAAGTTCAAAACCCTCTGCATTGTCCACAAGGCCTTCTGGGGCCTGGGTCCTAAATACCTTCAACTCTCTCTTCCCAAATATCTTCCTTCCCGAGCCCTTCGCTCATCCGCCTCCAACTCCCTCAGGGTCAGCCGCTTCTCGAAGCAACAAGCTGGGGGTAGATCTCTCTCCGCGGCAGGGGCCTCCCTCTGGAACAGCCTTCCTGCCTCCCTGAAATTCAAGGAGAACCATCTCCGGTTCCGGAAGCACCTCAAAACCTTCCTCTTTGCTTCTGCTTTCTCTCTCCCTCTCCGCTGCTGAACAGCTAATATTCTTCACTGAAACTGCACTGATTCTGCAACTGGACCACTCTTAACGGCCTCGGTCCTGGGCCCAGCCACTCTCCACTTGCACTGATGCCCTGGAACCCCTCTGCACTGCGGGACTGTCTCTGTATCCCTACAGCCCCCCCCCTTTCCCAGCACTTGTTCTGCACTTACCTTGCACTTGCCACCAGCTGGCCCTATTTATTTATTACTTTACGACACTTACTTTGTACTGCACTTCCCCCCCTCCCCTTCCCCTTGCACTTTTCCCCCTCCCCCACCCCTGCACTTGCGCGATCTGAATGACACCTGGCCTAGTAGGATCGTTGTCTGTCTCCCCTTGTTCCTCCCCTCCCCGCCTCGTCGCGCCTTGAAACACCTGTGTATAGGCGCGTTACAAATGCCATATCATATCATATCATAACACTGGCTCGGGCTCGGGTATCATGCTCTGACCGACCTATTCCCTGATGGGAAGTTCATAAATCCTCAGACTTGACGCCCAGGCCACTCGGGATCAGCACTGGAATTGCTGCAGTATTACAGACTACGTGCCGCAGTCCGATTCAGGTGGTCTACTTTCCCGAATAAACATCCAAATTCGCCCGAACTACATTACATAGCCAACTCCGGTAATAACCGGGGGTGGTGTCTGCACTATACCGAATTCTGCTGACAAAGTCCCCTGACCAACCCTCTACAGCACGGGTCATATGGGCGGAGGAACTTGGCCTGAAAATAACAGACAACCTGTGGAGGAGAATCTTTCGCCACACGTACAAGGTGTCACTCAACTTCAGGTATCGCTGCATGAAATACAACTATAGAACAGAGTATACTACACCCCACACCAACTGACCAGGTTCAATTGCAGTCAGGTGCACACTTGCCCCAGATGCCGCGCCGAGTGCGCAGATCACATGCATATGTTCTGGTCCTGTACCACACTACATTCAAACTGGGTAGAAATCCTCAGGGCTCATTCTGAAAATCGCTGGAACTGATGTTGACCCTGACCCAATGGGTGTGCTATTTGGGGTATGAAGGGGAGATGGGAGCGCAAGAATGTCTAAATTCCTGAACGTAGGCAGTATGGTCACCAAGAAATGCATCCTGCACTCCTGGAAACACCCATCCCCACCCACCTTCACTATGTGGATGAATGCACTCCCCTGGACCCAGACTTGTGAAGAGCAATACATCAATTCTCTTCCTGCACATGAACGCCCCAAGAATATATGGTCTGCCTTTTGTAGCTATCTCAACAAACGTACTGCATATACTGATCTAGATTGTAAGATGAAATGTATTTCTCTGAATGCTTGCGCGGTGTGCGCTATGTGTAACTGCCACTTTCCGCATGCCAACTAAAAATAAAGGTTTTTAAAAAAAACATAAAAAAACATATAAACTTAACATTTATTTAACAATGAGGAGATAATATAAAACACAAGCAGCAGTTTAGCATAAAATGGGAAAAGAAATGCAAGTTATAGATCACAGATACTTAGTTATTTAGCGCACAGTCTCACATCCCTTTTTAGTCAACAGCAAGGACCCAGCTCAGCTTAAGGACTGGCCTCCCCCTCTCTGGTTGGCACCCCTCTGGTCAGTCACTGCACAGGCTTCACTGGTCTGGACCACGCTCCCTGCACCCTTCTACTCCAGTCAGCCCTTAAGTGAGAATGTGGCAAGTAATGAATGCTGCTTAGGGGCAAATGAAAATCTGGGCAAGATCATGTGCATGATCATCATCCATGGCAGAGTCCCTCAAGATCAACGTATGTGCACATTTTGTATCAGGTAGGCTGGTCAATCAGAGTGACGCAAACTTCCAGAACCTTCCTTCAATGCAAAACATGTTTGCACTGGTACAAAACCCCACTCAATAACGATCCAAGTCACTCCTACCTGCCCCATCTCAGAGCCCAGCTATGGAATGTCTCTTAACAGCTCTGATCGGGTCAGGTTGTTCTTCTCATGTAAATGCGTACCTGTTTACAATAAAAAGCAAAGCAGCACTTGTAAAAGAATAAGATCTCAGTGGAAGCTAAATGCAAGCATTGCAATTAACCCCTATTGAGCAAGCTCTACAGGCCCTGTATTCTGGTCATTGTCGTATTATTACAAGACTGGCAATCTAGGCACTGTAATTGTTTTATACTGCAGATCTGCATGCACTCAATACATTCCTCTATTACCTAATAAACCTGGTCCTGCCTTTGCAAGCTATGCACTTGTTCACAATGTAGTTAGCTCAGCAGGTTTTGCACATGCACACCATTAAATTAAAAAGGGTAGCAAGCTTACAGATGCAAGTGGCTTTACTGACTACTCTTGGAAAACTCCCCATCTTAAAAGACAAACTCAGTTCCATATTTTATTTTTCATATGAATTTTTAAAAAGATGTTCAACTGGAAAGCATCACTTGCTCTACGATTCTCAATATAAAAAATGTTTTCACATTCTACATTGCAGTCGGATTGCCCTTTTTCTATTTTCATAAAAATCTAGCAATGTGTGCCTGTCCTATACGTGTTGATGGGAAGCCGCTGAACACTCACACCAGAGAGAATACAACCCACTAATGAAGAAAGGCTCAAGTCGATCTTGTAAAGATAACAAGTTTTAATCTCACACAAAAATGAGAGCAACACCAAACAACTCTGCTGCTAAGAATGTTCTGCCAGAAAATGGTACAAGCAGAGGCTTAAGAGGAGAAACATCATCATCGTTATGCAATACATACATTAAAAACCTCCGTGGCTGGTTGGTGTGCACCTCTACAAGATCCGCCTGCCGCATAAGGGATGCCAGATCATTGGTTGCAGCCCAGTCCGTCCGTCTTCCATCACGTGGGTGCTGCAGAGATCATCTTCTTCTCATCGACGAAGGTCAAAGAACAAATTAATTACACTCCTAACACAATGGTACTTCATCATTATACTGTGCACCTGGCAGGCTTTAAGACTGGCACAAAGGAGGTTCTGGGTCACTCTGACCTCCACACACACATTTCACTCACTCCTCTTCATGCCTTCCGGCTCCAAGGTCTCCACCCTCATTTTGAACTATAATGTATCCCCCACAAAACCTTGCAATACAAATCACATGGTTGTGGCTCACAGACATGCAATGTCTGTTCTCTTTGAACATTCAATACTTGTTAATTTAGGGGTGATGGTTGAAGGTCACCTTGTGCCATGGAATCCAGGGATCTTGGTGCTTAGTCAGTTATATGGGGTATAACTTGTGGTCGCCTGAGGATGGGCCAGGTCAGACTTTGGCCAGTGCGAGATAATATGCACTCCAGGCGCCGGTCTGTGATCGCGGCCTTGTAAAACTCTGTTGATTTTTTGACAAGTTATATTGCCCTGTTTTGACAGGTATAGCACTGTGTTACATGGAAACGTTGATGGCACGATGATCCCCTGGTCCAGTAGGGCCTGTATTGTTTTTCTAATACCCTCCTCCACCTCCCTTGATAATGGACATTGTTTTACATTGGGTATCACCACACCTGGCTTCAGTTTAATGTGCATAGGGGTTACGTCTTTCAGTAGTCCCACATCATGTGGATTTGTAGTCCACAACTGCAGAGGCACGTTCTGTAAGTCTTCGTCAAGAAATAGAGGTGGAGTTAGTACTGCCATCAGGGGGGACTGCACCCTCCGGCAATGTACCATTATGTTGCAGGGGATACAAAGCTCTAATATTATTTCCCCATTTGTGTCATTGTTCTCAAACAGCCGTCGTCCGCCACTTCCTTTAACCCTCCTCCACCTCCCTTGATAATGGATATTGTTTTACACTGGGTATCACCACACCTGGCTTCAGTTTAATGTGCATAGGGGTTACGTCTTTTAGTAGTCCCACATCGTGTGGATTTGTAGTCCACAACTGCGGAGGCACGTTCTGTAAGTCTTCGTCAAGAAATAGAGGTGGAGTTAGTACTGCCATCAGGGGGACTGCAACCTCCGGTACTATACCATTATGTTGCAGGGGATACAAAGCTCTAATATTATTTCCCCATTTGTGTCACTGTTCTCAAACAGCTGTCGTCCGCCACTTCCTTTAACTGTACTGTTGGATCTATGCAGAGCACTGTGCACCACTCACACCCATCCTTGTCTATTCCTAGCATGACAATCCTCTTGTCAGAGACCAACAATCCCTGTAAATCCAGCGACAATATTGTTCACGCCACAACCTCAGGAGATACCAGTGGATGAAAGATGAAATCTGTGGGCACTCGCCAACACTGCCTAGCAATCTAAGGTATCGCCTCCACGAATACAGTAATATCATAAATGAACATGTCCGGGTCCAGGGGAGTCCTGCGAACCACCACCTCCTTTGTCATTGTATGTATTATGAGCAGTGCCCTTATTGCGCACATCCCAGGCATGGAGCAAACTATACTGCGATCTGTAAAAATATTGTCATGTTTAATTTGCTGAGCAGGTCCAAGCAAATTGACAGGGGGAACATTCAGAATATAGTAAGGGAGCCTGCACCACTTTCCCTCCCACCTTAACGTCCAGCTCCTTAGTTTATGGAAACGTGGAAATAGCCCCAGAGAATGCCTGCGTGTCAAGATATTTGCCTGATAATGGGAAATTCTCTTCCATGATGCACAATTTCGTTGCACCTGAGTACACCAGAAACTGCTTGCTTCCTATCTCCACCACCACCTAGGGTTCCTCTTCAGGGTGGATGGTCATTGACAAGAGCGGACACTGAGTGCTCTCTGTGAACTGTCCTAATCAGGATATGCATTCATTCCAGGAAATGAGAAGGACTTACCGCCCATCACTGTTGCTCCTCCAAAGAGGGTGGTAGTCCCGCTCAGCACCCTATTGACCAGGGCAATACTGCCCTGCTGTTGCTGTGGCGGATGCCGCACTTGTGTGTCTGATGCTTGGGGGTGCTGGTTATATGTTTGTTGTTGCCCCTGTAAATACCCTTGACTCTGATACCCTTGAGCCTGTTGCAGATACCCTGGCCCCTGGGGCGCTTGGGGTACTAGGGGCCCTCGGCCCTGCTGCTGTGACCCATAATTATACCCCATTGCATAACTTCTCCTGCATTCCCTTGCAAAAGGCCCCCACCTCAAACAATTCTAACATTGTGATGGTGCAAACCCACCCTCTCTGCGTCCAAAATGCCCCCTATTGCTCCTCAGAATCCTACTCTTTCTTTTTGCGGTCCTCCTTGCTGCTACTGTAGGCCAGGGTACTGTTGCCCCCACCCCAAAGTCCTTGTCCTCCTTCAGCCCAAAGCGCAGCAATAGTGACACTCGTGAACTGTTGGGTGCTCTCTGTCCATTCCACCTGTACTGGCAACGACATGAGTGTTTCCATGTCACGCTCCTTGATTCTTTTACAATGGTGCAATATTATACTCTGTATCTCCGGCCACCCCTTTGCTTCGATACCCATAATCTTATCTAACGCCTTCTGCGCTTCCTTTGGAAAAGCCCCTCTTTACTATGAAATAGAAAAATGGTATTGAACGATCCCACAGTCCTCCTGTTCAGCTATCCACATCTCTTGTACTTTAAGAATAAATGTAGCTGGGTCCTCATCATCGCCCATTGTACACTGCATCAGGGACTGTAAATCAAGGGTATATGGGAAAGCCCTGCCTAGCGCATCCCACACCTGTGTTCTAATTCCGTTTAAGGATGCTTTATCGTGTGCATCATCCCCAGAGTTATTCCCGGATACCCAGCTTTCTCCCACATATCCCCGGCCTGATCCCCAATTATGGTGACCATCAAGCTCTTGATATCACCCACTGCCAGAGGAACCCCTGCTGTTTGCTTTTCAAACTCATATATCCACTTACCCTTGCTGTGAGTTGTGGAAGAGCCTAAATCAAGTTTTTTTATCCATCTGGGGCCAGGACACGTACTGTGTCCTCCCTTCCCCCTTATGTATGAGGGGCATCTGTATCTTCGCCCCACTTCCCAGACCCTTCGACATAATTCCCCTTTTCTTTGCTAACCTTATCCGGTCGGCCCTATTCCTCAACCTGCCCCTCTCCATAAGCCTTCTACTTGGGGGGTACTTTCACCCACCTCTTCACCCCTTCCTTCTTTTTCACCCTGTCCCTCATCAAACGTGCCATTGTCGTCCTCCTCTCATCGTTTCCCCTACCGTATTATCCTGTCCCCAGATTTTCCACTCACCCTTTCTTCCCACCTTCACAACACATGCGCTTTGTATTCCTTCATTATCCATCCTGAGCAAGAAGTCCCCTGATTTCCATTCTCCTGATCCTTGTTCTGAACCCCTTACATCACTCACTTCTCTTGAGGATGACTGCATCCTGTTCAGCTCTGCTAACAACTTTTCCAATCTATCTTCGCACTCTCTTGACTTGACACCTGCGGATGTCGATACTTCAGGGATGTGTGCATATGGGGGTAGGGGAGAGGTAGTCTGTGGTGTTGCTGATGCTGAAGGGGTTCCTATCACAGTGGGCACATAGGTTGGATTTGTGTACCTGTCTGTGGGACACACTGTCAAGGGGTACAATCCCCTGTGCTCTGCTGGTACCCCACCTTCTCTCCTTCTCTCCTCCTACACATTCCATCCTTCTGTGTGTGTGCCCCCGCTCCATCCCATTGGTCCTCTGTGTCCTCAAACATTCACCAGAGGTCTAAAATGTATTTTCTCCTCTGTAGCTGTTTCCCCTTATACTTTGCCACAAAAAATGTGGACATATGTTCCAAGACGCTCTTAGTATGGGAGCCCTGCTCTGGCCACGGGCACGGAATCCCCTTCCTCCCGTCTCCACTATCCACTGCTTATGGTATTTCTCCACCCTGTCATGATACAGTGGCAGGGCCTTTTACATATACTCTATTGGTGTTCCTCTGGCCATGCTGGTGCTGTCTGTCTTACCAACCCCGCAAAGTCCTGCTAACACGCCACGCACGCGGCCACTGCTTCTTACAAAAAAGAAAAATCAACCCCCACCCTTCTCTGTCCCCCTCATCCACGCACACACACGACTTCATACAACCATCCAATGCCACACCACACTGAGACATACACAATTAATGCCCTTCCTAGGGCCTGTTCTTCATCCAATAAAACATGAATACAATATACTAAAATAAAAAGCTAAAATAACAACCACTATTTGTTCCAGGCCCACTACTTATGTGAGAACACTACTTTTATTTCCGTATTCCTTCTTTAAATAGTATATTTCATTGTGGCAACACCTTTCCTCCCCTTGGCAGGAGGGGCTCCATGCCTTACCTTTGCATTACCTTTGCCTTACCTTTGTTTACCTTATAATGCCTTAACATAAATACCTCTTTACAATACAAACACCAATAGGGAATGACACAAACCACACTCACATCACTCTCCACATGTTCTTACCTCTCACACTACCTTATGCATCTGTCCCCTACTTGCTACCACTTACAATTACAAGAGTCTACTCACATGTGCGTGCTCACCGGAACTCATCCGTCACTGAATTCCAACACCGGCCTGCACTCTCCTCTGAGACGCGCCCTGTTTCAAAGGGCAGCAAGGACTTCTCTTAAAATAGCTCCTACTAAATCACTTAGAAGACATGTTTTTTCAGGACCAGTCGCTGTAGGTGGGCATGGCTCCTTCTGGAGAAGTGGCCTAGAAGCCTCCACAAATACAGAGGGGCTCTGAGATCACATCAGGGTCACCAATTGAAGGCAAGCCCCTGAATGCTCACACCAGAGAGAATAAAACCTACTAGGGAAGAAAGGCACAAGTAGATCTTATAAGGATAAAATGTTTTAATCTCACAACAAAATTAGAGCAACATTAAAGAACTCTGATGCTAAGAACATTCTGCCAGAAAATGGTACAAGGAGAGGCTTAAGAGGAGACACATCATCATCGTGGCGCAATGCATACCGTAAAAATCTGTGCAACTGGTTGGTGTACGCCTATGCAGGATTTGCCTGCTCTAGAAAGGGATGCCAGGTCATTCGTTTCAGCCTAGTCCGTCCATCTTCCATTGCGTGGGTGCTGCGGAGGTCATTTTCTTCTCATCGGCGAAGGTCAAATAACTAATTAACTACACTCATAACACAATGCTACTTATCATACATGCACCTGGCAGGCTTTAAGACTGGCTCAAAGGAGGTTCTGAGGCACTTTGACCGCCACACACACATTTCACACACTCCCCTTCATGCCATCCGGCTCCAAGTTCTCCACCCTTGTTTTGAACTATAATTTATCCCTCCCAGCACCTCGCAATACAAATCACATGGTTGTAGCTCACAGACGTGCAATGTCCATTCTCTTTGAACATTCAAGACTTGTTACTTTAGGGGCGATGGTCGAAGATCACCTAGTGCCATGGCATTCAGAGATCTTGGGGCTTAGTCAGTTATATGGGATATAACTCATAGTCTCCTGGGGGTGGGCCAGGTCAGACCTTGGCCAATGTGATATAACATGCACACCAGGCGCCCGTCTATGATCGCATCCTTATAGGGCACATTCCTTGAGGAT
The DNA here is from genome assembly GCF_040938575.1 of Ambystoma mexicanum. NCBI lineage: Eukaryota > Metazoa > Chordata > Amphibia > Caudata > Ambystomatidae > Ambystoma > Ambystoma mexicanum. The sequence continues at coordinate 1,076,524,121 of NC_090922.1, forward strand.
AGAAAAACATCCTTGCAACACTGTTAGAACAATGAATGAACTTTATGGTGGTTGGGGGTGTCAGTTGTCCTCATGGGAGCTCAGCATGGCTGGAAGTTTCTCTTGTCTCGCAATTAGGGCATAGTGCTGAAATGCCAAATTTGCCACAGAGGCCTTGTCTCCTAACTATGATTACTAACATCTATGCAGAAATGCACTAACATCTACACAAAATGGCAGTCTTGCTTATGTCCTGGGCTACACACTGTGAGTTGATTGCATTGTGATGTTGTCCTACCACCATCCTGCAAACTCCCTGACCTATCATAGTGCTTCGAATTCAGCTCGCCTTATTCTAAAGCGCTTAGGGGGGTGGGGCAGGGTTGCCCCCTTCCCAACAGTGTTAATGTGATTGGCCAATTAGACGCTGAGTGTCACAAGCTACATCCCTGAAACTCTTGCTTTTGATATCTGGTTGAGTTCCGACATTCAGTCATGGCTGAAAATGCAATAAAACTTATTGAACTTGAGAACCCACTCAGACACCTCAAGTGTCATGTGAGAAGAAGTTGAAGTGCCTGAAGACATATAGGTTGTCTACCTCCTGCCAGAAGCGGACTGCTGGGATCTGTACCCATTCTACCCCGCATGAAAATCAATCAGTAGCAGCAAAAATCAGACAGCATGGAGTAATATGCACAACAACAGACAACAACCAGTCACTTAACTGTTGGAATCATAGAAACACGATATATACAGAATGAGTTAACATACATGGTTAAAACTTTCTCTGTGCAAATGGAGACATTGTGAGGATGCAAGTCTGAAGCTGAGCATCACATTGATGCAACAGAAGAAGATGTGGGAAGACTCCAGACAAATGTCATACAACATAAGGCTACCCATAGGAGAGCATTGCAAAAAAAGGAGTCCTTGAAAGGCATTTGTTATTTCTCTATTTTTGTTCTGGGGCTTCCAATGTGTGCTTTGCAGCGCCTGCATAATGCACCCTAACCATGGGGAAAATGAGAGCTGTGAGTGCTGGGTTCTGTGAACTTGACCAGAGCTCCCACCTCCCTTGTTCTGCTACAGCATCTGTGCCTGCATACTCTGCAAGGCACACTGGTGCGGCTGCTGTAGCAGTAATACAATGGAGCTCTGTTCATATTTCCAGAACAGGAATGGCGTCAGGGCCTTTTAACCTTTCAAATGAAAGGAAACTCAGGGAGGCCCCCGATAACTTTTCATTCTGTGGCTTAAACTGTGCCCTTTGAAACACTCTCATTACAAGCTGCTTTTTCTGGGGGAGCAACAAACAATGACAGAGAAGAAGGGGTTTGTTGCAGCCATGTGCTAATGCACCCTAACCAGAGGGCTGTGCTACCTGGTGTCCACATTTCCAAAGAGTTATTTTATCCATTCCCCAAAGTCTACTAAAAGGACATTGTGGGAGTAATGCCATAGCAATAGACAGTAAAGATAGCTCAATGGGTTATGCCCCTACTATTGATTTAGCTAGGCAGCATTCTTGAGAACGTTTTTTCTCTTTCTGCGGGATATCAAAAAAACAAATAAACAAACATATACAGAAGTGTTATCATGTTGCTTCCTTCGAGCATTGGTTCCTCCACATCATGGTTGAGAGCTGTTCTGTGGGAATTTAGTACTTAAGCTCCCTGCTGGCTGGTTGTCTTCTGATAATTGGTGGCTATTAAATGTATATTTGTTGCCATTGTAATGTGTGCACCCTATGGGTGCCTCAGACTGTTTTTTGCTCTAAGCATGAGGCCTCAACCATTTTTAGCCGGGGCCTGGATGCTTGGGGGTCAGAAGCATCAGTGCTGGAAATGCTGAGGGTAAAGTAGGAAGGTTCCTGGGAGTGCAGAGACATGACACAGAGTGGGGGCAGATGCCCATTTCTGGGGTGTCGGGTGGGTCATGCAAATTACTCTACCATGTGATGTGTTTGTTTTAGTGGTAAGTGTGATGTGGTTAGGATACGTTGGGATGGGGGTCAGATAGACATTTCTGGGAGCTGATGGCACTGTAAGGATGTGGTGTTAGGAGTCTATACTTTGTTGAAGTGAGCAATATTGATGTGGGGGAGATGCTTATGTAGTCATACATCATGTCATGCGAGCTGCAATACTTATGGGGTGGCCAGAGTCCCTGAAAAAGTATTCCATGATTTACTACACAAATGTTGAAATATTACAAATTACTGGATTAAGACATTCATCTTTATGCTCCGGAAAGTGTTCATCACACTTTGCGCTGAGAGAAATTGCTCTACTTATGCATGCAATGAAACAATGAAATAATATGTGTGTGTTTACACTGCCAAAACAGCTATCTGTGATTTTTATGATCGGGGCAAATGGGAAAACACTGATAAACACAGATTCTGAAAATATTTGAAAACCCTGGAAAAACACCCTCGAAATAAAAAAGAAAAAACCCTAAAACAAGAAGCCCTAATTATAGTTAAATGTTCATTGAAGACTACGCAGAGGGCACTCGACTTTGGTCTATGCATTACAGGCCGGAGTCAAGTGGGAGTGGGGTCTAGAACAATCCGAGGTAGTTAAACAACTGAAACAAAGCCTTTCCCAAGCTCCTTGTTTGTCTTAGAATAAGGAGTTCTGCTTCAGATACCTGCCTAACAGCGGTATTGGGTTAAAAGCACAACAAGGTTAATACAGCTATCTTGTACATGAGCAAAAATCTGTTCCCTGTGGAGGAAAAATTCAATAACTGCAAGAAGGCCCTCCTGACAATGCGGTGGGAGTTGAAAAATGACCGCCCATTCATCCAGGGGGAGCACATCATTTCAGAGACTCCTTACCAACCCTTGCAATCATTGACAGAATCCAGGCAGAACATGTAAGTAATTCCAGCATATCGTCCTGGATTCTGTCCCTGAAAGGCTTTCTTGTGGAGATCAGATATGGCCAAAACAAGAAGAATCCTCTGGTGCAAGGATTGGCGGACTTGCATAATTGTGCTCAAGAAAACTGTCTCGAGGATGAAAGTTTAATGACCAACAACAAATATGGAGACATACTAAACTTCCCCACACAAGGTCTATGAGGAAGACACATGTCATGGGATAACCACAGTTTATGTGGATGAGTGCTCCTACAATGTTGGAAATGACGAGGGAAAAAGAACTAGTGACTGGCAATGGGAAAGCCTGAGTGAATCATACCCTGGAGCCCTCTGCTGGTTACGAAATAGGTCCCTGAAGTAGTCAGGTGGCAGAGTTAATGGCGGTTTACCTGCAGTGCACCACCAACTCAAAGAACTGGTCATAATCACAGGCTCTCATTATGGCAGAAATGGGTTAGTGGAACACCTGGATAACCGAAAGAATTGAGGCATGCTTTGTGCCAACACCAAACCCTTAAAGCATAGCAAACTGTTCCAGTCAATTGATGATCTGGTGGCCTCTATTGAGATGACCATCAATTGGAATAAGATAAGAGGGCATTCCAAAATAGAGGGCCCAGATAAGACTGGGAATGACCTGGCTGGTCACTGGTTAAAACCGGAGTGCTGCAGAGGGGTTTCATAGATATGGATTCCCTGCTGGTAAAAGCCAAGTCGCTGCTGTCACCAGGTCACAAGCTCATGCCAAAAGTGAAAAGATAGCCAAGATGCAGATTTGATCACTGCACAGAAAGAGGACCCAACACATTGAAACCCAGTGAGTTTTCATCTAACAGAATTGGATTATGGTAGTATAGAGGATCTCTGGATGTTGATGAGGTTTTCCAAGATATTCTGGATCCAAGACGGTTTGATGGTACAGAGAGCCCTATCTGGATGTGGCCAGTGGGTGGTACCTACCTCATTCCAAAGCCTGATGCTGAACCATGCCCATCATGTTGCCACTGCGGGTCATCGGAGGTTTCATATGACATTGGAAATCTTGCGCAAGGTTGCCTTCCTGCCCCACATGGGCCAGGACCTTGACAGTTATTTAAAGGGGTGCCTTGTGTGTGCTCAGTTTCAACCTACTTCACTCACACTCAGAACTCCCCTACAAAAAAGGGGAATGACACTGCCTTGGTCAGGGTTGTAAGTTGATTTCATCGGGCCAGTGATTCTCTCCTGTAGAGGATACAAGTACATTTTGAATGTAACATGCTTGTTCACAAAGTGGGTAGACTGTCTTCCTGCCCCAAATTGTAAGGTGGAGACAGCTGCTACATTAATGACCAACCACATCTTCTCTCATTTCAGCCTCCCGCAAAGAATTAAGGCAAACTGAGGAAGTAATTTTGTCAATGAGGTGATAGCACAGATATGGCGATTCTTGGGGTATAAAGAAAACTCTACATTGCCTATAACCCAGCCTGGAGCGGGGGGGCATTAGATAGATACAACAAGACAAGTGTGTGCATCTTAAAGAAGTTTAAGGTAGACTGTGGACCCAGTTGGGACATTTGATTAACACTTGTCCTGATGACTATTAGGACTACACCATCTTCCACAATTAAAATGTCTTAATTTGAGCTTATGACCAGATGAAAAATTGTGTTACCACTGCATCTGCTCAATCGAACTTAGGAGCAGACACTGATAAATGTGTCCACCACTCATGAGTATACTGAAAATTAAGGAAGCACCTCCAGCATGCTTTACAAAGGCTCAGCACAATTTAGAAATGTAGGCTTAAGGAATGAAAGCATATTATGATCTCATGACCAACTAAGGAGTACAAGGTAGGTGAAAAGGATTGGTTTGTGCAATTTTCAGAGGAACCAAACCAAGGAATGGAAATGTCTTCCATCTTGGTGTGGTGGCTTTGAAATTGTAGATAAAATCTCACCTGTTGCCTACAAGATCTGCATCCAAAAAGGAGAACACATGGAAGAGAAATGGGCCCATATCAATCAAATGAAAATCTGTCAACCCAGACATGTTTTAGGACTGATTGAGGAGCCCAATGAAGGTTGAGCTGAGGAATCATCTGAGGAATAAGAGGTTAGGATGAAAACCCTATATGGAAACTTATAACAGGTGAGTAGTGTAATTAATATTCAATGGAAATGTTGAAAAAGAAAGAATTTGTAATGTAATGTCTCTCATCTGCAATGTCATATCCCTTTCTGTGTAATGTTGTTTTTTTTCCAAATGCTATCTCCTATTTTCTAGGGAAATATGTTTTGTATGAAATACTAAACCTCTCTTTTTCTTCTTATTTCTCGAAAAATAACCTCCTTCCATTCCAGCCTGGTGAACCAGAGGAGTGGAGTCCGGGGAGGACTTCATGGACCAAGGAAAAGGAAGGGGTTCTATGATCATACCCCAGAACAAAAACAAAAAACACGGATGTGGAGGCCGGAGCACCCACAACCTAGGGAAGGAAAATGAGCAGAGTGTGCTCCAACGAAAAAGGACTTCTGTGGAAAACCCCACCCTCCCCTGCTCTTTCCCATGATTTGGGGAGTTGATGACTTATTAAATTAGATATCTAAGATGGGCATTTCCTATTGGCAACTATGGGCCTCAGCATGAGTCTGGCTGTAAGTCCTAAAAGTAGCAGTAACAGAATTAGCACCACCTATACTGCTCTGCCGGATTGCAAGCCAGCTTAAATTCCGCAGACTGTAAAAACAGCCAGTGCTATTACAGCCCGCAGAATCTGCGCCGATAACATGAAGTGCAATCACTACTGCATCACCAAAAACCAGTGCTAACACCACTGAAAACATGGCGCAATTAGCCCCAGGCTCCAGGTGGAGGTAACTGAACACAGGTGGCAGAAATGAAGCCACGGGTGATCCCAATCCACTAAAGAAGGCTACATAAAGCACAAGCCTTCCCCAAACACTTATTCCAACACCATGCTGCCACTAGCCATTCCGAGCTGGGACATGCAGCTGCTCAGGTTGCATCTGGAAGTAGAGATGCAGGAGAACCACCCATGGCACAGGGAGTACCAACGGGGGGAAGGGGTGGGACAGCCCAAGCAAGGCATGCACCGATCCCCAGGTTCATTCCCTCACCCTGGACCCTCACTGACAGCGAGTTGGTGACCTTGTACTACCTCAACCGGGAGACCATAACTGAGCTGCTCACTACAATATAGGATGGCATAGGGACCAATATTAACATCCAGACAGGTGTGCCCCCGCTGCTGAAGCTAGTGTCTGTCATACAATTCCTAGAAATTGGCACTTTCCAGCACTTGGTGGCCATGATGCACAGCATGGCACTGCCCACATTTTGTGCAGTATTGGCCGACGTGCTGGATGCCCTCCTGCGGCATGTGCAGCACCACATCTCACTACCCACCACCGGAGCCCAGGTCAACGCCATGAAAGCACTTTTCTATGCCATTGCCCAAATGCCAAATGTGATTGCAGCCCTGGACTCTACCCATGTTGCATTGGTGGCCCCCCAGGTCAACAAAGCAGTGTATTGTAACCGGATTGCACTACCACTCCCTGAATGTGCAGGTGACCTGTGATCCCAACATGTACATCACCCACTGCTGTGCCCGCTACCCTAGTTCGACCCATGATTCCATGGTCCTAGGGAACAACACTTTGCCAGGATACATGGAGAGGCACAGAGGACAATGGACATGGATATTGGGTGAGTAAAACTGTCTGCACGCTTGCACTGCAAAGCACCTGACCAAATGGGGGGGGTGTAAAAACCTACACAAAGCATGGCATGACATATGAATGCAAAGGTTGCACCTGACGACCTTCCACACCAATGTCAGAGTACAGCCCAGGGAGCATGCACATGTCGGACACACCTGGACGGAGAAGCCGATGAACACATACAGTGGCAACACACACGACTACAGGTACCACAATGCAATATGCATAATAAAATGCAATGCAAACAAATTGCCATCACATCACACAAAAGGAACCCTGCCAGTACCACAGCCATGTACCCATGTACACCCAGGCCGCAATGCAGACTCGCTGGCCCCAGAAGCCAAGGGAGGTCCGATGGTAAACCCAGCATGCCACATGCACGAGAAATACACTGCCACAAGACAGCCGCCATGTCAGCTCCACATGTCACTGACAGACACATTTCATAATATCTGCTGCAATGAAACAGGGTGCATGTAAAGTAAAAACAATGCAAGATACTAGTGAAAGAGCATACACAGACATTGTACAGACACATGCCACGAAATGAAGCCCCATATGCATGCACATGATGTCCATTGCCCTAATAATGTGTAAGGCCACCCCACACATTAAATTGTGACTAATGGATGTGCTTCCCCCCATGCAGGTGACTCGGTATACCTACAGCTGCCCTGGCTAATGACCTCTGTACGCGATCCACAAACACTGCAGGATATTGCCTACAACCACACTCAAAACAAGACGTGTATACAACGAGTGTACCTTCGGCCTCCTGAAGGCACTTTTCTGCTGTCTCAACCATACTGGTGGAGCCCTGATGTACTCTTGTAAGAAAGTGGGTTTAATTGTGCTTGTGTGTGCCATGATTCATAATATCTGCCTAAAGGAAATGTCCCGCTAGCCCATGACATGGACATGACACCCCCAGAGGATGAGGATGCAGTGCTTGTGGCAGAGGCAACTGCACGCATTGCCAAAGATGTCGTAAGGGATCGGAGACTGGCTTGGCAAGGACTGATAGACAATTTCCTTTGCCACATTCACATGACACAAGTCATGCACCACTATGTGATACTCACTTCCATGAATAAACACAACAGTGAAACAATCAGGAATGTCCTCCCATGATGTAGTTAAACAGTTTTAATGAAACAATGTGAACTTATTATTCCCCCTCCCACCTTCGTACCACCAACTCCCCAGCACACTATCCCCCTCACCCCCCCAACTTCCAACTCCCCATCACACTATCCCCCACCCCCTCCCAACAGCAACTCCCCAGCACACTATCCCCCAACTCCCCTCCCACCACCAACTCCCCAGCATACTAACCCCTCCCTGTCCTGCCACCAGCTCCCCAGCAAACTATCCCCCTCCCCCTCCCACTGCCAACTCCACAGCACACTATACCACATCCCCCCTCCCACCACCAACTCCCCAGCACACTATCCTCCCTCTCCCCTCCCACCACAAACTCCAGAAAATGGCCACTCAGGGCAAAATGTGTCCCAATGTCATTTCTGTGGCCTCTTTCCCACCATGCCAGACCCTATTTATCTGGGACATAATTTGCGCTCAGACCAGCGCCTGGGTGTGCTCGGCTGTGACCCATCAGTGGGTGTTTTGGAACTTGAGGGTATTGACCATGGCCCCTGTATGCCCTGCAGTGTGACCTTGGTGCTCTGATGGATGGCCTCTGCGGGGGCCAAGCCCCCTTCAGTCATCTCCCTGACTCTCTGCCCATACGCAGTCAAGGAGGCAGTACTGGCAGCTGCCTCTGCCCGGTTTCTTCCCATAGCTCCCGCAATCTTTCATATGGCTACTTGCAGGCAATTTCACATTGCCCTGAGGTGTTCGGAATAGGTATGCCCGACCTCTATCTCCCTTTGCCTCCTTTCCATCTCATCCAGCTGCTATAGAATGATGTTGCTTGGTGGTGTGTGCTGAATGGGAGGGGGGCTGTGCATAGGCTCAGGTCTGTAGGCCGGTGAGCCATAGGAAGGAGTGTCAACATCCAGCTCAGGTGTCTGGGCACGCTGGTGGTGCTGAGGACTCTCAGGGGTTTGTGGCCCTTCATCAGGCTGTGTCACAGGGCTGATGTCCCCCTCTGACTCAACGGTGGCCCTGCCTGGAGGAGTGGTCTGTGTCAGACACTGCAGCTGCAGGAGTGGGTGCTGTGGCGTTGGAAGTGATCCTGAGGGTCTGTGGTGTTGGTGCAGGGCCTGTGGTGCCACCTGCAGGCTTGGCCTTGAATGGTCACAGTGTCTCACGGTGGTCACTGTATCTAGGCATGGCCTGTGTGTGCATTCATGGGGTGGTGGTGGTGGTTGACCTTGTGGGCCTGGAGGAACAACTTCCTGATGGGCCTACACCCTCATCCTCCTCCAATGCTTCTGGTGATGCGTGAGTGCCTGTTGGGTACATAGGAAATTTTGTCAGGTATGGTTCTTTCTTGTGTTGGCATGGAAGGCACATTTGCTATGGTACAGAGTGACACACCACACATTTGGGCAGATGGGCATGGTTGGTCAGAGGACATAGCATGTGGGCACATCATTGTAGGGATGGTTGTCGCCATGTGTGTGTGATGCGTGGTCAGGTGTTCTTTGGCCTGTATGTGGGGAGGGCATGGGTGTCCATGCCAGTGCAGCTGATATATGGCATGCATGCTTCTGGTCCTTCATGCCCCCACATCCCCTCCCCGGGAGGTGCACACCTTGTGGGAGTGGGAGTGGTGGCTTTGTATATTGCACTGCCATGGCTCAATGGGGCGCTGCTGTGCAGCCAGCAGTGTTATCTAGCTGTGCCCATGTCGGTGTAGGGCAACATGTATTTCCATGGGGATCATCTGCCATTCTAACAGGGGGCAGGCCAACTGGACCCCCAACATGTTGGTGTGACTGCTACATGGTGTTGTGGTTACTGATGTACCACAATCCCGCTAGCACAGGGTGCACCAGCAGGGGTGTGGTGTGCATGGCACTTGGATTGGTCACTTGAAAGCCCTTCACACTGCTATAATGCTTAGGGGCGAACTTGGTGCACTATCCCCTGCCTACTTTGGTGGGTGGCTGATGTGGTACCCCGTCACTTCACCTTGATTGGCCCACCCAGCTGCTGGGTCTGCTGACGTGTCCCTGTCCACTGCAGCATCTTGTGCTAGGCTGATATTTGTTCATGTTGTTTTGCTGTGTGTTGGGGGGTTGACACACCTCCTGCCTCTGCACCTCCAACTCCCTCAATGTCCTCCATATCAAGGACGTTGCTGCACTTATCTTCCTAGGCCATCAGGACCAGTGGATCGCGTGTCCGGTTAAAGTTTCAACTACAAAAGGATCGAATGCAGTAGAGTCAACGCAATAGGACCAAAAACAAAAGGGTTGAATTTTTTTTTTAATTATATATATTTTTTTGGGTTTCGGTATAGGTAAAAAAAGTGTCGAGCCTTTTGTTTTCGGTCCTTTTGCTTTGACCCTTTTGTCATTCGATCCTTGTGAGTCGATCCTTTCACCTATAACCGTGGATCGGCAGTTCCTCCTCTCGTTGCCAGGGACTCCTGGCGGCATTGGGCCAGGGGTGCACTCACCCTTACCCTGAGGTAATTCCAGTGCTTTTGACAGTCCTCGGCATCACGGGGAATGATGGACACCACAGTCACCTTCTAGCTGATGGCATACCAGATGGCAGTCCTGCGCTGACCTGATGTTTTTCTCTGCCTGCTGCTGTACAGTTTGATGCAGTGGGCCACAACCTCATCAGTGAACACCACCAGTTCTCCCGCACTGAATTTGGGGTTTTCGTAGATGATTTTCAGGCACCTTGCCCTGGGTCTTCTCCTGTGACATGTTTGCTGTCTTTCATGTCCGGATGGCTGCAGGAAGTGGGTGATTCTGGTTGGATTGAGTTTTAAAAAATGGCCACTGCCATGCTTCCGATTCGGACGGTGACGCAATATCCGCCGGCGCTAATAGCGCCACACACAGCAGCAGTGCCAGTTTTAGCACTGATATTTCAGTGGTGAGCTTAATTTTGATGCAGTTTCTGCTAGGCGGTATTAGCGTTACCGCTGGAGTGGGCAGCATGTTCATGCTGGGTTGTGAAGTAGCACTAATACCGCTGTATGACCTGGTGGTAACACTAATTACGCTAGACGGAAATTGCCCCGGAATACCACCGGACTCATGATGAGGCCCAATGTTAGTTTTTGCATAAAGGGTAAAAAACCATAGCTTGCATGTTCAATAACTTGCCAAAACGAAAGTCAGTCCCACCTATCCATCATGAGTACTGGAAAATTAATATTTATATATTATAATATGTATTGGTCATGAAGGGACTTTTTGAGTGCAAAAACTGTCATGTAAAAAACTGTAAATGACAGAAATTGTATACCTCTTCACTCCACTTCAATCATAGAATTCCTAGGGCCTATCGGCAGAGAGGGGTTGAACCTTGGCAGTAGGAGAGAACAGCAGAGGTCCAATGAAAATACAAGGCTAATAGACACCTCCTGATCTTAATATTTATTGGGAAGGCCCTAGACATTAAAATGCCTTTGCTCTATGGAGAGGAGGGAGCCAGTTAAATCCTGCTTATAAAAACATATTGGAGGGTGATCTGCTAAATATCTTGAGGGAGATAGCTGCCTAGCCTTACTTGGGCGAAGAGGCCCTAAAGTTGATGGAGCCTTAGCCATGCAGGCCATGTTATTAAGGAGTGCCATGTGGATGCTGGTGACTATCTTTGGCAGAAGCCTTTGACCAGACCCTTGCGGTCTTCCTGAGTGCCCCAAAACAGAGGTTGCCAATGTAAGTAGATGTATCCAAATGACAACAAATGTGTGGGGTACCTGTCTGTCTTAATATCTTCCCTTCATAGTGGGTGGGGAAAAATTGTATAGCCCCTTAACATATTTGAGTGAACATTAATTTAATTAATTCCCAAATAGCTTGACGAATGGGGGACCTCTCTAGCAGGAAGTTAAGTTATTATCATTAAAGTAATTGAGTGCATTTATTTTTCCAGTCAACCCCAGCCTTCTCTAATGAGCAGGGGTGCCCTTGCCACAAAACGAAATTCCCCACTGTTACCACTCCAGCCCCAAAACGAAATTCATAATTGTCACCACTCCCTAATCCCTGCCGTGAAACAAAGGGTTGTTCCAGTCCCAAAAACGAAATTCATAACTGTCCCACTCCCTCGACCTTACCTTTAAACAGAGGGTTGTTGCATTTGATTGATGCCTGGGTTTTTGGTTTTGGGGAGCGAAGTGTTTTGCAAAATTTAAACCAGGTGTAATTTTCCATTGAAAAATATGCACTCTTTCCTGAGAGTAAGTGACTCTGATCGCAGAATTATTTTGTATTGCTTTTGGGTTGAAGAAAGAAAGGTTCTGTCAACCAACAGTATTTTCAAAAATTATGTCAGATTTCAAAACTGCTAGCATTTTCACGTGTGCAGGAAATTAAACATACCAGGTACTGCATGTGTAATGTGTAACTTGCTTTGAAGACCATAACTGTGCAGATGTTTTAAATATAAACCATATGAAGTGATATTTAAATGCATATTACAAAAAGGAAAAAGTGTGTTTTGCATTGAAGCTTTGTTTTGTGCCACAGAGAAGGTGGTGTGTGTATCCATTAAAGGCAATTATTGATTGAACATATACTTTAAATAAATATTTATTCTCTCTATGACACAGCCTGGTTCTTGGCTCATTGTTGGCACAGGGGGAGGTATCTATGTGGCTCTATGTGAATCATACATAGGGATTTCTGAATCCAAAAATCAATGGTGTATTGTGGGCCCTCTTAATTGCTGGGGGAAAGGGACTCCCTATGTTGAGCATGGTCTCCCAATATATCGGTACAAAGTGGGGGCTCATGCCAGGATCTAACTTACTGTCTTTGACTCATGACAAGTGCATTGTGACAGACTAGTCATTCTGGTCTAACTGCAATGAGGTGAATAGAAGGTTGTGCATGCGTTGTTACAATACCATTGTGATTTCAACCCTGAGTTCCGGGGAGGTTTATAGGTGCGAAATAAGATTGTGCAGAGTACCAATGCAAAAAGTAGATTGATTAGAATTGATTTGATTTGGCATTGGGGTGTAAATCAAGCGGGAATGTTGTCCAGGTCCACAGAAAGTTCTACAAAGTTGAAAAATTCATTTTTTAAATGACTACCATAGAGGTGAGTGATGCCAGGTTTTAAGTTCCTGGATGCTTTGTTTTTGGCCAGACATTGCTGCTTAGGGGCATTGGTGTATGGCAGTTGGGTGATGTATGCAGTGGATGTAATGTTTCTGCAGCTGCATTTGTTGTTGGCAGGGTGTCTAAGTTGGTTTGTGGTGTGTTGTTATCATTTGGTGTTTGGTAATTGGTAATGTTAGTGTGTGTACAGAGGGATGACCCACCTGTCAGAATGTTTTGATGCATGAGTGGAATGCATGAATGGAATGTCAGTGTAGAACATTAGTTGAGCCTTATGTGAGTGTTCTTGGAATATGAGATGGATGGAGACATGGCTTGGGTGTGGATGGTCCAGTGGTGTGTGCATGAGTCTGTCTCTGTAGTACATCTAAAGTGGGCCCAGGGTCTTGCTAGTGAAACTGGAATAAAAGAACTTATGCACCAACAAAAATCCATTGTGTGTACTTCCATACTGGAACCAGACTACTTTACTTTTTCAGGATCACTGATGTTGCAGCAGGAAAGTTGGCATAAATGGTACTGCTCTAGTGAGCAATCACCATCGCCTTCCCAACCTACCCCACCGCTGACCCACACATGTAGGGCTGCCTCTGTAAGGGTGCTAGTTGCATCTCTTTTCCAGCCTGCCTTCCCTTAGGCTTGTGGTTTAAGGGTACATTGATGGATGAGCATGAAAAGGATTTTGTTTTGGTGGTGCATATTTTCTCCAACGTGTGAAACCGGTGCCGGGGGTGATCCAGTGAAGTTGTCAAGCCTGTGCTCACCAGGCCGCTGGGGGCCACAGGGACAGGGGGGCAGGGTCTGGGGGCAGATGGTACAAGTTAAGGGTTTTCTGGCCTCCTTGTATTGCTTACAGGGTACTTGGAGGAGAGATGGGCCCCGCCCTCCTGCAATACCCAAGATATCATACTATAATGTTGATTATGTGCAATGAGCCATGATGACTAACTTGTTTAATGTGAAATATGTTGACTTGTTATTAACTGTTACATTTTGTGTAAGTAAATTCTGCAGAATATTTGTTTCATAATTAAGGTGTGGTGGTTCTTCTTGCCGGGCCCAGGTCTGTGTGGTGCCCATCCAAATACCAACTTTAAACAAAAGGGGCCAGATGTACAAAACCGTTTTCAATGGTAAATTTACAATAAAAAATGCTTTGTAAATAAGGCCAATGGCTCACTTACCAGTGAGGACCTACAGCCTGCTCTGCCCATATGGGATCAAAGTGCCACCTTCTACTGCATGCACAAGCTCCATTGGAGTGTGCTGTGATATCTGTCTCTAGTTGCAGTTCCCCTTTCAGTATCACATGACAACCAAATCACTAGGAGGAACATTAACTATTTAGTTGAATGCCTTTTTTAGGCTGTAAATATGTAGTGTAAACAACTGACTGTTTTTATCTCTCAAACCGTTGCCACACTGCCAGCTGCACGGCCGATCCTGTCTCTGAAGGCCACGTGTGTTACACACTTCACTGTGTTGGGGTGGTCAGGAAAGTTCCCTAAAATGAAGGGCTCATATTGTGAGCACCATATTTGTGATGTGGGGTGCGGTGAAATTGGTGCAATGTTGTAGTTTCTTATGTATCCAGTGTAGTTAAAGATAAATGGGATATGTTACTATAGGGTTACTTTTTGTTTAAAGTTGATACATATTAGATTTTCACGTAGGTAGAAAGATAAAATGCTAAAACAACCAAATGAAATATGAACATGATTCACACATGGCATACTACTAAGTACTTAGAAACTGAGTGATGGGGAGTTCTTGTAATGCACATGCGAGGAAGGGGACTGATCATGGAAGGCCCACTGTAAAGGAAGAATAATATTTATTAAGCATGCATGTACACCATGACACCAAGGAACATACAAAGAGGTTTTATATATGAGTAGATAGTGGGCTTTATAAATTCATTGTGGACCTTGCAGCCAGCAGTTTGCATGGTGAATTTTAGAGGGCTGTGAAATTCTAGGTCTGCAGACTTAGGGGTTGACAGAGAATCAATGAGTAACCAAGCAGATGGTCAGTTGTTGATCAGGTCGAAGCTTATGGCTTAGTATTTTCACACGGAACAGATGTAATCTCTTCCAATGCATTGTGGTTTTTCAGAGGGATCTGGCCATTTGCTTTGGCCAGAAATAAATATACGGTGTCCGATACTCAATTGTTTTCTCAGAGTGGAACTGGAGGCCATGCTTGTTAGAGTGATAGTTGAATAAATTAGGATGTCTCAATGGAGCCAGTAAGCCCGGGCAGATGAGATAGCTATCACCAGTTCAAAGAGAACCTGTTTACTAAGCTTTCATCATGTGACCGAAAGTCTCCATGCGCACCATGGGCAATTACGTCTAAAGTTGAAGGATTTAGGCCAGTTGTTAATAGTAATGAATTATGTTTGTATGCAAATGTTTTATTATGTCATGATGTCACAACCTACCACGGATTAATCCCAAGAAGGGGTGTGCTATGAATATGATCTGAAGATGGTAGTTAAGATTGTCGATGACCAATGAGAATGAAAGAAATGGAGAAAGATGAGATTTCTTTGTGTATGTCTTGTCCAATCATGTGTGGGGGATGGATTGTAATAAAATATATGTGAATGTTTTAACTGTTGCAAAATTGTATATAATGTGTCAACTTATGTGGTTCAATGAGACTTGGGTTGGTTTGGCCCCACAGCGCCATCTAGCTCCTCCCTGGATGTTTGTACAATAAACTTGCTTTACATACAAACGTTCACTCGTACCTGGGCCTATTTTAGTGAAGGCAATTAGGGGCCCATCCATACAGTTGGCAACCATGAAGGCACCCCAGGCTTTCCGAGATGTTGGGGGTCTCCCGTCCACACAACTCGGCTAAGGCACCTCTCTGCAGAGACCAGTCTTCCATGTACAGTGAAAAAAGAGTGGTATGCGGGTGCCATATTTGTTTGTTTGTTTGTTTATTTTATTTGTATGGCGCTCCAAACCCGGAGGTAGAAGGGCGCTTAAGAATATGGTTACAGTGTGCATACTTCGTACAGGTTTATAATATATACATATATATACAGTGGTTAATAAACAGAACATATGCAGTGCGTACAATATACAATTTTCAGAATAAATACAGTGTCTAAGCCAGTATCCGCACGGGTCTAGAGTTAGTGGTGTTATTCTTTGTTTAGCAGCCATCTGATGACCTGCTTCCTAAAGATCTGGAAGGATTCGACAGTTTTGATGTTAAGCGGTAGGGAGTTCCAGAGTTGGGGGGCCAGCACTGTGAAGCTTACCCCTCCTGCTTTTTTTAGGTGGAACCTGGGCACTAGTAGGCAAAGAGTGTTGGAGGATCTGGTGAGTCTGGTGGCAGGTTTCAGGGTGAGTTTATTAGCTAGATAAGGTGGTGCTAGGTGATTGAGGGCTTTGTACGTGAGGCAGAAGATTTTTAGATCAATATTTTGTCGTATGGAAAGCCATTTGCAGGCTTTCCTAGTGGCAGAGATATGCTCTTGTCTGGGAATGTTGAGGGCTGCGCGTAAGGCGTTATTTTGTATTACCTGCAATTTATTGAGTACGGATTGATTAGCGCCTAGGTACAGGCTGTTACAGTAATCCAGTTTGGATTGTATTAGGGCCCTGGCAAGGGTGAGGCAGTTGTTGGGTGATAGGAAGGGTCTGCTGGCCCTAATGAGCTTGCCGGTATAGGCAGCGGCTGAGGCGATCATATTGGTGTGTTTGCTGAGGTTGGAGTTGGCATCTAGATAGAAACCCAGGGTTTTTACGCTTTTGGCTATAGGAATGGGATGACCATCGATGGTGATGTTATTATAGCAAGGGTCAAGTTTAGTTAGAGTGTTGGGGGAGCCGACAATTAGGAGCTCTGTTTTCTCATCATTCAGGCAGAGACCATGGGAGGCCATCCATGCCTGAATGATGGAGAATATTTTGTTGATCCGGGCGGAGTCTTCTTGGTAATTACCAGAGATAGTGAGGAGTATCTGGGTGTCATCTGCGTAGTTAGTGTAGGTGACACCCAGATGATCCAGTTGGTCAAATAGAGGCTTTGTAAATATGTTATACAAAGTGGGGGATACACAGGAACCTTGTGGGACCCCGCATGTGATGGGGGTGGGGTCTGCTGCAGCTGTGGTGGAAAAGACTCGTATGGTTCTGTTAGCCAGGAAGGATTGTATCCATGTGATGGCAGGGGAGGAGAAGTGGGCTGCGGTGGCAAGGTGATTACAGAGGACCTCATGGCTGACCAGGTCAAAGGCCGCTGAGAGGTCTAGGAGGAGTAGGATAGCGGCATTGCCTTTGTCTTTAATTTAATCAATCTGGCTTTTGAGATCAACAAGGGCGGTTTCAGTTCCGTGTTGAGGTCTGAAGCCAGATTGACGTATTCCTAGCAGTTGGTTGGATTCTAGGTATTCCTGAATTTGGATGTAGGCGACTCTGTCCAGGATTTTCAGTAGGAAGGGGACTGTGGTGATGGGCCTGTAGTTTGTGGGTGTGGCCGGGTCGAGGGATTGTTTTTTCAGGAGGGGGAGAACCCATGATTGTTTTAAGTTGCTGGGGATGGAGCTACTGGTGAAGGATAGGTTAATGAGTTTGGTGATGAAGGGGGAGAGCTCTCTGGCTGCATCTTTTATGATTTGAGCCGGGCAGCTGTCTCCTTTACAGTTAGAGGGTTTCAGGGATGTGATGATTTTTTGAACTTCCGGTATGGTGACTTTTTTGAACGAGAAGCCTGCGCTAGTGTAGTTAGGAGTGGGTAGGCTAAGGTTGGTGACATTGTTGTTGAGTTGTTGCCGTTTGTTTTCGATTTTAGTTTGGAGTCCTAAAATTTTATTGATGAGGGCGTTCTGGATGTTGGTGCACCAGGGTTTGTCTTTCGGGCAGGTTTCCGGGGGCGAAGTAGGGTTTTCTAGTTCCTTCAGAATTTTGAATAATTCTTTAGTGGAAGATCCTGCCTGAGTGATCCCGGTGTTGTAATTATCTTTTTTGGTCCGGATTATCTCGCTTTTGTAAAGTGAGGATAAGTTAGTGAGGTTGGATTTGTTTACTGCAGTGGGGTTAGTCTTCCAGGTGAGGTGAGCCTTAGCTTTCTTTTTTCTAAGTAGTTTGAGCTCACGGGTGTACCATGAGTTCAGATGAGCTTTGGGTTTAGCTTTGCGTATTTTCAAGGGGGCAACGGTGTCCATTGCTTTGGCCATGGAATCATTGAAGGTGTCAATCAGCAGGTTTAAGTCAGCGTTAGCTGGGAGGGCATTGAGGGTAGGTAAGACCAGTGGTAGTAGGGCTTCAGCAGTGATGTTGTGTTTATTCCTGGTGGGGTATGCTGGTGCCATGGGGTGCTTATTGGGCAGTACCTGATTGGTGTTAACCTCAAGGGGGATCATGTGGTGATCGGTCCATGCTAGAGGTTGGGGGTCTTTGCAGGTGGTGTTGCAATTGTGGGTTGCTACCCAATCAAGGGTTCTGCCTTTTTGGTGGGTAGGGAGTACAATGAGTTGAGTGAGACCGTGATCGGTTAGGGCATTGGCCAGGGATGCAGCAGGTGCGTCGTCTTGGGTCTTGGTAGCCGAGGTTGAAGTCTCCGAGGATCATGAATTGTGCTGTTGGTTTGGAAATTTTGGTGATGAGGGATGTGATGTCTTCTTTGAAGGTCCCAGGGGGACCTGGGGATCTGTATATGAGGTGGATAGTTATCGTGGCTGTGGGGGAGGTTTGTAGTTTGGTTGTGAGTAACTCGCAGGAAGTGAATGCGACTGTGTCGGTTAGTCTGAGGCCTAGAGCGGATTTGGAAATGATTGCTACGCCTCCACCTCTGGCGTTAGGTCTGTCCGCTCTGAGGATAGTGTATTTGTCTGGGATGGCTAGCGATAAATAAGGTCCGGACGCCTCATGAAGCCAAGTTTCTGTTAGGGCTAAGAAGTCAAGGTCATTGGTAAGGATGATGTCTGCAATTTCTGTGGGGTGGGCTGCCAGGGATCTGACGTTGAGAAGGGCGCCTATTGGTTAAAGGCATGTCTGTTCCCCAGAAACATTGTACTGTGGCCTAGCTTTGCAGGACGACTTGAGAGGGGCAAGAGGGGAATAGGGAGTAGGGGTAAAAAAACAGGTTGTTTCTTTGATTTAAAGGGTTTGGTAAGGGTAGAATTGGAGTGTGTGTGTCATTAGTCGAGGTTACAGGGATTGAAAGAATGAATGCTTCGAAGGAGTGAGTGAACTGTCCTATATTGTATGTCCCTTGTATACATTTTTTACCTAGTTTGTTATTTGAGAGGTGTGCAGTGGTATCCTACCCAGCACATTCAATTTAAGTTTTGTCTTGATACCCTTTAGTTTGCTTGTCTGGTGGGCTGCACACCTCACCTGGAGGTGGGGTGACATCTCATGGTAAGTCCAACTGTAGATACGTTGCTGAAGTATACCCTTGGCAATCTGCATTCTGTATTGACTATGCGGGTAAAGCCCTTGTCTTGAATTTCTTGGTTAGTCAAAGTAGTACAGAGGAAACTTCCTGTAGTCAGGAAAATATGGTTTTGTTGTAGAGACGGCCGTGCTAGTGATGAAGACAATGAGAGCAGTAGTGCTGTAGTGAACATTATTGTGCTCCTTCTATGCTCGAGTAAAGGAGATATCTCAGAGATATTGGCAGCGTGTGTTTTTGATAAGACGTCTTTTGTGTAAGATGAAAAGTATAAATTAAAACAATAGTTAAGTAATTGTGAGTGATTGTGGGGAATTACTAAGGAACTGGGAAGTAGTAAAAAAGGGGGTTCCTTGGGTGGAGAATGTTTTTTGCTGCAGGTTTGGCTTCAGTGTTATTTTTTGTGAAATCAGTTTGGGTAAGTTGGGTTGGAGTATGAAGACTCCATTGAATCATTTGTGTCAGGACAAGCAGTAATTGGATATCTCAACTGGGTCCAGAGTCTGCCACAAACTTCTTTAAGATGCTCACCATTGTCTTGTTGTATCACTCCACCCGCCCTGCTTGAGACTGGGCAGTAGGCAATGTGGACTTTTTTACCCCTAGGATGTATCAGAACTTTGCCATCACCTCACTGGTAAAATGTCTTCCTCGATCCAACTCAATCTTTTGCGGGAGGCCAAAACGAGAGAAGATGTGATTGATCATTAGTGTGGCAGCTGTCTCCGCTTTACAATTCGGGGCTGGAAGAAATTCTATTCTACCCACTTTGTAAGTTAGCATGTTACAGTCAACATGTACTTGATTCCCCCAAAGGAGCAATTCACTGGCCTGATGAAATAGACTTGCATATTCGACCAAGGTAGTGTCATTCTACTTTTTTTGTAGGGGAGCACTGTGTGTGAGTGACCTGGTTTGAAATTGAGCACACGCAAGACACCCCTTTAGGTAGATGTTGAGGTCCTGGCATATAATGTTATACGAAACCGCCTATGACTGTCATTGGCCGTGTCAACATCAGGCTTCGGAATGAGGTATGTACCAACCACTGGTCACATCCAGATAGGGCTCTCTATACCAACAAACCACCTGGGATCTGGAACATTTTAGAACATCTTGAAAAACCTCATCAAAACCGGGGCATAATCCAATTCTGTTAGGGGAAAACTCACAGGGTCGTCAATGTGTTCATAGACTTTTCCAATAATCAGATTCTCTTTCTGTGCAGTGATCAAATCTGCATCTGGGGTATTTTTGCTCCACTGGGCAGTCGATAGGTCATTGTTGGCATGTGTTTGGGACCTGGTGACAGCAGCAACTTGAGTTTCACCCAACAGGGATTCTGTTTCTATGAAATCCCCCTGCAGTGTTCCGGTGTTGGCCAGCTGGCCAGCCAGGTAATTCCCAGTCTTATCTGGCCCCTGTATTCTTGAATGACCTCTTATCTTCCTCCAATAGATGGTCATCTCATTGGAGGTCACTAGATTATAAAATTGACTGGATCAGTTTGGCGTACTTTCATGGTTTGTTGTTGGCACAAAGCATGCCTAGAGTATTCCAGTTAATCAGGTGCACCACAAGCCCATTACTGACATAATGAGAGTCAGTGATTATGACAAGTTCTTTGAGTTGGTGGTGAAATGCAGTAGGATGGCTTTATAAACGGCCATTAATTCTGCCACATGACTACTTCAGGGTCCTATTTTGTAACCAGCAGAGGGCTCTGGGGTATCATTCACCCAGGAATTCCCAATGCCAGCCATTAGTACTTTTAACCCATTGTTATCAACAGGGTAGGAACACCCAACTACATGAACTGTGGGTATCCCCTGACACGTGTCCTCTTTATAGAACCTTTCAGCGGAAGTTAGGTATGCCTCCATATTGTTGTTGGTCATTATACTTTCGTCCCCGAGATAGTTTTCTTGAGCACAATCATGCAAGTCCACCAATCCTTGTGCTAGGGGACTCTTCTTGTTTTGGCCATATCTAACCTCCACAGGAAAGCCTTGCATGGACAGAATCCAGGAAGTAATTCTGGAATTACTAACCTTCGCCACCTGAATTCTGTCATTTTGTACATTTTGCATGGGTTGGTGAGGAGTCTCGACAATGGCGTGCTCCCCCGGCATGAATGGGCAGTCATTTTTTAATGACTGCCCATGTCTTGCTCATGTACAAGATGACTTTGTTGAACTTGTCATGCTTTTGATACAATACCGCTGTTAGGCAGTTATCCGAGAACCCTGTCTCCAAGAAGAACTCCTTGTTCTTTATGAGGTAAGATAAACTAGGAACATGCAAAAGGCTTCTTTTTAGTTGTTTAACTGCCTTGAATTGTTCTGGACCCCACCCCCATTAACTCCGGCCATTAATAAATGGACCAAAAATGTGTGAGTTCAGTTCAAGAAGTCTTCTTAATTCTTGCAATGTAGTAGGGTCTCTTAATTTTATTACGGCTTCCACCTCCTTTGCCCGGGGATTAAGACCCTAAGGGGTTATCTCTTGCCCTAAGAATTTCACTTGGGCCTTACACCACTGAGACCTCTGAAAGTACAGTTTTGCTCCAGCTTTCTGCAACTGGGTTAGAACATAGCAGATTTCTGCTATATGTTCCGCCACAGTTGAGCTCTTGATCAAAACATCATCTCCTTTTGCCCAAATCGGGCATGGCCTTACGCAGAAAGATGTTGAACTAATTGCTGGAATTTATCTATCCAAAGGGGGTTCGGGTCCACGTGTACTGCTGACCCCCTGAAGGTAAAGGGCAGCTTATACTGGTCTTCCCTACTGTCAAGTAGCCTTTGGTCAAATCAATGGCAGTGTGCACCTTTGTCCCTTGGATCTGTGCCAGCCCTTGATCAATGTGGGGAAGGGGCCATCTTGACACATGAACCCGTTTGCTCAACTCAATCAGGTCTGCACATAGGGCCTCATTACAGGGAAGGCGGTAAGGGTTAACGGTCACCGGTAAGGGTACCGGTGACTGTTAACCCTTACAGCCTTATTACGAGGTCCCTTTGCGGGACCTGACCTTAACGGCTGGTGTAGACCAGCCGTTAAAGTTGGGACCCGCAAAGGGACCTTGGTGCTAATTACGGTACCTTGCGGTACCGTAATTAGCTCCTTCCCCATTCCCATTATGCCCTATGGGGCAAAAATGGGAATGGGGAAGGGCCATGGAGAAAGGAGGAATTACCGCCCTGCCAACCTTGGAATGGGTTGGTAATTCCCCTTTCCTCCATGGTGGTACCGGTATGCTACCGGTAGCACCATGGTTTACCGCCTACCGTGTAATGAGGCCAATAGTCTCCATTGGCCATTTGGTTTGAGTATTCCCATTACCAGGTTGTTGAAGGTACTGTGGATTGGACAAATTATCCCATGGGATTCTAGATTCTTAATAATCTCTGTGAATGACTCCATGGATGCGAGTAACCAGTATTGTTTCATAAATACTGGAGCCATCACAGGGTACATGGGAATGGTGGTTGAATGAATGGATGCGTGTCCACAGTGGAATGAGTCCACTGAAAAGATATCTTGGAATTCCAGGAAGACCTGTTTCAGCTTTTGTCTTTGCTCCTCAGTCTCACAAGCATCAGCAAGTTTTATCCTTTCTTCGACTATCTGCTTGAACCCTGGAAAGAGCTTGGGCTTGTCAATTTCAACGGTAACCTCCAGTTGGGTAGAGAGATCTATTTTAATGGTGTTAACCTGTACAGGAGGTTCCAGGGATTCGACGTAGTGGTCCTTGACTCTGAATAATACCATCTCCCTCCTGATGCCACAGGTCACCACTTCCACACCATAAGGGCAGGAAGAGTACACCAAGAAATTACCCCCATGCCTAGTAAAAATCTTTTCCGGAGGAATACCGTCAGTGATGTCAAAAAGCATTATATAAATCAATAGAATAATGTTGAGCATCAATCACCATTAAGTTGACTTCACTCAAAGTGATACTTTGAGGGTTGCTGTTATTCACCAATATTCAAATGGTGTTGTGTTCTAGCTCTACTAGAGGTGTCAGATTTAAAAGAAAAAGTTTGATGTTGGGAGATGGAAATTCAAATGTACACAGGCATCCTGATGTTTGAGGTTCTGTCCTCGCTCACTTTTTAGGGGAATTGTGAATTACCACAAAAGTCCTGGGAACCTCTTCTCGCACTTGAACTTGAACTGTATCAGCCAGCAATTGAGTTGACCAGAATTCTTTTTCAGTGTTGTCAAATTCCATAGGGTTACCCTCCCCCCAGTCGTGATCAGGCTTTATTATTAATTAACTCCAAATTGATTGGGAATCGGTTGAGAATGTCACTGCCTAAATGAAAGGTGGAAGGGACATCTTCACGTTCCAACAACTATGTTTTATGCTTTTGTTGCCAAAGGACATTTTTAGCATACATCTGCTAGGCCGGAGATGTTTAGAAGTTGGGGTTTCCAGGCCTACTTCCCATATGTCAGTCAAGTTAAATGTGCGAATGGTTTGATCTTTTGAGAGTTTCCTGAATAATCCTACATTGATGAAACTTCTTCCATTCTTCAGGCATACTCTGGCAAGCACAGACTCCTCCCCATCATTTACCTGAATGGGGAAAAACAACTGTTTTCAGAATGTCCGTCAGACATTGGGCGGGTTTTTCATGGTCTTGATTAACAGGATTCAATGTTTCTTCTTATTTTGGACTGGTGTAAAATGTCAGAGTGTCCCCTTCCAGGATGGAATGCCACTTAAACTGGGAGGAAGGTTGATCCTCACTAGTTTGTTCTACTACAGAGATTATAGTTATGTCTGGGATCTGGTTATTCTTGAAATGGAATTCTACTTTCCCAGAGCGTTGATCAATTAAATGGCAGGTACCATTCATGCTGACATAAGTGGTGGTCATTTTTTATTTTATAGGCTCGTTAGTCTGGTTACAGAGGACCTTGTTTACACAATGTCGCACAATTTTTATTTCCATATCCACAGTCCCTTTGACAGAAATGTAATTCCTGTTGACATTTTGGAGTTGTCCAGGAAGTGATGTGAGGGGAATTTGGTGACCCTCCCCCGTCCTGAGTTTAGATGATCAAAGGCCTTTTTGGACAGGAGGGTGGCCTCTGTTTCTATTCTGTCTGGCTCACATTTTTGGGGTTGAATAATTTCTTTTGCTGTTTCGGTCTCCATACTTATCCTATCCAACTCAAGGTCTTTGGGATCCATTTGTCTTTGGGAGTGATTCTCCCTTTCCTGAAAGAGAAGGTTTGCTTACCAGAATCCTCCAGGGACTCTTCTCTTTCTTTGGTCTCTCCTACTTACTGTGTGTTCTTTAGGTTTCAACTTCTCAGGGGTAGAAGAGTGATTTTCAGGCTGAGAGGTTTCAAGGAGTTCTGTCTCAGTGAAAAAGGAAGCTTCCTCTAGGGCTTGGCATCTCCCCTCCACCGAGGCACCCTTCTCAGAAACCTGTGGTTTGTCTGATGTTGCCCCGCGTCATTTCCCCCAGGGCATCAGACCTGGGTGTTGGGGAATTCTGGGAAGCAGAGTTAGGTT
Organism: Ambystoma mexicanum; assembly: GCF_040938575.1. Taxonomy (NCBI): domain Eukaryota; kingdom Metazoa; phylum Chordata; class Amphibia; order Caudata; family Ambystomatidae; genus Ambystoma; species Ambystoma mexicanum. The sequence continues at coordinate 1,076,548,897 of NC_090922.1, forward strand.
GAGGGTTGGACTGAGCCCTTGGCAGGCACCCCAGATCATCCATCAGTTGCTGGACCTGTCGCTCCAGCTGCAATATTTTAACTCGGTTATATGTAGGTCTCAAGTCAGACCTTTGCTTCTCATGTCCCTTCTCCCGGAATAGCTTGCATACTCGATATTTCATCCATATTTTTTCATCCTGAATCGCCCTTCTCCCAGGTTCAGGGATATATTGTCCTGGATGCAGGGAGAGTGAGGGGGATTATTTTGGAAGTTCTGGTTCGGGAGTATCTGGGGAAAACATTCAGGTTGGGAGGTGGAGTGATACTTCTCCCGAGGGAAGATTGGAGGGAAGTTTCACAGGGCAATAGTTACCTGATTGGGCCCCCCCAGGCTAGGGAGTGTATACATACCCCACGAATGGCTTGGTACCGTTGTACCTAGGGTCTACATAGGTGGCAGGGTCAGAGGGATCATTGTTCTGGGCCCCTGACTTACTACCATTCGATTGGGCCATAGTGAGGTTCCCTTCTGCTTTCCATGTTGATTTTTGGCAGGAGGGTTATTTTTAGGCCCCTGTCTCCGGGTCCAAGGGAGGGGTACTTCTCACCTCCACCACTTTCACAGCAGCAGGTGTGTAGATGGCTTAGGAGGTTTGGGGATGTTTTTACTCTCAGTGGGCTACTAGACCTCATAAATCCTGGTGGCTTGTTCAAGTACCCAATCCAGGGTCCTGTGCTGATGAAAATCCTGCACCAACTGAGTCATAATGTATCTGGGAAGCGCATGAAAATATGTGGTTACAAACTCCTGACTATGAGTGCTCTGCTGCTGGGAAATCTGTGCAAAGGCACACTTTAACTCTTGCACAAACTCCCTAGGCGCCTGATCCTCACCACATTACAAATTATATGCAGCCTTACAGGCCATTTGAGGGTTTCTCTGGGTAGAACATTTTTTTCAAAATTTCAAAATGGCAGCCTTATAGGTGGACCCTTTATAACGTTCCTGGTCTGCCAGTCCTGAAAAGAAACTGGAGTACTCAGGTGAACATGTTAATGTAGCAAACGCTATGCAATTCAAATAATTTTTGATCTGAAATGAAGCTATCATCTGCTTATAATTTCCAGGTGCTCTGATACTGAATACTTGGCATTCTTGTGGTATGGGGTCAGGAAGTTCTTTATGGCCTTGATTTGTCTTGTTTGGTCTTTAGCAAAATCCTTGCTCTGTTTTGTTGTCTTTCTTTCTCTCTGCACCTGAGTCCATTCATTTTCTGACTCAGGCTGCTATTTGTACACAATTCCCTGTCCTCTAGGCACTCCCTATCTCTTTAAGATTGGGAATATATCCCAGAGTCTTGGGATGTGGACTCCTCTCACCTGGACCACAGCAAACTCTCAGGGGCACTTTCTCTGTAGTATCTTTTAGGCCCAGGATAGAGCACAGTTTTTTTACCCCTCTTTCTAGGGAGTCTGGGGAAATCCTCCCTTGCCCTGAATGTATGGAGGTTTTTAGTATGCCCTTCCTAGCGCAAAATGGTCTCTTTGCAGTCTTATCTTCAGCCAATATAACTCCCGGACTTTCTCATCATATGAGTTCCCAAGGTCTAAAGAACTCAGAGTATTCTTTTTGGTCTCCCTGGACACGCAGGTCCGGCCCCCTTCCCTTCTGTATGGTAGAGATCAATACTCCTCAGAATCAGACAGTGGCTGGCCTTCTGGATCAGTATGCCTAAACCTGGGTAAGTCTGACTGCCTCATGTTCCCCTGTTCTGTATCGGTAGCATGCATGAGGTCAATTCCCATTTGTACCTGGGAGGTTGTACATGACTGGCCTGAGGTCCCTGATGGGAAGGGCATCTCACCTTGATCAAGTGGACCTTGTCCCATATCCTGATTGGTCTGGGTGACTCTGAGCCTGTTTATCATTTTCAATTTCCTTTTTGAGACTTTCACACCTGCTTCTCTCTGTCCTTATTTCCTGTTGGTATTCAAAGAGCTTGTTTTTTAATTCTGTAACTAAGGCCTTATTAGTCTCAAGCACCCTACTCGGATGCATCAATTGACCCTTTATTTGGTGTAATTCATCCTGAATTGCTTCAATTTCTTTCTGGGAGTCTTGTATTATGCGTGCATACTTTTGGCGCTTGTCTTTCAAGAAACACATCTCTTTCTCTTGCACGCCCCTACAATTCACTGCCTGTGACGGGTCAGCTTCTGCTTGCTTCACACGCTCCACAAGATCCATGTTCTCTTGCCTCATTCTGGTCATTTCCTGATAATCTGACTGACCCTTCTATGCATCCCTTTCCAATGTTGATGCATGTTGGTCTTTACTTAGTTGTAAATTATGTTGCTTCAGAATATTCTATTCTTGGAGCATATAGTCAAACTCCTGTTGAGAGTCCATCTCTTTGATGATGAGCTGACTATTTTCCCTTTTTTATTACCTAGTTTGTTGTTTGATGGCCATAATGTAATCTAACAACCCTCTGTTATGACCAGTCTGGTCATTCAATTTGCATAGGAGGTGCTTCAAAGTTTATGCCCTCTTTTTGCATGTGTCTTTCAAGACAGTAAACTCTATGTTTCGCTTTGCACTGGCCTGCGTGGGGTTTTTACCTCATTTTGTATTTGTTCAATTAGGTTTTGTTGTTTTACTTCAGAAATCTGACTCTGTTATGCTTTGTCTTCTGTCTGATTTCTTTCTGAACCTGTTTATATGTCTCAGTCTGACTCATCACATAAGTCTTCCTATTTTTCACTCACTCTTCCAGCAATTGCACATGAAAATATAAATGAGCTGTGAGTTGAGCCATTCGAATCTGCCCATCACCTATATTTTGGCACATGTAAAATGTTGTTAATTCTTGATGCAAAATGGCATGATCCTGCCAAATATCATTTCCTACTGATGTGAGTTCTTGTATCATTTTAGTCTGCCAGATCCCGGCTTCGCTATAACTCCATTCTCCTCGAATGAAAAGCTTAGACAGGAGATGTTTCCTGGCCCCACACACTTCTACAATATTCATTTTTAATATGGCTTTTTCCAACTTTGTAGCAGGGGCAAACTCACTCTGTTCCAACTTGATTTCCACACACAAAGATAAATCAAAATCTTAATCAATCTCATTTTCTACCTATACACGTCCCTGGAATTCAGGGGTGAAGTCTTTGTGGCACTTTAACAAAGCAAAACAACTTTCCATCCACCTCAATGCAGTTGCACTAAAATGAATAGTCTGTCACAATGGAATCTTGTTTTGGCAGAAAGGGACAAATGAGAAATGGTGCCCTGATGGGTTTTCTATTCTAGTGTTAGGCTGCAGATTGAGGCAAGGTGTGGGCAACCTGCCAGAGTTGCCAACAGTATGTAAATTGTATCAAGGGGTAGTGTGCCTGTTGTCTGCGCACAGAGCACAATTACAAACACAGTTGTAGGTGAATTTTAATTTTTGAACAACGTTTGAACAGCCTGACATGTGTTTCGAGCTGAGGTGCTCGTCATCAGAGGCTGAAAATTCATTACAAAAGTATTCAAAAGAAGTAAAAGTAAATTGGACACAATTAAACATAAAAATTATAAATGGAAAGACAGTAACAGATCCAAGCATGGGGTATATGTGCGGTGAACCCCACAGATAGGTAAATCATTTGCATAATAAAATTAAACCAAACATGTGCAATGAATTGCATCAGAGATCACATTATGAGAAAGGATATTGTATGGTGCAACCACAGTGGGAAAGTCCACGGAAAATTATACAAGGAGATAAGGAGACATAAAGGATAACCACAATACAATTAGATAAAGTCTAAGAACTTTTTTGACAAACATATCAATTGTCTCTCAAGTTAATGTTCATGCCAAATTGAACTAATGAGAATTTTATTTGATTACCTTAGGTTCCATGAGATTAGTCAACCTGACTAAGATTTAATTGAAAAGTATTGGTGTTATTTGGTATGCAAAAATATTCTGGAGTGTACAGCTCATATAAAGTGGATTGCTCAGATCACGGCAAATGTAAATTATCAATATTGGTACTGTAATGGAAAATACATGCATTCTGAAACGCAAAATAAAAGACAATGCGTCCCACCCATTCGGTCTAAGAGCCAAATGGTGCGTAGTGTCAGAATGTGGAAGTATCTGGATTTCTGAAAATGAAATGTTTGGACTTAAGTACATTAATAGCGATTAGTGTTCCTATAGGATACCATGCTAGATATCTATAACCACGAAAAAATAGGATCTAGTTTGGCAATAAAGGACGGTCTCAGCAAATTTTAATCGATTAAGCAGTTATTTGGGTTCGTTATTTGGAGGGTACAAAATTGGAAATCTAGGCTCTAAAGGTACACACAAAGTTGCAGGAAAAATTGCACAATAATCACATAGAATTGTAGAATGGACACCTGAAAGATAAACCAGGATGTAAAGGCAAAAAACGAATACCTGTACAAAGAATAGTCAGAATTGACAAATAAAGTGCAATAGCAGTTAGAAATAGTATGCATGTACAACATTCATAATTCATAAACAGAAAAATACAGATGGGAGCTAATGCTTTACAAGAAACAATACATTTCACTGTCCGTGTTTAGGCTTTGTTGACGGTTCGGAAGTGACAGATCAAGCGCGATTCTGCTTGACGTAACATCATTTCAAGGTTGCCGCCTCTTTTGCCAAGCCTGATGCTTTGGAGGCCGATAAACCAAATGTCTTTCTTCTCCTCCAATTGGTGAGTCTGTTGCCAATGGTACTTTAATGGTAACGTGATGTTTTGTCTGCCAATTCCTGAGAGGTGTTCACGGATCCGGGTCCGAAGTTCCCGTATCATGCTCCCAATGTAAATTAATTTGCATATACATATTATGGCGTATACCACACATTGTGTCCTGCAATTTATGTTTTGATTGATTTTGGTCTCTTGGCCATGTTTGTCCTGAAATACAGTAGTTTTGTGATGCGCATACTGACACATTGAACAGGTGCCGCATTTTCAAAACCCCAAATTGTCCTGGTTGAGCCAAGTTGTCTGTTGATTGCTGACGTCTGAAGGGAGAAATGAAGGACTCAATTGGTTCCTTAGTGTCAGAGCCTTTTTGAAAATTATATGTGGATCTTTTTGAACGTACTGGGATATGTGAGGATCCAGTTGTAATATATGCCAATTACATTTCAGGATTCTCGAGATTGCAAAATGATCATGACTGTAAGTGGTGATGAAACACACTCCTTCTGATTGCTGGTTATGTTCAGTTTGCTGCTGAGTTAGTGTTTGCATTTGGGATAACAAAGAGGCTTGAGCTTGTGCTTTTTCGCTTTGAAACGTGAAAAGAGTAATTTGCATTCTTGATCAAATTGTTCTTGTTTCGTGCAATTTGTGCGAGCACGAATAAATTCATCAACTGGCATATTGTTCTTGACTCGTTGTTGATGGCAGTTGGTGGCAAATAAAGTTGAGTTAACTCTTGTGGGTTTACGGAAAGTTTTGGTGAGTAAATGATAATTATCCACGTAAATTGTTAAATCCAAAAAGTCTATTTGCATTTTTCTCATGTGTGAAGTGAATTTAATTCCAAAAGAATTGTGATTCAGTCTATTGTTGAATTCTTTGAATGCCTCAATTTCCCCTCTTCAGATCAAAAATACATTGTCGATGTACCAAGCCCATAGGACTACGTGCTTGGTGCATTCAATGTCTGTGTAGATCATCTTATCTTCTAACATCCCCATGAATAAATTAGCAAGAGCGGGGGTATATTTAACACCCATGGGCACGCCTTGACATTGGTGGTAGAACTTGTCATCGAACATGAAGATGTTGAATTCTAAAGTTGCCTGTAGCATTTCCTTTAGCATGTGGACCTGGTGATAATGTGAGGCACTGGAATTCCAAAAGAATTGTGATTCAGTCTATTGTTGAATTCTTTGAATGCCTCAATTTCCCCTCTCCAGATCAAAAACATGTCGTGGCTTTTGTATCTTAGGTAAGAAATATATTGTGGGCATTCTGGGGTGTTTGATAAATAGGAAATTCTTCTCCTCGTCCGTGATAAGTCCTTGTCTGTGCCAATTAGAGATCATCCTATCCAGCTCTGAGATGATGGTTTGTCTGGGATTGGTTGAAAGTGTTTCATAGCAATTAGGTATGGACAGGTGTTGATATGCCATCTGTAGGTAGTCAATCCGATTCATAATCACTATATTTCCGTCTTTATCGGCTTCTTTTATTACGATTGTTTTGTCTTGTTTGAGCATCTGAAGAGCAAGTTTTTCCTCTTTTAGGAGGTTTCAGTTGGTCCTGATTCCTCCTCGTGGTTTGTCTAATAGATGATGAATATCATTGGTGACAGCTTTGTAAAAAACATCGATTGCATTGTCTGGTGAAAATCGAGGTGTGAATTTTTGATTTAGACCGAAATTCGGTATCAGTTAAGGATCTTGGAGCCACATTTAGTTCTTTAAGTGTCTGAAAAATCTCAGTTGGTTGAGATTCATCTAATGTTTTGAGCAAATGGATATTTTCAATCTCTTCTATGCTCCAATGGCTTGCAGGACTTCATGTAGGTACTGTAGATGGTCTAGACACCTAGGTTGCAAAAAAAAAGTAAGTTTTAATTTGCAAATATATTTGAATAAGTCAATCTGTAGTTCTGTGGGGTTGAGTCTGTATGTGGGTGCAAAGGATAGCCCTTTGTTAAGTAATGCAATTTCATGTGATGTGAGGACTCTGCTGGATAAATTGAGTGTTAGATTAGTTATTGTCGATTCCTTGCAGCCTCTCGTGTGTTTGCCCTTGTTTGTCTTTTGGTTTCGTCCAAAGGATCTTGATTTCTTGGGGTTCCCCTCCCCCTTCCTTCCTCTTCTCCTGTCAAAGTGGCTCCATTTGGCGAGTTGGTGGGAAGACGAAAACAGACTTGCTTAGTTGGAACATCCCTGTTGCCCTTCCTGTATCTCCGGATTTGGTTTATGAATCTGGACTTTTGTTTGGTTGTGGTTAGTTCGTCAGAACTCGTTGTTACACTTGGACTTTCTTCACCATCCGAGGAAGCCAAAGATGTATTGGGTGTGCTCGCCTTAGACAATGGTTTAGTATATTTATTATGTTTCTCTTGGAAAGTGTAATCTTGGTCTTCCCGATAGTCACGTTCATCTTGTAGGAATTTGCGTAATTTTCTGATTTTAATGTCATCTTGGTAGTCCTTTAGTATTTCATGTAATTTGAGATAGTTCTTTTCCTTGGTGATTTCTAAAGATTTCATATCCATGATCTCCTGTTTAATGACTTCGATTTGTGCTACGGCTTTCTTGTGCTCTCTTGATGCATGTTAAATAAGTAATTCAAGCATGTTTCTGGAACTTTTATTGAGATTGTCCTCGCACTGCTTTTTGACACATGTTATTACAATCATGTATGTTAGGTTCTGTGTCACTACAGTCCTCTTTTCATCACGCCTCACCTATAATGTTTTCTCCCAAGACACTATATATATATATATATATATATATATATATATATATATATATATATATATATATGTGTCCCCAATATATTTAATTTCCTTTTTTTTACGTGCATCTGAACATCTTTTACCAATTGTACCATGAAAAGTGTCTCTACAAATGTGAAGTAATTGCCATTGCTAGTCAATATGCCTTTCTTTTTTGTAATATTTTTCTTTTTTTTCCCCTTTTTCTTTTCTGTTTTGTTCTAATCATTTCAATCCATCCCTTTTCCCCACCCTTCCTCTCTGTCCATCAATGTATGATTTATCAATTTGACAATGATTCAATTGTTTAATATGTCATTTTATCACCTAATGTATGATCAACAGTATTAATGTGTCAGCCCTGGTTTGAAAAAGGCAGTGCTGTACTTGCCGAAACACGTGTCACCAATGTGCAAAAATATGACTATTCTCTTCTGATTTTTGTTGTGATCATTAAACAAGCACTTATTTCAAGCACAATTTGTTGAGTGTGACACAGAATCAATCTTTGGAGGGGCTCCATTAATTCGGAACAATTATGATAGTCCAAGTAAACTAATGGAAAAGTTGAAACATGTTATACAAATCTAAACCCCCTTTTTTCAAGGTTTCAATTCTCTTAAGACAAGTGGTCCAGAGCCTATGCGGCCTCATTGTTGGTTCATCCTGTGATAGAATTATCAATCTCTCCTTGCGAAAACAAATGCCAGCTGAAGTACTGCATACACAGATATTGCATCTCTCTCTGACCATATGGTCACATTCCTGATTCACAAGAGCTAAGCTTCAAAGCACTGTGTATACCAAGGGACGACAGAGCAAAGAAGTTCTGGCCATGGTGGAGATACTTAAAAAGTGTGTCCGGCAACAGGCTCAGGAATCAAAACTAAAAGCCATTCATTACCTGGGTCACCAAAGCCTTTATCATTTCACCTGGAAATAAATTGCCAGTTCACTCTATTACATGTATTTTGCATGAGAAGCCTATCATTCATTTAAATTTATTACATCTCACCATCACACACCAACTCTTTTCCCTGATATTTTTATTTTATCATGGGAACATTTTTCCTAATGTCTTGCTTTAACTGCACACACACATGTAAAGCCCTTTATATGGAGTCAATTTCTGGGCTTGTGAATGCTACATTTCCCATGGCGAATGAGCATTTCATATTTCTGTGGCAGATGCAAGTTAAATGCTGCTGTTGTCTGCCAGCCAACACAGTGACGTGCCTTTCCAATTTGCAATTTGATTTTACTCTCCAGTCCACTTCGGGTTTTAACTGCAGAAAGACACACACTTTTTTTAATACACTATTCCTTGTGTCACCATCAGCAAGACTTGTATGTTCATTTAACAGACCCTTTGGTTGTGTTAAGGCTTTATGCCTGTCAGTTTTGTAGTGTGCCTTATTTTAATTTTTTTTTATAGCATGTTTAATAGTCGAGTTAGGTTCCTAAGTGCCGGTGCGGGATTCAAACCTCTGTTGCTCTATGTGGTCTTGCTTCCAAGACCAGCACTTTGCCCCTGTGCTATCCTCCATTCATTAGATCAGGGTAGTTCACTGTAAGGCCTAACCCGGCCTTCCAGTTATATCAGTTGAGTCTGTCATTTAACCTCACAAGCTTCACTCACCGAACCATCTTGCCATCTGAAACCAGCAGCTGACTCCCATCTTGAACTCTTTCACAGAAGCTGCAAAGCACCCTGAAGCCAACTCGACCCCACTGAGCAACAAGAACACATACAGCACAAGGGACATTGTGGTTATGTCCCACTGGTCCTTCCCAGAAGGCCCCTAGAGGCATTTTAAGACCAATTGCTCTCTTTGTGTTGAAGCCAAGTAACCTTAAACTGGTGTGTTTATTAACCTTACCAACTACCCTCCCGTCAGAATGCATCAATTTTCCTTCTTTGAAACTTTATGTCCTTTGCATTCCGTTGCATGGTGGGTTGTTTTTCATAGTGTTGCTAGAACTGTCTGTTGTGCCATAAAGAAAGAAGATATTTTTGATACAACCTTGACTGGACAGTCCCTTTTATCATTGGGTAATGATTGTATTTCTACTGCGTTGCAACTTACCAACGATCCACGTCCTTTCACTAATAAGCCTTCTGTTTTGTCTATGTTACCAAAATTGGACAAGGAGGTTTATCATTTGCTTGTGTTTCCAATCTGTTCGGATCCCTTCTGGTGTACTAGAGGTGTGGGGCTTATTAATGGTTTAGAAAGCGATATTCACCCCTGGACCTCTGGTGCCCCAGAGGTTGATTTGTCACATACAGTGTATTTAAAATTTAATGGGACATGTTACTTTAGTGTTAATGTTAGTTTAAAGTTGATACATATTAGACTTGCACCTGCATAGAACAATAAAATGCTAAAACCGCCAAATGAAATATGAACTCGATTCACACATGGTGTGCTACAAAGTACTTAGAAACTGAGTGACAGGGAGTTCTTGTAATGCACATGCACGGAGGGGACTGATCACGGAAGACCCACTGTAAAGGAGGAATAATATTTATTAAACATTAATATACACTGAGGAACACAAAAAAGGGATTGTTACATTTGTATATTGTAGGCATTATTTGAGACCTTGTAGCCAGCAGTTCGCGTGGTCAATTTCAGAGGGCTGGGAAAATCTAGTTCTGCAGGCTTGGGGGTTGTCGGATAATCAATGAGTTGATCAGGACAAGGTTTATGGCTTATTAGGTCCACAGGGAACAGATGTAATATCTTCTAGTGCATTGAGGTTTTGCAGCGGGGTCTGTCCATTTACTTTGCCCAGCAATACATATGGGGTAAAGTAGTGCCCGAGGCCATGGTGTCAGATACTTAATTGTTTTCTCAGAGTGGAACTAGAGGCCATGCATGTTGAATTGGCAATCGTTTAAACTTAGAATGTCTTAATGGAGCCAGTAAGCCAGGGCAAATGAGATCGTTTTTGTATTTGTATTTGATTTATATAGTGCACCAAACCCTTAGAACCTGTTTACTCAGCTTTCCTCATGTGACCTACAGTATCTATGCAAACCGTGTGCAACTACATCTTAGGTTAAAGGGCTTAGACCAGTTGTTACTAGTAATGAATTATGTGTGTATGCAAATGATTTATTATCTCATGATGTAACACCCTACCATGGATAATTCCCAAGGGGTGTGCTATGACGATGATCTGAAGATGATAGTTAACATCGTTCATGACCAATGAGAAAAGAAGAAATGCAGAAAGATGGGGTTTCTTTGTCTATGTCTTGTCCAGACATGTGTGGGGGGTGTATTGTAATTAAATATATAGGAGTGTTTTAACTGTTGCAGTATTGTATATAATGTGTCAACTTAGGTGGTTTGAGGAGACTTGGGTTAGTTTGGCCCCACGGTACCATTTAGCTCCTCCCCGGATGATTGTACAATAAACTCTCTTTACGTACATGCACTCAAACCTTAAGTGGTGTAACGGTTTATTGAGAGGCCACCCTCAATACAGGGAATTCCTTCCCTTCCCAAGCTGAGTGTCACACAAGAAACGGTTAATGTCAATCCTTTTATTCAGCCCTATTTCAGCCTCATACAATGCCCATTTGATTCCTCACCCTGAGCTAACAATGAGCCAAGATCCAGGCCGTTGAACAGGAAATATATTTTTAATTATTAAAATGATAGGTAATACAAATGAAACTAGACTATTCAGTACACCTTCTTTTTGACTCACTATTAACTTCTTGTTGCACAAATGAATCGCATACACTAGTAGGTTGTGAAAAACACAAATTTCAATACTTTTCTTTCTACTGATTTCACTTCAAGAAATAATGAGATTAGTCAATGAACACAAGCAATTTACATATTTAGTGCTGTGTAATTTCGATTTCCCTGCACACTTAAAAGGCTAGCAGTTGGGTTTATAGATTGGTATAAATACATTTGACAATTATGATTTCACCCACACCTTTGCTCAAACTAAACACAGGATGATTTAGCGGTGGGTCTTTCAGACCAATCTACTTTGGTCTGTGTTGGGGAAGTCAGACAGAAAAATTGGGATGATTTCAGAATTTTGGAATATAGAACCCCCTCCACTTAAATGCCCCTGTGGTGAAAGCTGGACAGCAAAAATTGGGATCATTTGAGAACTTTGGAGTTCAGACACCCCTAACTTTACGGCCTGTGTTGGGGGAGGCAGGATATTAAGAATTGGGTTTTTTTCAAATAAGGGACAAAGACAACCCTCTTCCTAAAGAGGTTGGGGTCAACAGGACAAATAGGATCACCCAATCAAATTACAGTCTATAGTTTTCAGCGCACACCATGAATGAGCTTTGTTAATTTCAAATTTCAACAAAAATGACCCTGTGGTGTTCTCCAAGGGGAATTAATTAAATTAAGATTTTTAGTTAATTAGGCTAAGGATCTGCACAGTTCTACCCCCCACCCCTGCCAACTATAAAGGGAAAGGATTTTTAGGCAAGCAGATTTTCCCAACTTTTGGTCTCCCAGAGCTCAGTTCTACTTACATAGAAAGCCTCTGTATAAAGTTCAGGAAAGTCAGCTGAATTTCAGGACCCTCTTGGAGGATAGGGCAGGGGTTTGGTCACTCCACTTTCAAGGATGGTCCCCAGTGTATCACCATAGAGCCCAGACAGCGTTTAAGCCTCCCCAGCAAGAGACAGCAGCAATGGACAGCTCTACCCAGATGCAGTCTCAGCAAAATCTCTGTTTTGTTTTTCCTGGCAGCAGTCAGATGGTAATTATCAGTAGCTTTCTCCTAATAGTAATTCTAGGAGCTCCTCCTTTCCTCATAGTGTATCCACTTTATATAGCAGTGATGGCACCATCAAGTTTACAATCTTGGGAAGTATCTTGCAAGAGTTCTCACAAATAGGATAGGACATCTACCCTTCTCCTCCCAAATCCAGCCTCTTTCTAAGTATTGGTTTAGGAGTCTGGAACAGACATTTGGCATCTTCCCTTTAAAATCCCCTTTTGTTTCTTTTGTTTCATATCAAATGTTGGCAAAAATCTAGTGATGTGTCAAAAACTTTGTGATTTATTAGTAACTGCCATCATATATATAAAACAAAAGTAAACCCACAGCATATAAACCAAGAGGCACACCTGGCTAAGATGGCAGACACAGAAGTTGAGTGTTTAGCAAAAAGGAAAAACTGGTCCTTTTTCTATTTTCTGCATTAGCCTTTCCTCCTCCCCCTCCTCTTTGCCTTCCCCTCAAGTTTGAAATGGTTTTACGACAATGAGGCAAATCGTTGTGAGTGAGCGGCGAGTTAGCCGCGGAACGCGTGAACATCTCAGCACTGGGAGTGCTGCACTTTGGGAGGACCTATTATTTTGGTCATTTTTCTACTGAGGAATGGATTTCCATGTTTTTAAATGCTACGAATGTTTCCCTGCAATATAAATAAAGGAAGAAACTGAAGAAAAACATTGGTGTGGACCTGGACTTTTCTTTCTTTTTCCAAACTTGGATGGGCTATGATTAACTGTGGAAAGTGCAGCTCGAACTATATATATATACAATATATATACATATATATTGTATATATATAATTTATATATTTGTAAAGGGAAAAAAAGGGTTTCCAATTCTCCCAGAGGGATGGCACTCGCGGCAATGTAGAGAACGCCGGTGAAAGTCATTTCCTTCATAAATGAAAACCAATGCAGCATGAAGTCCGTTTCATTTTCCAGTTTTATTTGGCATACGCCGGAATTAAAAGCGCACTAAACAACGCGGTTTGCTGCTAACCCGCAGCTTGTTCACGTACAAGTGAACACAAAAACCACCTGTGTATATATAAACTTAAGAAACACTCAACCAGTCTCTATGGTTCTTTGTGCAAGTTGTCCTTTGTTACTTTCTAGTTGTGGCCATGTGTATAGCCTAGGTGAGTAGAGAGTTTAACAAGGTGGCCAATTTGTAAGAGGCAAAAATTGCCTTGTTAAATGGATATATTATGGCCAACAATGTTACAAAGTGCATATTTCCTGCAGATAAAACCCAAGTGGATTAACCCGTTGCAGATATGCCGGAAATGCCCTTGATGTCCCAGTATATGATATGCACATATTCAAAAAATATATAATTTCCTAATTCACAGGATATAATCCTAAAAATAGCTTGCACAGTGCATGTACCTGAATATTAGGTTATTAGGCTATGATTCGGAATAAATGTTGGCAGCTGACCAATTTGTAGGCAGAATGATAAAGTGCTTGGTGCTTTAAAGTGCAAGGTGCTAAAGTGCATCTATTGCTGTGTACAGCAATAAGATAAAAGTGCAATGTGCTTAAAGTGCATAATTTTTGTGAAACACCGAATTCTGCTGTCAAATCTGCAAACATTAAAACTCTAAAACATACCACAAGATACAAAGCAATAAAATATGTACGCAGCCTATTAGTACAATGGGATTAAATGTCATACATTTATAATGACTATCAATGTACACGGGAACTAATTATATCATAGAAATAACTTCTCAACTCAACCTTTCTACTGAACAACCATAAAACATGACTGGCTATTGATCACACCCTAGTGAATTAAAATAGACAATATATAAACAAATATAAAAAAATTATTGGCGAAAAGACTTCATATGGACAACTTTGCACATGTCACACCATTAAGCTAGCTATGTGAGTGTTGGTTTATATAAACCTTAAGACCAACATTTTATATGTAGCTGCCAAATAATGAATCCTGTGCAATGCAGCATTCAAAAAGACCATCCAAGCAGAGACCAGAAAACCACATTTTTTGAAAAACCATTGGTCCCATAGCCTTAAGTTCCCAAATATGTATATAACTCTTCATCTAGATTGTGTCCTTTGGGCTTTTTAGACTCAAAATCCAGAATGTATTTGGTCTCTTTTTTACGCAGATCAAGTTCTCTGTTGCCCCCACGTGGATTGGCAGTAATGTGATGTAATCCCAGAAATCTTAAACAGTCCAATTTGCCCTGATGGACATCTTTGAAATGAACAGCCATTGGATAGGAAGGGTCTGAATTTTGCATGGCTCGCATATGTTGTAAAATTCTCAACTTAAGTTTGCCAATAGTGCTTCCAATGTACCAAAGGTTGCACGGGCATAAGAGTCCATAGACCACAAACTCTGTGTTGCATGTGATGTGATTTTGCAGTTCAATCAATTGTCCTGTAACTGGTTGTGTGTAATTGGTCCTATTCAGGGCAAACATACAGACTTTGCACTTGGTACATTTATAAAAACCAGTGGGATTAGTATTCAGCCAAGAACTGTTCGAGATTTTTTGCATGGGGGACAAGAAACTGCTGACTAGTAAGTCTTTAATTGAATGAGATTTTCTGAAAGTAATATTGATACAATCTTTAAGTATTGCAAGATGTGCCAATGTCGATGGAATATTTGACGAATCACATTGGCATGGGTTCCATACGTAAGGATAAGCCTCATTTCGTCATCTTGTTTGTCTTTCTCAGGAGTTCGGTTGGAAGAGAGCAAAGTATTTCTATTAAGATTCTGGGCTTTCAAATAAGCTCTCTCCAGGACCGCTTTTGGCTACCTCTGTTTGGCGAAATTTGCAGCAGTAAATCAACATTCTTGATCAAATTTTTCCAATGTGCTGCAATTGCATCGTATTCTGACAAATTCACCATGAGGAATACTCCATTTTAATGACACAGGGTGATTACTGGTGGCGAAAAGAGGCATATTAGAACTAGTAGGTTTGTGATGCAATTCAGTGATGATTTCATTTTGATTTGTTTTCACTAATACATCCAGAAAGACCAACTGGTTTTGACTATGGGTTTCAGTAAATTTCAAATTGATGTTATTAGTATTTAAACTTTTGACGAAATCAAGCCAATCACTCTCATCTCCATTCCAGAGGATAAAGAGGTCATCAATAAATCTCAGCCACAAGACTACTTGGTTTGTGTGTTTAGTGTTTTGTTCTGTCCACACTACACATTTCCCCCACCATCCCATGGTTAAATTTGCATAGGGTGGTGCAAAACTCATGCCCATAGCAGTTCCTCTAACCTAGTTATAGAATTCATTGTTGAACAAAAA
Source organism: Ambystoma mexicanum (assembly GCF_040938575.1). Lineage (NCBI taxonomy): Eukaryota > Metazoa > Chordata > Amphibia > Caudata > Ambystomatidae > Ambystoma > Ambystoma mexicanum. Next base: position 1,076,564,469 of record NC_090922.1, read on the forward strand.
GACGTTGATGGTAAGGCACATCTCTATCATTTCAACTATCATTTCACCATGTGAAAGATAGTTCAAAGATCTTGTATTCACAATGAGGCAAATCGTTGTGAGCGAGCGGCGAGTTAGCCGCGGAACACGTGAACGTCTCAGCTCTGGGAGTGCTGCACTTTGGGAGGACCTATTATTTTGGTCATTTTTCTACTGAGGAATGGATTTCCATGTTATTAAATGCTACGGATGTTTCCCTGCAATATAAATAAAAGAAGAAACTGAAGAAAAACATTGGTGTGGACCTGGACTTTTCTTTTTCCAAACTTGGATGCGCTATGATTAACTGTGGAGAGTGCAGCTCGAACTATATAGATACATATGTATATATATACATATATATATATATATATATATATATATATATATATATATATATATATATATTTATATATATATATATATATATATATATTCTGCTTCAGCTAATCATGCGGAATTTAATAAAACAGCAGCGATTTCCACATCATGTTGCACCGCCATGTGGCAATTTTCTGCCGTTTACATAAAAAGCGTAATAATTAAGAACATGTAATTGTACTCCCCACATTACTAATTTTACCCTCCCCCAGTTCGCCACCTCTTAGATTCGGGACATTTTCAGATCATCCAGAAGCCGAAGTCGCAGGTGGGGAATTTTCTAAAAATGTAAACATACATATAATCAATGTGACTTGTGGTTTCTGGGAAAATGCAACAATTGTGACAGTCCATTTAAACAAAGGGGAATCTTCATATGTGCAAATATGAGCTTTCCTTCTTCCGTGCCATTTTCCACCCATGGCTAGCCTGTGACCACATTTTATTTTTCTTTGATTATCCTCTTTGTTGTTTGAAGTTGGTAGCTGTGGGTTGTAAGACTTGGAGCCTTGGCAACACAGAGATCCCCCTCCCCACATTCCTGTCATACACTAGCTAGAACATTTGGCCTGCTCAGAACTGCCAGCAGGTATAAGAAAAAAAATGGTTTTGACTCCCTTTGGGACACATTTTATTGCAGTTGTACACAGTTGAGATTCAAGCCAAGATTTCAGTGGGGAAGTCCTTTGTGAATTTTGGCCAGAGGCCCAGCATTCAACCTTGGCTGAAAGTAATTCACATATTTCATTTTCTACCATCAGCCTTGATTCTTTGACATACAGTGTGTTTTCAGGGTTCACTTCGCTTTTGCGCTGAAAGTAGAGGGCTGTTTCTTTGAGTCATTAATAAAATACTCATTGAATTATCTGCTGTTCATTTTCTTTTCTGCTGATAGTGAGTCTGAATTGTCACAGTGCATGACCTTTTGATGGGTGGCAGTTTCAGTGAAAATGCTGCATTTATTTCTCAGCCAGTAATGTGATGTGCTTTTCCAATCTGCATTTGGATTACATTTTTGTTTTAGCTTTGCCTGGATTTGCACTGCAGAAAGACACCCACATAGTCTTCCTCTGGCCTACAGGAACTTCTCATGGCAACAAAGTGGGCTTTTCTTTTCAAATGTGTTCTGGTATTTTGCATCTGACGCATAACATACATCCACTCGAAACTATGCATGGGTATCCCCTTTTATCTTTGTAGGCACCTGGGGGAACAATATTGGCATTAAATACAAAGCTGGTGAATTCCAAGATGGTCGCCATTGGGAGAGCACCAAGATGAGGAGAGCCCACGCTGAAGGGGGCTAACTCAAATATGTAATTACCGTAGCAGAACGGAATCCCCCAGTGGGAGCTACGTCTGAGCAGAACAGAGGAGGTGGCCCTGCCTGAGCCCAAAGTGCAGTCCAACAAGGAGCAGCAGATCAAGCAGGCAGAGCCAGCTGGAGGACCGCTGTAGCGAAGAGGGACAGGAGAGCCGGAGGTCCATCTAGGTGAGCAAAGAGACCAGCGTGGAGAGAAGCCCCCGGGAACAAAGAAAAAAATAAGAACTTCGTCTGGGGAGGGATGTGGAGAGACCAAGTGGAAAGAGGTGGAGGCAGAGGCGAAGGAGCAGCAGGCGGCCCACCCTCATGTCTTCACGGAAAGTAGTGAATCCCTCATGGTAAGCGGATCGGGAGAGGAGGAGCACCTAGGGAGATAAGAGCCTCGGCGGTGAGCAGCTGAGGGTATTCGGGAGTGAAACTACAGCAATTCCTCCACATACATCCGGGAAGGAGCCGGGGTGTGCCCGTAGGACAAGTTTAGTCCATGAAGTGGGCAGGTGGTGAAGCCAGCAAATAAAGGAACTGTGTGAGAGGAGCCCCAGCTACAGAAGAGCAGGGGGGTCAGCAGAGGACAGAGCAAGGCCCAGTTATGGGTAAAGGGACGCCCTGGGGGCCTGAAAGGACTGGGGTTAGCCTATGCACCAGGAACAGTACGAGAAAGGGTGTGGGTGGGGAAAAAGCCCCAGGCCCAGTGCTGGGGAGCAGAAGCCCCCTGGGAGGGATAATCGGAAAGTGAAATGAGATTGCCAGGCACCAAGTCCATCCCTTGGGGCCAAACTTGAGCAAGACAAGGGGCCAAGGCTGAGATATCTCAACCGAGAAAGCAAGCAAAGGAAGAACCTTTTCCCCATCTGGGGTAAGAGGCATACGGACAGCGTAAGACCTCCTGGAAGTATGAGATACTTCCCCCAATGGATACGCCAATATACAACGCATCTGAGGCTTGAAACTTTTGGAAAGTCGTAACCCATTTTGTAAGGAAATTAAGAAGAGTTGTGGGGGGATAAAGCATTTGATTTGATTTGATTTGATTTATTTGTAGAGCGCACCTTGCGCAAAGGAATGTGGGCACATATCGTAGGTTACAGTTGCACAAGAACAACAAGATACAGATATTCATATTACAGGTATCAAAAACACAAATCTTAAGTGACAATTTACAGATGATCAGCAAGACATAGTTACACACAGTTGCCATTTTGCAATGAGAGTAGGTGGGGCATATGACGGCTAAATATCACGGGACACCAGCCAGATCTTGGCTTTGTGTTTAAAAGAGTGGAACGATGGCTCATTCATAATGGGGTTGGGCATTGAGTTCCAAAGTTTAGCGGCGAGTACAGGGAACCTCACCCCACCCGCTTTTTGGAGTTTATATTTTGGTATGCTGAGGCTATGCAATTGGGCAGATCTCAGTGGGCTGGTTGAGGAGTGATGAGTAACATGGTTAGCCAAGAAGGCTGGGGCCTGATTGTTCACACATTTATGTGTGAGGGTGAGAGTTTTAAGATAGATTCTTTAGGTGACCGATAGCCAGTGTAGGCTTCGTCTAGTGTCCGAAATGTGTGAAGATCTGGGGAAGTTGAGGGCGGCCCTGATGACATTATTTTGAATAAGCTGAAGTTTGTTTAAATTTTGTTGACTGGTCCCTAAGTATAGAGCATTGCAATAGTCTAGCTTAGGCATAACCAGGGTCTTGGTGAGCGTAATGAAATTGGTTGTGGTAAGGAATGGACGGCAGGCTGAGATCAGTTTGCAGGTGTATGCCGAAGCTGAAATGACGGCGTTGGTTTGTCTGTTGAGCGATAGTGTGGAATCGAGGTAGATTCCGAGAGTGTTGGTATTGTTAGAGACCTGGATGGTGTTACCATCAATGTTAAAGGCTTTAAAGGCCGGGTCCAGTTTATTAATCCGATTCTCTGAGCCAAGGATGAGGAGCTCTGTCTTGTCATCATTGAGACAAAGCTCGTGTTGTGCCATCCAAGCCTGTATAACTTGATAAACCTCGTTCAGGGCCTTAGTGTCTATAATGTGGTCACCCGTAATTGGAATGAGTATCTGGGTGCAGTCAGCATAGTTGGTGTATGTGACACGCAGATAATCAAGTATGTCAAATGTCAAATAGTTAATAGCATACCTCCTTTATGTTAAGAAGGAAGTAGGGAAGAGTCTCCACTTGACAGGGCTCCGGGTATCAGAGTGAGAACAGGTCCATGAGAAGGATTACAGTAAGTCACAATGTCTACGACCAGAGGAAAGGACCTGCCCCTAATATCAAAGGGTCCTAGGAACCCCCCCTCTGAGAGTAATCTCCAGAGATTGTGGAGCAAGGAGGTGTCCTCCCCCAAGGAAACCCAGGCACGCCAAAACCAAATAGATCACAGAGAGCTTCAAATAGAGGAAGGCAAAGACCAACACATGACGCAATCACTCCTTAAACAATATTTTACAGAGTTTGGGGACAGAATATCAGAAACAGTCCAGAAACAAATGACTATCATAAGGGAGGATCTGGTGGCAGCACTCCAGGAAATTAAACAAGATGTGAATAAAATAGAGGAAAGAGTTGACACAAATGTGAAAGCTATACAAGAACTCATGGAGGAATCAAGGAAAACAGAGACCTGGATGGAGCAATAGGCTACCACAATCCATAACCTAGAGCTCCAGTCAGAGGATTTAGAAAATAGGTTGAGGAGATCAAATATTCAGATCAAAAACTTGCCTGAGGATGTTAGCGATAAAGAAATGGAGGCTGTGGTGAAAAATATCTTTGAAGACCTAAAAGACACTGAAGAAAAGCCAGAGGTGAGGCTAGATAGAATACATAGAGTCAGCTTCCACAGAATGGAAACAGGGGCACAACCAAGAGATGTTTTGGTGGCATTGCAAAATTATAAGCTCAGGGATCAAGGAACAGATTTTGCATCTTTCGAGGAAGGCCAAACAACATACAACAAGGCTGAAATAATGCTGTTTCAAAACTTGTGCCTCATAACCAAAAGGAGGAAAATGGCACCTGCCATTCGGGCCCTTAGAGACAAGGATATCAGATACAGGTGGATGTTTCTGTTTGAACTAGTGTTCGAAAGGCAGGGGAAGCAATTACAGATCACTTCCTATGAAGAAGAAATGAGGATCTTAGGGCTTAAGGAAGATGACCAGGGCACAAGCGCACCACAAGTTAAGGATTATTTTGTCCCAATAATGAGGACATATGGCTAATTACAATTTCTCATACATTTCTTTTGTTTTGTTTTCAGTGGCAGAGCTCCATTATTAGGGAGATGGAAGATCACAAGGATTTGCCTTTCTGAGCCTCTGCAAACTTAGTAGGTAAGAGCTAATGAGAAACTGGTTTGGACTGGATTCATGAGGTCAGCAACAGGGTTTCATCAATGGGTTGTATTTCTTTGTAGTGGAGAAGCAGGATGATTTCCATGATTAGTAATCGTCTAGAGCAAAATTGAAAGATGCTATTTGGTGGAAACTGGATCACAGTGAATGCCCACAGGTCGATACACATGAGACTACTTGTTACCCTGGGGATGTAGGGTTTTCTCTATATATAGAGGTTTAAGACACATATATGAATATATGTTTTGTGTATCCATGATTATAGGTACCTGCAGAGAAACCATGGGTGAATTACTAAAGGAATTAATTGCACGTCCATATACAGTGGACATTTGCCAACAGTTACTTTTTTAGAACACACTCCGCCCCTGGAGAATGTCCGGCATATGTTCGCCACTAAGTACAGAAACTTATAAGTAGGGCATGTTATCACCATGGGTTACAACTCAGGGTCAGAATATCTAGACTATGGGCAATCAAGTGACAAAGACTTGGTCTGTAAAATGAATTGGATTATTTATGTTTTGTACCATCAGATATGCAGTACTGATGTAAATGTTTTAAATCTATGTGTTTATATTAGTGAGTGTACATTTTGTATAAAATGTGTTGATATGTGTGCATTATATGGATGTGGGAATAATCTGATAACCTCTTCATGTACTATCATAGGAATGTGGATACACTATGTTGATATGGTTTAGAGACTTTCCTTTTGTTGCTATAATATGAGATTATTGGGATACCAGTTGGGGGAAGACGATATAGCCGCTTTTGCAGATGATATATTGTTGACTTTGATGAATCCGGAGGGCTCTCTTAGGGAGATGGAGAGAGAGATAACAAGATTCGGGTTAGTAGTAGGGCTACAATTAAACCCCCAAAAAACAGAAATATTGACACATTCCGAGAGAGAGAGGAGGGGTTCAAGGGTATACTGCCATATAATGGTTGAGAAGTCCATAACTTATTTGGGAATAAAGAAAACCAGAACCCTGGACGAGCTCTACTGGGTAAACTACAACCCATTTCTGGAGGTACTAAAGAATACATTAATTGATTGGGGTCCACTAGCAATAACCTTAATGGGAAGAATCAATGTTACAAAGATGGTCATTTTACCACAGTTATTGCATTATTGTATGACTCTCCCCATCCAGGTCCCTGCCTCCTTCTTCCAGGCTGTCCAGAAATACATGGGGAGATTTATATGGAATGGTAAAAGACCAAGGATATCTAGGGGGGTTATGATGATGCCTAGAAATTAGGAGGAATGGGGCAACAGGACCTCAAAGCATACTTTATGGCAACACAAATAAGAATAATGAGGGATTGGCTGAAAGATGACCAGGAAAAGATATGGAGGACAATGTAATGTAAGGCAGTAATAGGGGATAATTTAGAGAAGGTACTTTGGAAACCAAATGGGGATAGACCAGAAAAGATGTACTTCAGTGGGATATTGTCATTGGGAAGGGACTCCTGGGATGAAGCAATAAAGAGGTCCAAATCACCACATTCCCGTCTCCATTTACATCTATCTTTGCAAATCCTAGTTTTACTCCAGTATGTGGAGAAAAAGGATTTGGTGTGTGGAGGGAAGGAGGTTGCAAAAAGATTTGAAACATGTTTGTTGGTCCAGATATTAAAACATTCCCCCAATGCAAGGCATACTTTGGAGTTGAAGAAAAGGAGAGGTTTAGAAACTGCCAAATAAGACACTGGATAATGCAGCCATTCATAAAGGAGGCAGCTACATGCACCTTAACCCACTTTGAGAAATATCTAGTATCTGACACCAGAGACAAACACCTAGTGGTGGCATTATATTACTTTATCAAACAGGGGGAGGAACCAGGGGATAGGAGATATATGGTATTCTGGCAATGGGTAACGGCCCAAGAGATTGAGGCTATAGAATGGAATCAACTGTGGGCCAGTATACACAAGTTGAGAAGATTGCTACAAATTTAGGAAATATGGGTTAAATTAATTTTTGAATGGCACCTAACCCCAGTATAAACTACAGAAATTCTATCCCTCAGTATCTAATCTCTGTTGGAGGCAACGGTAAGGTGTAGACCTGGAACCATATCTGGTGGGAATGTCCTCTAATTCAGGAATACTGGGAGGCAATATGGGAAGCTCTACGGGAAGCGCTGGGCATGAAGGGAAGAGGTAATAGAGGACTGTTCATACTGGGATTGGGGGGTAACTGGAAGACCTGTCATCTAGAGCATACTGTAAAATGTTTGTGATTTTGATGATGGCTGGGGCATTGGGGTGGCTCAAAAATGGAAATCAAAGGACCCCCCAGCAGAGCATGAATGGGTCTGAAAATTGTGGAACTTTGCAGAACTGGAATGGGCTACCTACTCGCTGCAAGGAGATCAGCAAGGTTTTCCAAAGGACTGATCCCGGACACTGGGATTTCTCCAAAAAGGGGCAAGGGCAAATTGGTGCCCGAGGAGAATGAGACTTCTAGGCCTGGTGGAATAAGTAACCAGGCTAAGAGGAAAATTGAAGGTAATGCTTACTAAGGTGGTTTGGACGCCTGGGGGGCCAGGAGGGGTTACTGCGTGTTGGAAAAATATGAACATTCCAATAAAACGTTATATGGGAAAAAAATATAAAGCTGGTGCCTCACAAAATATTTCTACATTATTTCAAATTATCTCTAAGGAGACACCCACATTTGAAAAGGCTGTCTTGAGGGAATTTAATTCCATCTATGATCATGTGGACGACAAACATAAATTGAGCTTTAATTTTAATAAGGGTGAGTGGGATCACCTCTTTCAACTGCAAAATGATCAGTCTATTTTGATCAAAAAAGCTGCTATGGGCAGAAGGATTATTGTCTGGGATGCAATGAAATGTGACTCTGAAGTCTGTCAGGACTTCCTTGTTTTATATATTACTAAAGGTGCACAAGGACCCTGTTAATCCTCCTGGTAGACCCATAGTTTCACCATGTGGTTCAATCTGGAGCCTATTGGGCAATTTTTAGATTTCTTTGTTAAATCATTGGAAGCTAAATCATTGACGTATTTAGCAGATACCATGGATGTAAATAATCAAATAGAGGGGTTATATTTTTGATTTAAATAGAGAAGCTTTGGTCACACTAGACGTGGCATCCCTCCACTCAAATATTCCTCAGAGAGAATCATTGGCTATTATGAAAGGTTTCTTAGAGGAAAGGGAAGGGCAAGTTACTATCCCTTGTGAGTTCTTGATTGAACTATTGGAAGTAGCTTTAACCAACAATATCTTCCGGTTCAAAACCACATGCTATATGCAGATAAAAAGAACAGCGATGGGGGCAGGTTTCACCCAAAACTTTGCTACATTATATATGTGGACATTTGAACAGTTGTGCATATTAGCAGATACTAACCCGTTTAGACAAGCGTTAATATTTTAAATATTTGATAAACCGTATACAGATGATGTGATCATTATCTGGGACAGCAAAAAAGGAGATTGTAATCTTTTCCTGAATTGGATTTATTCCCTTAATTCCAACCTACAATTTAAGATGCATTCTCATTCTAGTCAGATAGCATTTTTAGATCTTGTAATTAAAGAATATGGTGGTCACCTAATTGTAGATATGTTCCATAAAGAATCAGATAAAAACACAATTTCGAGGTATATCAGTTTTCACACACAAGCCCTGCAAAATAATACTCCCTATGGGCAATTTCTAAGGGCAAGAACGAAATTGTACCAAGGTAGATGATTTAGCTATACAATCTGATACAACACAGGATCGCATATTAAAAAGAGGATATCCTAAAAGATTATTAATACAATAAAAAAAGAGATCTCCCAATCAGCCTAGAGACAAACTTCTGAATAAGGATGGCAAACAAATTAAATGTAATTCTCGGTTAGTATGCACTATGACATACAATACGCATCATAATGAGATTAGGAAAGCGATCTCAAGACATAGGAATTTATTACAGCTAAGCAATCCAACTTTACAGCGCCCAATGTTTGCATTTAAGAAAGGCCGAACCTCAAAGATTGTCTATCTCATGTAGCTAGAGGATCAATATGGAGCGCACCCATCATTACATCGTTGTGGGGTCTGCCACCTATATTAGGCCATTTTCCTTGCAGGATCTGCAGCAATTGCAGCTATACATCAGCATGTAGCTCTATTTTGATTAATCAAAGAACTTGTACTCTAAGAAGCCATACTACATGTAATAGCAATAATGTGATATATGCTATAATTTGCCCATGCAATAAGACTTATGTTGGAAAAACATTATCAAGAGCAGTGTAGCTAAGAATCACAGAACATAAGTCTAGGATACGGACACAGAGTGTCCCATTTTTTGGCAGAAAAACATGGACCTGACGAGTTAAACTGGTGGGCTGGTGAAAAAGTGTGGGGGGCGGAGGGGGTTTGATGGCCGAAATATAGCGGTCAAACTCTCACAGAGAGAGCAATGGTGGTTGTACCACACAAAAAGCTATCAGAATGGACTTAATAATCAAGAGGAATGGGAGCATTGTATGTAGATGGGCAATAGGAAAAATGTATTTTCTTGTTCCCATCTGGATAATATGAAAATAGCCAGTATCCTTTTACATGATGTCTTTATTTGTTAACATGGAAAACTACCTTATAACATCTTCAGATTGAACATGACGGGTCCGAGCGTAGCTTGTTTAGAACAAGATTTGACATTGTGTTTACACTAGAATAATATGTGCACCATTCTTGTTTGGTAATATGCTTACATAAGAAGGTGTCCGTTAGGGCAAAAGTAACTCTTAAATATATTGGCCCTAGTTTTGATGTCGTTTAGAAAACACAATGAAGTGGTATTTAGTTACAATGGAAATCTTGCTCAGCAATTGAGTATGTTTGATTCAGCTGGCTTAAACATTAAACATTCTTTATTTGTTTTTTGCCACAGCATATACCATAAAGAACAAATTAAATAATAAACTGATATTTTGCTTTAATCCTTATAAAGCATAGGGATGGTTGCAATGTTTCAAAAATAGTGCTCAAATCTGTGATTTTGCTAAGCAAATGTGAATGGATCGGGTTGCGATTTCACTAAAATAAATTACATGGACAAAATGGGAACATCAAGCGTAGATTGGCAGACTGCAAACAGAACGAGAAATAGTTTTGATTTTTTCCATTAAAATGCGGAAATTAAGGTTGTTTGTCCATCTTTGATTCTAGCACATGCAAAAACATGGATGAATAGCCACTCCAAGATGGCACTCGTGATAAAACATGTAGGCATAGAGACTTATTAATGAAGTGCAAGTCCTTACACATGTGCAACGTTAGTTTAAAACACAGTGTTCAGAAATAATCTATGTTTCAAAGTTGTAAATGCTGGAGGCTCATTGACAATGCTGCACACTCATACAGGATTGCAGAAGGTAAGTATATAAAGTGCTTCCAGTGCCTATTGTGGGGAAATGGTGTGAGTGAAATTAGAACATAGTGATGGTGGCTATTTGTTTTTTTCAGAAGAAATCAGGCTGCTTGGACACATCAGACTGGTGACACGTTTGTTCACACAGGCAAACTGTTAGAGAAGCAAGAACAGTGAATCAATTGCCTTTTCTGCTAGAATTATTATAATGCATTTGAGGCAGGCGGCTTTGGTACTCTGCACTTACGGATGCATGCATACATTTAGACTTTCAAGATAATTAGAGGTGAATACCCTGATTATGGTTTACATGTTTTTGCAGGAATGTGTTTCCTGTATTCCATATAAAGATGGAGGTGTTTCCCTACTATAACATTTATGGAAGAGCTTATGGTAAATGCTCTTTTTTGGTTTTTAACTAAAGGTAGCTAATAAGCTAGCACAATGGTTGACGCACAGACTGTACAGTTTTTGACAGTCTACATATGTGTTTTTGTTATTTTTAGAATGTATAGCAAGTATGCAAGAAGATTACAAATAAATCAGGAGTCATCCATGTTACATTGACGTCCTGCGGACGTCGGACATCAGCTCAAGAGTCAACTAGATATTTTTGCTGTTGAAACTAGCTATAGGGAAGTTAAACATTGAGTATTAAGGAGCTTGCATATTGGGTGTCTATCCTCTCTATAACCTCTAATAGATGATTGGGTTCTTTTTAGTTCATTTAGCTCCTCAATCTGGTGTAAAGCTTGCCTGGGATGACATCTTTTCAACTGATTAATGTGGGCTCCTTTTTCTTCTATCTGTTCTCCTTTTGGGATGCAGAACTTTTAGGCAGCAGGTGATATTTTATCTACAACTTCAAAGCACTGCGCTCCTTTGTCTGATGCCTTTGAAAATTGTACAGGTAAACCTTGTCCCCTACTTCATACTCTTTCTTTATGGTCTTTAGGTCATCGTAGGTTGTCATTTCTACAGCTGACTTTTCTGAATTGCATTGAGCATAAGCAAAAGCATGCTGGAGGAGCTTCCTTAAACTTTTAGTTTACTCATGAGTAGTGGACACATTTATCAGTGTCTGCTACTGAGTTCTGTAGAGAGGATGTTGAGGTAACACCATTTTCCGTCTGGTCATGAGCTCAAATGGAGACATCTTTGTTGCATAAAATGGTGTAGACCTAATAGCCATCAGGACCAATAGTAATCAGATGTCCCAGCTGGGTCGGAGTTTGCCACAAACTTCTTTAAGATACTCATAACTATCTTGTTGTATCTCTCTACTCCCCTCACCGCTTGAGGCCAGGCGGTAGGCAATGTGGAGTTTCCTTTTTACCCGTAGAATCTCCTACATCTTCGTCATCACCTCATTGCTAAACTGGCTTCCATGGTCTGGCATAATACTTTGTGGTAGGCCGAAATGAGAGAAGATATGGTTGATCATTAGTGCAGTAGCTGTCTCTGCCTTTCAATTCAGGGCTCGAAGACATTCTACCTACTGTGTGAACAGGCATGTTACAGTCAACATGTGTTTGTTTCCTCTAGAGGCCCAATGAAATCAACTTGAAAATCTGACCAAGGCAATGTCATTCCCCTTTTTTGTAGGGGAGCTCTGTGTGTGAGTGAACGTGGATGAAATTGAACACACACAAGCTACCCCTTTAGGTAAGTGTCAAGGTCATGGCACATGTGTGGCCAGTAGGCAACCTCTTGCAAGATTTCTAATGTCATATGAAAGCCCCTATGACTGACAGCGGCCGTATCCTGGGTGTGGTTTAAAGTAAGGCTTCAAAATGAGGGTGGTAACATCCACTGGTCACAGTCAGATAAGGCTCTCCTTACCAACAAACCATCTTGGATTTCGGAACATCTTGGAAAATGTCATCAACACCCAGAGATCCTCTTTACCGGTACAATCAACTTGTTTAGAAAAAATCTTACTGGGTCTTCAATGTGTTGATAAAATGTCCCAATGATCAGGTCCTCTTTCTGCGCGGTGATGAAATCTGCATCTGGGGTATCTTTATGCCAATGGGCTGTTTAAAGTTCACTATTCACATGAGTTTGTTGCATGGTGACAGCAGCAATTTGGATTTCCCACAGCAGGGCTCCGGTTTTAGCCAGCTGGTCAGTCAGGTTATTCCCAGTTTTATCTGGCAATGCTATCTTGGAATGACCTCTTATCTTCTTCCAACAGATTGTCATCTCATTGGAGGTCACCAGATCATCAATTGACTTAATCAGTTTGGAATGATTTAGGGGTTTATTGTTGGCACAAAGCAAGCCTTGATTTTTCCAGTTTATAAAGTGCTCCACGAACCCATTCCTGGCATAATCAGAGTCAGTGATTATCACCAGTTCCTTGAGTTGGCTGGTGCACAGCAGTGCTAATGGCTTGATGAACAGTCATCAACTCTACAACCTGACTACTTTTTTATAACCAGCAAAGGTTTCTGGGGTATTATTCACCCAGGCATTCCCAATGCCAGCCACAAGTTATTTTCCCTGTTGTTGTCAACATGGTAGGAACACCCATCCACTTAAACTGTGGGTAGTCCCTGACATGTGTCTTGTTCATAGACCTTCTATGGGGAAGTTAAATATGCTTCTGTGTTGTTGTAAGTCATAAGACTTTCATTATTATTATTATTATTATTATTATTATTATTATTATTATTATTATTATTATTATTATTATTATTATTATTATCCTCAAGACAGTGTTCTTGAGCACAATCATGCAAATCCACCAACCCTTGCACTAGGTGAGTCTTCTTGTTTTGGCCATATCTGACCTCCACAGGAAAGCATTTCATGGACAGAATATAGGATGTCACTCTGGAATTACTGACTTTCCCCACCGCAGATTCTGTCACTCTGGAGATAATTGGAGATTTTGTCAATATTGGAGATATTGCAAGGGTTGGTGAGGAGTCTTAATAATGATGTGCTCCCCCTGGATGAATAGGCAGTAATTCTGTGAGTGCCTTCTCGCAATCATTGAATTTTTCCTACACAGAGGACAAAGTATTGCTTGCGTATGAGATGACTTTGTTGACCTTGTCATGCTTTTGATACAACACAGCTGTTAGGCAAGTATTTGAGAACCCCATCTCCAACTCCCGGTTCTTTATGGGGTAAGCCAAACAAGGAGCCTGCGAAAGGCTTCTTTTCAGTTTTTTTAACTGCCTCGCTTGTTCCGGACCCTACTCCCACTTGACTCCGGTTTTAATAAATGGACCATGGGTCGAGTGACCTCTGCGTGGTCTTCAATGAACTTTTGACTTTAACTACTGATTCCAACGAAGCCTCTTAATTCTCACAGAGTAGTAGGGTCTTTTAATTTCAATAAGGCTTCCACCTTCATTGCCTGGAGATTAAAACCATCAGGGCTGATCTCGTGCCCTAACAAGTTCACTTGGGTCTTACACCACTGTGCCTTCTGAAAGCATAGTTTTACTCTGACTTTATGCAACTGGGTCAGAACATAGCGAATGTCTGCTATTTGTTCCTCCACAGTTAAGCTCTTGATCAGAACTATCTGCATATGCTAGATTTCCCATTTCACCCAGGTTGGGCATAGCCTTATGTAGAAAGATGTTGAACTCATTGCAAGAGTTTATGTATCCAAAGGGGGTTCTGGTCCATGCATATTGTTGCCCCCTGAAGGTAAATGCAAGCGTGTACTAGTCTTCCGTACTCAAAGGTACTATCCAGCAGCCGTTGGTCAGGTGAATGGCGGTTTTCACCTTTGACCCTTGAATCTGTGCCAGCCCTTGATCTAGGTAGGGAAGTGGCCATCTTCACATGTGGACTCATTTGTTCATCTCCCTCAGGTCTGCACATAGTCTTCATTGGCGGTTTAATTTGAGTATCCCCAGTACCGGATTGTTGATGGTACCGTGGATCAGACAAATTATCCCCTTGGGTTCTAAAATCTTTATCTCTGTGAGTGATTCCATGGATGTGAGAGGTAACCGGTATTGTTTGACAAATGCTGGAGCCATCTTGGGGTCCATGGATATGGTGGTTGAATCAATGGAAATGCGTCCACAGTCGTAAGAGTCCAGTGAAAAGATATATTGGAATTCCAGGAATAAATGTTTCAGCTTTTGTCTTTGCTCACAGGGATCAGCAAGATTAATAATGTCTTCGACCATCTGCTTGAAATCCTGGAAAGACCTCAGGCTTGGCAATTTCAGCAGTATCCTCCAGTGGAGGTGATGGAGAGATCTCTTTTGATGGTGTTGACCTGGACAGTGGGTTTCAGGGATTCAAGGCAGTGGTCCTTGACCCTGAATACTACCTACTCCCTCCTAATATCACAGGTCACAGCTTCCACCCTATAAGGGCAGGAAGGGTGCACCATGAAATTCCCCCCATGCCTAGTAAAAATCTTTTCTGGAAGAATACTGACGCTGATGTCGAAACAGTCATTTGGGATTGGTCCCATGATTTCATAACCTAAATCAATAGAATAATGTTGGCCATCAACTGCTATTCCAATGAAGTGATACTTCGAGGGTTGCTGTTATCCACCAACGTTCGAATGGTGTTGTGTTGTAGGTTTATTGGGGGTATCGGATTTAAATAAAAACCTTGTTGTTCGAGATGGAAATTTAGATTAATATAGGTGTCCTGATGTTTGAGGTTCTGCCCTCACTAATGAGGCAAATAGTAAATTGTCACTCCTATCCTGGGTTGGTAACCTCTTCTCAGATTAGAACCTCAATGGCATAAGGCAGCAATTGAGCTGACCAAATGCTTTTTCAGTGTTGTCAAAGCCCATGGGGTTACCCCCAGTTGGGACCAGACTTTATTAGTAATTAGATCCAAATTGATTGTGAATTGGTTTAGAATGTCACTTCCCAGATAAACGGCGGTGGGGAGATCTCTCATGACCTAACAATTATGTTCTATGTTTTTGTCGCCAATGGATATTTTTAGTATACACCCGCTAGGAGATGTTCAGAATTTGGGGTTTCCAGACCTACTTCCCATTTGTCAATCAATTTAAATGTGGGAATGGTCAAACCTTTTGGGAGGTTCCGGAATAATCCTTCGCTGACAAAGCTCCTTCCTGTATTCATGCATATTCAGGCGAGCACTGGCTCCTCTCCCTCATTTAACTGAATGGGGAAAAACTACTTTTCACCCTTTTTGTGAATTTCTGTCAGACTTTGAGTGCGTTCTTCCTTGTCTGTTTTCAAGGGACTCAAGGTTTCTTCAGATATTGTACTGGTGTAAAATGTTTGGGTGTCCCCTTCCAGTGTGACTTGCCAATTAAACCAGGTAGAAGGTTGATTTTCAAGAATAGAGAAGGGTTCCCATCATGAGTTTGTTCTCTTACAGAGATGAGAGTGATGTCTGGGACTTGGCTATCCTTAAAATCGAACTCAACATTCTCAGAAGGTTGATCAATTAAATGACAGGTACTATTCATGCTTACATAATTGGTACTCATTTTCAATTTTATAGGCCGGTTAGTCTGCTTCCAGAGGACTTTGTTTAAACAGTTAATCACAGGGGATAACCTCCTCAGGAGATTGTTAACCAGTAAACAAGGTGTGGCCTCAGGAGTCACAACTATGACCGGATGTTTAACTCAATGTCACCCATTTTTTATTTCCAGATCCACAGTTTCTTCAATGGAAATATCATTCCTGTCATTCCCGTCAAAATTGTGAGTTGTCCGGGAAGTAGTGTGAGGGGAATTTGGTGGCCCTCCCCGCGTCCTGCGTTTAGTTGGTCAAAGGCCTTTTTGGACAGGAGGGTGGCTTGGGATCCAGTATCCATCAGAGCTGATAATTCAACCTGAACCTGTTCCTTGATCAGTGCATAAACGTGTCCTTTCTCCTCCAGGGTGCAAAGAAAGTTTGGGTTATTTGCAAGCCCGGTGGCCATTTCTTTGATATTGAAATCTGACACTGTGTGATCTTGACCGATTTTCAGTATCAGAGATCAGGAATCTGTAAAGAAAATGTTGCAACTCTCAATTGGAATAATTGGGGAATCCTCCTTCTCAGCAGCTCCTTGGCTGTCCACCTTTACCTGGTGACAGTTCTCAGAAACTGTTCGGGGAAAGGATACCTGCTGAGTTTCAATTATGTCTAGCTTGCTTTTTTGGTGTTGAAGAATTTCTTGCTCTGGGTTGGTCTCCATACTTACCATGTCCCATTTTTCTTTGGGAGGGAACTCTTGTTTTTGAAAAGAGAAGATTGGCTTACCTGAATCCTCCAGGGATTCTTCTATTTCAAAGGGGATGATCTGGAGTTCCTTAACAAAGTGGGTTTTTCTTTGGCCTCTCCTATATACCCATTGCTCTTTGGGTTCCAACATTTCGGGGGTAGGAAAGACACTTTCAGGCTGAGAGGTTTTTAAGGGCTCTGTTTGAGTGAGAAAGGAAGCATCCTCTGGGGTTTGGCATCCCCCCTCCACCCAGGCCCTCTCCTCAGGAACCTGTGGTTCGTGCAACATTTTCTCCCATCATTCCCCCCCAAACCTGGCATCAGCCCTGGGTGTTGGGGAATTTGGGAAAGCAGGGTTAGGTTGAGGGTTGGACTGAGCCCTCAGCATGTCCCCCAGGTTGTCAGTCAGTCACTCCAGCTGCAGGACCTATGAGCCATAAATCAATCTTTTAATTTCCTGATTTCATTCTGACTTGATTATCGTGCAATATTGCAGAGATCAAAACAACAATTGCCTGGCAGAGAAGAATCAGTACTTCAGCAAATGGAATTAGACAGACCCTGACCCATGGAAACAAGGTGGGTTCTGGTTTAATGTCAAGTCCCAAGTTGGTAGCAGGAGCACTGGAGACCTGGAGGGTAGGCTGCTTATGATGGCAAAGGAATGTGTACCCCAGCAATTAGATACAGACCTCATCACTCAATCAGATCTCTCTGTGCACAGGGGTAGTGCCCGATACAAGATGAGATCTTCTTCTTCGCTATCTTCAAAACCCTCTGAAATGAATATGCCTCGACATACCCGCTTTGAATGTAATAATCAGTTATCAGAAGCAGCAACAGCCCAGATTTAGTCCAACATAATCTCTGCGCTGACAATTGCCCTAAATCCTTTTGCCAAATTGTGTGAAGTAATGAATGAAACTGTAAATGACCAAGCCACGTTACTGGCCATGACTCATACCAAGCTGATATTCTTGGAATCTTTTACAACTGAGGTACAATGGAGATTGGATGAAGAAGCAGAATTGTCAGACCAATGGCAAGGTAGACTGTATGATTTGGTAAGAGGAGAGGAGGGAGACAAAAACATTATGATGGCTGCTATCTTAAAATCAGTGAAATGGCTCAGAACTTCCCTGGGGTTAGACATCTCTCAGCAATACTCCTCCAGTATAGGTACTCAGGCATCGATTATATGGCCTTCTACTGTCCCGGAACTGCTTGTGTCCCAAAATCCAATGAAACATCAGAGGCCCTCCCCCAGATCCAATCCCTGGATTTGACACCCTGGGTTGATAAGAAAGATGTGGGGGAGTCCCCGGAACTGCACCCTGAGCTGGACATCCTCTATTAGATGACAACATTGCTTTTAGACAAGAACAAGGTCCAGATATTCTACCCACTATGCTAATCTTGGCTACCCAATCCGCATGATTCAGGGGAACAAGTGCTCCGGCCTATTGACAAAGAACCACGTAAGTGGGAAACTATTCCCAATGTTTGGAACCTTAAAGAAGAAGCAATTGTCAGCAGAGAGACAAGGAGGACAACAACAAAGACAAAAGAAAATCCCCAAAAGACAAATAAATCAAACTCGAATGGATCACAAGCTTTCTTATGAAATGTGAGCACCCCTCCAACAGATACTCTCTGCAATTCATGCCCTCTGCAATTCAACATGAGGGAGAAAAGGAGGCTGAGCTGCAATCAGGAGAGAAGATCCCACCAATTGGAGGCATCGGGATCCTCTAATATTAGGGGTGTGGTTGATGATAAGTCCCACGAAAGCGCAGAATCAGGAATGTTGGATTTGCTGGACCTTATGACATATTCAGATGAAGAGCCTTGGGCCTACGCAGAAAGAGATGACCACAAGGCCATACCCGAAGGGGGAAATGGTATTAATGTGCCCCTCGCTAGGGGAAAAAATAGGTCTGCCATCCATGAATAGCCAAAAGATGCTCTGCAAGAGAATTTACCTGACAAAAGAGCAGCACATTTTCAAACTCTGGAAGAAAACAGGCAAGCTCTTCTGAGGAAAGTGCATCCATCCACAATTCATAGTCAAGAAATCCCACCTGATGTTCCGGCATTCCTAGAGGTACAGGAGACATCTAAACACATCCACTCAGATGCAGAGAAAATGACTGTAGTAGTTGAGAGAGGCCCCCACTCTTTGTCTTCTAAATACTCGATCCCTCCCAGCACATGCTGGGGAGATTTGGGACCTGCTTAGCAGCAGGAAACCAGATATTCTGTGCCTAAATCAAACTTGGCTCACACCGATTCGGGACCTGCTGTGGTCCAAGCAACCCCACCTTCTTATCTCATCATACATCGCGATCGCCCACTCCCGAAATGGGTGGAGGGGTCGCTGTGATTTTTAATAAAAAGTACACCGTTACTGAACTACCATGTCTTCATACACTCAACATGGAAGCTTTTTTTATTCGATGTGCTATTTCGCCTTTATGGACCTTTCACCTTCTACTTCTCTACCGCCCTCCGGGCCCCATAGGATCCTTTGGTAAAGATTTAGCTGATTTGGCAGCAAACTTGAATCTTCAATTTTCTAACCTTGTTATTCTAGGTGACTTTAATCTGCACCCCAACATGCCTAACTCTGCTGAAATGATGTCTTTTTTCGATAGTCTCTCGGATTTACATTTACACCAATGGGTGCAAGCTCCTACCCATAAACAGGGTAACATTCTCGATTTAGTATTTGCAAAAGACTCTGTGTTGTGCCCTGGTTAGATCGAACCAGTGACATGGTCCGATCATCATCTGGTCTCTTGTTCTCTTTTACCCACTACCTCCTCCCGAAAAATTCTACCTCCTAAGCTGTTCTTACGTTCGTGGCGCGCAGTCGACCCAAAGGCACTTAGTGCCCATATTACCTCTAGCTGTGCCTCTCAGAAGACTTTATCTCTGACTTCCCTTTCTCACTCTCTGACGACCGCACCCAACCTCTACTCCCCTTTGAAATTGATTCAGGGTCATAGGCTGCCCTTTCAACCCTGGTTTACGGACCAGCTTAGAGCAGCTCGCCTTCAATTTAGACAAGCTGAACGTAAATGGCGTGCATGTTATAGTCCCGCACTTAGAAACCTTTATAGGTCAAACCTGACTACTTATTTGACCAGTGTAAAAGTGGCGAAATCCAGCTTTTTTGCCCAGAAAATTGAACTTTCATTGTGCAAACCTAAAGCCCTCTTCTCCATCGTACATTCATTAGCCTCCTCGGAGACTCTTACCTCCATGGATAAACCATCTCAAAAACTGTGTGATGACTTGGCTTCTTTTTTCATTACAAAAATCGTTGTTATCCGAGCTAACATCGCTAAATCTCTTGCTTTATTGCCACCTGATACCCCCTGCTTTGTCCCCCCTCTTCCCACTGACATGCCTGCAAGCTGGTCCTCTTTCCCTCTGTTTACTGAAGCAGAAGTTCTGGCAGCCATCTCAAAGATCAAGTCCTCCTCCCCTGAGGATGCTATCCCGGCTGTGATGATGAAGACGATTGCCCCTGACATCTTAACTGACATTATGACGGCAATAAATAATTCATGCCAGACTGGCCTGGTGCCATCGGAGTTGAAATCAGCAAGGGTGATTCCCCTCCTTAAGAAGCCTTCCCTGGACCCTTCTATTCCAGCTAACTTCTATCCTATCTCTCTTCTTCCTTTTCTAGCTAAACTTTTGGAAGCTTTGGTTACTCCTTTACTGTCTTCCTTTCTGGAATCTTCAAAATGTTTTAATCAAGCTCAGGCAGGGTTCAGGCCTGGTTGAGGCACTGAAAGTGTCCTTGTCTCTGTGCAAGATGACCTTTCCAGACTATTCGATGCTGGCGGAGCTGGGGCTTTGATCCTATTAGATCTCTCCACCGCATTCGACACGGTGGACCATTCCATCCTCCTCTCCCGTCTTTCACAGATTGGGATTTCCAGCTCTGTAATGGCCTGGTTTACTTCCTTTCTTTCTGACCGTACCCAGACCCTTGCTATGCCTCCTTTCCTCTCTGCTCCACGCAGCCTCATCTGTGGGGTGCCCCAGGGATCTTCTCTGTCGCCTATTCTGTTCAATATATATATCTCGGCTCTGATTTGTCTCATCCGCTCTTATGGGTTTAACTGTTACTTATATGTGGATGATACACAAATCCTGATTCGCCTAGATCAGGATCAATCTGAGGTTTCAGCCTGTCTCCATGACTGTCTAAGGGCAGTCGGGACATGGATGGACCAGAACTCGCTAAAACTGAATGGGGATAAGACGGAGGTACTATTGGTAGGGTGTCCTCCGAACCCTCTATTATGGAACCCTGCTTTTTGGCCTCTTTCATCGGGCCCTCTACCTAGCACAGTCAGTAAAGTAAAGAACTTAGGGGTCATCCTCTCGGCTTCTCTGTCTATGGCGAATCAGGTTACAGCCGTCTGTCAGTCCACTCATCACCAGATCCGGGTCCTCAAGAGGGTCATGCCTATCATTCCTGAAGCCCTCCGCCCCCCCGTGGTGGTTGCGCTGGTGATCTCACGGTTAGATTACTGTAACTCACTGTACCTGGCACAACCAGTTGGTCTTATCCATCGCCTCCAACGCATGCAGAACCTCGCAGCCAAGTTCCCCCTTTGGGGCTCACATTACACCAGTACTGCGCAAACTTCATTGGCTGCCGGTGAAGAAACAAATTCACTTCAAATCCCTGTGTATCGTCCACCGGGCTATTCATGCCCTGGACGCTGAATTCTTACAGTCCAAATATAGCAGATATATTCCAGGTCGGGACCTTCACTCCATGACGTGATTGGCTCTAGGAATGGTCAATCGTCTGACCATTCCTAGAGCCAATCGGGAGAGGCTTGGTGGGAGAGCATTTTCTATTGCCGCCCCCAAACTGTGGAACAGCCTTCCGCCGTCACTGCAAGCCATTGATGCTTTAGAAGAGCTCTCAAAACCTACTTGTTTTAATTTTTAGCCTTTCATCGGTTTCCTCGCCTGTGCAGCCTTTCTTTCCAGCGCCATGATGCCCAAGGGCGACCGCGCGCTTTATAAGTTACAATAACATAACATAAAAAGAGATAATTAGCTTCTAGGGATGGCCTAAAACATTTACATTTTACTCCCAAATTGTGGAAGATCATTTCGAATGACCTAAAAATAGCACAATTCGTTAATGATTCCCATTTTCATTGGGTTATACTGCATTTGAACTCAATACTGGTGAAAATAGCCTTGTTGGATGCGGCCCTGATCTACTTCCTTTGGGCTTTGAATTAAGTGAGGAATCTAAGATCCAGCACAGGCATGTTGTGAGGATGCATTGCAATCTATAAAAAAGCCCAAGACTGTGTGGCATATCATTGAAGAAAGAAGAGGCGATTCTGGACCCACCTTCCCCTAAGACCACAAGTCTTAAAGTAAAGGATCGGGAGGGGTCCCCTGAAACAATGCAGGCCAGGATAAAAGCAACTTTAAATGTGGATGATAGTCACTGGAGGAAAGTCAGAGAGACTGATAACAGCATACCCTTGAATAAGCAACGAGACTGGTCATGGCTTGTGTGGGGTAAAAAGACAGCCCGAGAGCGAGAGAGATGGAGAGGCCATGCGAGGCCCCTATTGTAAGAGTGAAGCTGGCTAATGTGAGTTCCATTGAAATATAAAAGCCAGTACAAAACAGTGATTTCGACATAAGTCCTAGTGGAATGGAAAGAAATGATGTAAAACTGCAGCAGTGCACATGGAAATAAAAGACACATTTGAAATACTGCACGTTTGGAAAACAAAAAGGAGGAATGATGCCTGACATTTAAGAAATAAAGTCAAGTGACAATTGCATTTATCAGGAATAAAGAGACTTCATTTCCACCAAATAAAATGACAGCCTGGAAAGAGAAAGGCCTATTTTGTTTTTGTGAAAGTGAACACTGGTTTCTTATGATTATATGAATAACTGTGGCCTATCTGTGTGCATTAGATTAATATTGAATCTACTTCTGTTCTAATATAGTTGGAAAGAAAGATTGTATTTTTGAACAGCCAGCCTAGATATAATGTTAAAATGTAACATGTAAGCAGATCTTGTCAAATTAAAGCTGTATTTTCTGAAGCATGGATGCAGTTGGTGTTTTCCCTACTGAACTGAAAGGTCTGTGCCTTTGAAAATGTGACCTCATGACCTTTGGCTGAGGACCTCCAGGAAAAGCGGGCCTGTTTCAGTTAAAAATACAAAGAACAATGAGAGTGAGATCTGAACTGTGGCGATACAGATAACATGAACAACAGCAATGACCCTTAGGGTGAAATTGCTGCATATAATTGTGCATTATCTCTGACAAAGACCTTTGAAGCTCAGGAGGGGAGGGCAGAATCACATGGGCAGAAATGCCAGATGTCCTAGTCATGTGGTTTGAAGAATGTGAAACTGCTTGGGTTTGATCTGAATGTTAAACTGGAGGACCCATGTGATACCTTCCCACTGATTACCATTGGGCCACCTTTTATGTCCCAGTGAGCTCTCCCAGACTCATTTTAAAGGGCATAAAAAGCCAGTTGGGACCATGTAAAAATGAAATTTTTATGATGGATACAACTGGAGTTATGGTAATAATTATCGCATTTTCATAAATCTGAGGAACTGAAAAATTGGTGAAGTGATAGATCGTGAAATTAATGTTTGAATTGGGAAGTGTCCCATTTTTTACTATTTTTGATCGTGAGAAAATCACAAAAAGTATAGCTCCACACCGGAAGGGCATTCCAAAATAAAATGTATGTTGTCCGGCGTGACCTCAAGTTGAAAAATTATTTTCCCATTGAGTTCCTTTTCCCAACCTTGCCTTTCAAATAAAAGCCTAAAAACAATGTCCCCATTTGAGTTTCTTTTCACAACCTTGCCTTTCAAAGAAAAGAAAAATGATTTTCCCATTGATTTCTTTCTCAAACATTGCCTTTCTAAAAATAAGGCCAAAAATGATTTTCTCGTTGAGTTTCTTTCTCAAGCATTGCCTTTATCAGAATAAAGCAAAACAATATTTCCATTGTGTCCCCACTCCCTGGACCTTGCTTTCAAATCACAGGAGTCATATCCA
Organism: Ambystoma mexicanum; assembly: GCF_040938575.1. Classification (NCBI taxonomy): domain Eukaryota; kingdom Metazoa; phylum Chordata; class Amphibia; order Caudata; family Ambystomatidae; genus Ambystoma; species Ambystoma mexicanum. The sequence goes on from NC_090922.1 coordinate 1,076,588,253, forward strand.
ATTGATGCCTGGAGGGTGGGGTTTCTGGGAGTCAAGTGTATTGTGATAAACTAAGCAATGACTGCGTGTTTTGTCTGTTTCCTATTGGTTAATTTGCTAGAAATCTGAATTGTGACTGCCAACTTCAAAATGCCACCTTTGTATAATCGCAACTCGAAGGTCCATTAAACCTGTTTTAGTCCATTGCTGCAAGAAATTTTAATTTGTGATATTGTGTAGTGGCACAGCATTGGTGGCTGAGGTTTTGGATGCTATTCCATTTTGTCAAATCTTAAATAAATATATATATTCTTACTGTACACCAGCATGGTTCCTAGCTTATTGGTGATTGGTGGCATAGAGGTTGTGTGTTAGGGTAGTGAGAGACAGGTTGGAGGCCTCCCTAAAGTTGAATCTTTATAAGCGTTTTGGGTGCGCGCCACCTTGCTTGGGGAAGAAAGGAACTCCCTGAGTTGAGAGTGACCGCCTAACAAACCATGTCAAAGCTGGGGGCTCATGGCCGGGGTTTGGTTGGCAGACTTCACTTGTGATAGTGCAGTAGCTGGAGAATATTCATTTGGGTGTCATTGCATTACAGTTGATGGAAGGTTGTGTTGCATTGTGAAGGTGCCATTCAGAACTGTACCCTGGGTTCAAGGACAGTATATAGATAAAACAGTGTTGATTTTGAGCTGTCATTGTGAGTGGAAACTAAACAGGAACAGGGTTGAAATGTATGCCTTTGCATAGAGAGTATATAAGGTGCAAAACACATTTCAGAATCAGCACCATAGAAATCAATACAGCCAGAAAGCACCTTCTATCTAGAGCACTCGCTTTGACATCTGTGCAGAGCTTGCTAATGCAGGTTCTAATCCCGGCAGGGCCAAACTCAGCCTTTCATCCTTCCGAGGTTGATAAATGAGCACCATACACCATGGGTAATAATAAGCAGTGCTCAGATACCCGAGGGTTCGTAGTGCTATATAAATGCGAAATGATTATTATTATTATTTATTCTATACAATTTGTGTATTTGAGGCAAATGGGTAGAACAAGAACATGAAATGTGGCAGGCAAGATTGATGCAGGAGGTTACTTCTGCAAATGTTGACATTTGACAGGATAATGGGATGTTACATCAGGCTCTGACAAACTTTTACATGGCACAGACCAGCAATGAAGAGCTAATTAAAATGGCTCAGCTCACAGCATACATGCATTACCATTTGCTGATCATGGAGGAAAGACACCAGAATAGTGTGGTCTCGGTGCAAAGCAATGTGGAGCTTTTGAATCAAGCCCAGAAAAATCTGTAACAATTATAAGCGAAAGCACAACAGAGCCATAATTTGTAGTAAAAATTAGGGAATATTATTTAACAGTTAAAAGATTAGTTGAAAGCACAGCACCAAGAAAATGGAGAGTGAGAGGCTCAATTTTCTGCACTGCAAGGGGAGTATAGAGAATGTGTTGAGAGTCTGAGCGCAAGTCAACACAAATTAAATGAGCAGGTTGTTCATAATAGAGCCTGCTTGGAGGACATTTTCACATTTCAAGCGCAGGTTAAACAACTGAAAGCTGAAAACAACCAGTAAATTATTAAGGGGTTTCATTTTCAGGAGGATGAATTTCTTCAGATGCACCAAGATATGAACACCTTGAAACAGCAGAGAGAGCAGTTGAGGGAATAAAGTAACAAATTAAGTCAAGAGAATAGTGCCATGTTTCAGGAACCGCAACAGTTAAGCGTGGAAATGTAGAATAGTGAGCTATGTTTACAGGAACTGACTGACATGAAGCTAGAAAATGAAAAATTAATGGAACATGTGAGGCAAGCAGAGGTTGGCATACAACAGGCAACACAGGCCAAAATTGCTCAAGTGGAGGAAGTTAGTTTCCTGAGAAGGAATTGCTGTGAATATGCATAGACAATGCAAGCCTCACAGAAGGAAAACAAGTCCCATTGTGAAGATAACAAGGGACTAAGAGACTGATTAATGGCACAAAGTAAAGTGCTAGAAGCCACTCAAGCAGGTGTCAGAATTGAAAATGCAGGTCTCTGCATACCACCAAGAGATAGGGACTGAGAAAACAAATGTGAGTGGTTGGAAAGTGAAAAATCCAAATACAAACGGGCTTTGAGGCACCCCGACCAGTCAGGGTATGGAAAAACGCCCTCCAATGATGGAGTGATGAGCTTTCTGCCAGGGACTCAAGCCAACTCACCGCCTCATATTTATACAGTAAATCTGACTTCATACCTGCCAGTTGTCAAGAACAGGGAAACATGAGGCAGCTGGACTCACCCAGGAATGGTTAAATTGAGCCAGAAGGCCACTCCTCATCAGATATTGATAAATATGCATCTCTACCAAGCAGAAGGGAAGGTGGACAGACTGGTGGTTTCTTGGGGCCTCATCACGAGTTGGGCGGTAGCCTTTAAATGCAGCAGTACGTCTATTACCGCCTCATTTAAGGGTCCACCCAAACATGAGTTGGTCCAATTACTGCACAGTAATACAGCCGGTGGTAATTGCACCAAACATTCCCCATTGGGGAATAGGGTATACCCATTACCGCCCAACCCTTGATCCATCACTATTAGCGCCAGACAGGTGGGTGGTAATGCAAATACAGTTTGGTGGTATCCCAGTCGGGATACCACCCAACTCGTGATGAGGCCCTTGTAGTTTAAAAATACCCTGGCAGGTAATTCTGACCAGGAAGTGTCCTATGATGAAATGATCAGGGAGTTCGATAGAAGAAAATGAAGTTACAAAGCGACCACCTGATCCGCTTTGCAGAAAGAGGAGGACCAGAGTTTAGGCCTCAAAACAGCATCTTAAAAAACCTCCACCATACCCAGAAGGAGGGATGATGCGGATGAGGGCGCGCCCGTGCGAAAAGGGGAATACAAGGGAAATGACCCTGAGAGCCCACAGCACCACAGGGGAAAATAGTTCAGACCATGTTATTCTGGGAGGTTTTCCCAATCTCATAGAGGTAGGGGGCACCTAGATGACAGGGAATGGACCACCAATAGCAGCAGCTCTGAGTCAGAGGGTGAGTGGAATCAGGTGCAGCGGAAAAGAAAGTCTGCCAAACAGAAGAGAGGTCTTGTGAAAGACCAAATTCAGCAGATAAAGGCCATAAAGAGATGTATGACCGCCTACCATAAGAATCCCAAACATTCAATATGAGAGCATCTAGAGCTTTATGACCAAATAATGACCTAATTTGATATTAAGAATGATAGAAATTCCATAGAGTTTGTCAAATGGACACTTTCCCCTGAATACTCCAGCTTCTTTGCAGGGCTGGAGGACCAAGAACAGCAAAAATGGTCAACCTACAAGGCGGACATTTTAAAACACTTCTCCATTCATAGAAATCTTCAAGAGGCCCACAAGGTGGCATGCAACCTGCAGTGTGGGGAAGACCAAGCGGCTAGACAGTTTGTGCAGGAGCTGAAGTGATTTGCACCGACCTCCAGGCGGGTGAACACCAATAGCCGGGAGTACCTCAAAATATACTTCCATGCGCTCCCAAAATACATTATGACCCAACTAGTATGGGATTTCAATGAGGGTAGGACCTTGGATTGGGTGATGGAACCGGCCACCCAGATTTTTAAGGTCCAAAAGCACTCTGAAAACAAAAACAGCCCTAAAAACGCCAAGCCATCCAACACCCCCACTGCTGCAAAGGTAGCGGAGGTGAAAAATACTCCCAGATTGGACTTGGAGTTGGGGGGCTAAAAGTACTCCTCCCACCAACAAGAACAATGAGAGGCAGAGGAGACCCTTGGATCCAACCCAATCGGGTGGTAGCCAGGTAGGATACCAGATAGACACTCCTTCTGACCCTGCCATCTATATCCATCTAAGATACAAGGGTCACAGACCCATCCTGGGGTATATATGGACTCCTGCAGCACAAGGGGGGGGGGTCCAATCAGGTAAGTACTGCTCCAGTAAACCTCCCTCAAAACTTCCCACCAAACTTCCCTCAGGAGGGAAGAAATACTCCACCCACCAACCTACGTTTTATTCCCAGATACCCTTCAAACCCCAATTTCAAAAACCATCCTCCTCTCTCTCCCCGCTTTTAGGACAATAGATTCCAGAATCAGGCAGAAGTGAGTCCTAGGATGGAAGGTTATCGGGGAAACTTCCAATACCCAAGCTACTCTGGGAGATGGGACAGCTAGAGCAGCAAAGGTATGAATCAAGACCTCCCTACCAACCAGACGAAATTTCACAACTGGAGTGACAAGTCCAACAACTAATTCAAGACCTGGGATGCAAGTTGAGGGCTCATCAGAACCCTCCACTGGAAACTGCTGCCCAGAATAACTTGACACCCAGGTCTGGTGCACTGGAGGAGCAATGATGGGAAGAAAACTCTGATCGCCAAATAATCCCAGAGGAGGGGGCTTGGGTGGAAGGGAAATGCAAAGCCCTAGAGGAAGCTTCCTTTGCCACCAGAAGAAAACCCCTGGAAACCTCTCAACCAAACATGAATTTTCTACACCCCAAAAGCTGGAACCTAAAGAACAGAGGGTAAGTAGGAGAAATTGAAAGCAAAAGATAACTCACTTTGTGGAGGAAGTGCACAACATTCCTTTCGAAGGAGAAGAATCCCTGGAGGATTCAGGGAAGAAAACCTTCTCTTTCAGAGATGTGGGATCTCTCCCAAGGAAAAATGGGGCCCAAAAGAACCCTGCTTTGATAGGGTAAGTATTGAAACGACCCAGAGCAAGAAGCTCTTAAGCCCAAACAATGTCACCCAGAGGACCCAGAAATCCTAGACGTATCCTTCCACCAAACATGTTCAGGTAACTGTCTCCAGGAAAAGGGGAACAGCAAAGAACCAGGAGACAAATTGGACTGCCCAAACCCACTTGTTTCTCGGCACAGTTTTTTTTATAGATTCGCGGACTCCGACACAGAAAACTGTTCAAGATCACAGTATCGGAGGTCAATATAAAAATGTTAACCACCAAGCTGGCACAGAATGCACATTTTCTTTGCCCCCTTGAGGAGAGAAAAATACTATTTTATGCTTCCATCAAGGTACAGGGCCAGTGTGCATTATTAGAGCTGGTGGACACTGGATCCCAAGTCACCCTCCTGTCCAAAAAGGCCTTCAACCAATTAAATTCAGGAAGGTGGGAGAGTCACCAAATTGCCCTTAAACTTCTGCCCAGACAACTCCAAAAATTCGATGGGAATGATATTTCCTTCAAAGGGACTGCATATCTGGAAATAAAAATTGGGTGAAATAGGGTGAAACACCTGGTGATAGTCATCACTCCAGAGGGCACACCTTATCTGTTGGGGAATTACTTCCTTGAGCGGTTGTCATCCCTGATTTACTACGTGAACAAGATCCTCTGGACTCAAACTAACCTGCCAATTAAAATAAACAAAGCACACATTCTGTGAGTTTGATTGGCACATGCCACATGATTGAACAATGGTCCCAAACATCACAGGAGAAGAAAATGGTGTTGGGAACCCTTCTCAATTCTTGACACTCAACCTCCCTCCCAGTTTTAAGTGGCATTCCACACTGGAGGGAAATACTGTGAAGTTCTATACCAATCCACAATCAGAGGAAAACCCAAATCCCATTACAAAAGATGATGGAAATTTAGCTCAAGGTTGGACAACATCCAGATAGAGGGTGAACAGCTGCTTTTCCCCATTCAGGCAAATGAGTGAGAAGAGCCTGTTCTCGCCAGAGTATGCCAGAATAACAGAAGAAGATTCATTAGCAAAGCATTATTCCGGAAACTCCTAAAAGACCAGCCCAGTCCCACATTTAAATTGATTGATAAGTGGGAAATGGGCCCGGAAACACCAACTTCCATACATCTCCTGACTAGCAGGTGTATGCTAAAAATGTCCATTGCCAATAAAAGCATAGAACATAATTGTTGGGTTGTGAGAGATGTCCCCTCCGCCTTTTACTTAGGCAATGACATTCTCAATCGATTCACAATTCATTTGGACCTAATTAATAACAAAGCCTGGTCCCGACTGGGGGGTAACCCCATCGGCTTTGGCTAAAAGAGCATTCCGGTGAGCTCAATTGCTGCCATATGAGGTTCAAGTTCAAGAGAGAAAAGAGGTTATCGTCCCAGGGCAGATGCGACAATTTACAAGTCCCCGAAAAATTAAGCGAGTACAGAGCATCAAAAACAAGGACACATATATAAATTTGAATTATCATCTCCAACAACAAGGCTTGTATTTACATCCAACACTCCTAGTAGACCTAGAACACAACAGCATTTGTATATTGGTGGATAATGGCGACCCTCGAAATATCACTTTGGGTGTACACACCTTTAATTGGAATGGCAGTTGATGCCCAACATTATTGTATTGATTTATGTAATGAGATCATTGGACCAATTCCGAATGACTGCTTCCATATTGATTACGGTATTCCGCCGAAAAAGATTTTCACCAGGCAAGGGGAGAATTTCTTGGTGTACATATGGCAAGATGGCCCCTTCCCTGCATCAATCAGGAACTGGCCCAGATCCATGGGTCAAAGGTGTTTACCGCCATTGACCTGACCAACTGTTACTGGACAGTAACCGTAAATAGGCAAGACTAGTACAAGTTTGCCTTTACCTTCAAGGGGCAGCAATACACGTGGACTCAAACCCCCTTTGGATACATAAACTCAGGCAATTAATTTAATATCTTCCTACATAAGGCCATGCACGATTTGCGTGAAAGGGAAACCTGGCCTATGTAGATGGTGTCTTAATCAAGAGGTCAATTCTGGAGGAACATATGGCGGAAATACACTATGTTCTGACCCAGTTCCAGAATGCCAGAGCAAAACTGTCCTTTCAGACAGCACAGTGGTGCAAGAACTAAGAAGCCTTCTTGGACTCGCTAGTTATAGTTGAAAGTTCATTGAAGAGTACACAGAGGTCACATGACCGTTGGCCGGGTCAAGTGGGAGTAGGATCTGGAACAATCTGAGGCAGTAAAACAACTAATGAGAAGCTTTTCCCAAGACCCTTGTTTGGCTTACCCCATAAAGAACAAGGAGTTCTTCTTGGAGACGGGGTTCTCAGATACTTGCTTAACAGCGGTGTTATACCAAAAGCATGACAAGGTCAACAAAGTAATCTCATACGTGAGCAAGACTTTGTCCTCTGTGGAGAAAAGATTCAATGATTGCGAAAAAACCCACTACTGGCAATGGTATGGGGTTGAAGAATTACCACCCATTCATCCAGGGGGAGCACATCATTGTCGAGACTCCTCACCAACCCTTGTAATAGCTCCAAAGTGACCGAATTTGAACAGGGAATGTAAGTAATTCTAGAATTACTTCCTGGATTCTGTCCATGTAAGGCTTTCCTGTGGAGGTCAGATATGGCCAAAACAAGAAGAGTCCTCTAGTGCAAAAATTGGCTGACTTGCATGAGTGTGCTCAAGAAAACTGTCTCAAGGACGAAAGTCTAAGGACCAATGACAATATGGAGGTGTACCTTACTTCCCTGCACCAAGTCTATGAGGAAGACATGTGTCAGGGGATACTCACAGTTTATGTGGATGGGTGCTCCTACCATGTTGACAATCACAGGGACAAATTATTTGTGGCTGGCATTGGGAATGCCTGGGTGAATGATGCCCCAGAACCCTCTGCTGGGTAGAAAATAGGTCCCTGAAGTAGACAGGTGGTAGAGTTGATGGCAGTACAAGCCATCCTCACTGCCATGCAACACCAACTCATAACACTGGTCATAATCACGATTCAGATTATGTCAGAAATGGGTTCATGGAACACCTGATTAATTGGAAAAATTGAGGCATGCTGTGTGTGGATAACAAACCGCTCAAGTATGGTAAATTAATCTAATCAATTAAGAATCTGGTAACCTCTAATGAGATGACCATCTATTGGAAAAAGATCAGAGGTCACTTCAAAATAGAGGGACCAGACAAAACTAAAAATTACTTGGCTGATCAGTTGACCAAGACTGGGGCCATTCACAGGGATCTCATAGAAACCAAATCCCTGTTGGGAGAAATCCAGGTCATTGCTGTCACCAGGTATCAAACGCATGGCAATAATAAACTCTCACCTGACCAGTGGAGTAAAGAAACCCCAGATGCAGATTTGATTACTGCACAAAAAGAGGACCCAATTATTGGGAAGACCCCATGGATTTTTCTGTTACTGAATCCGATTATTGGGAAGGAGGTTCTCTGGGTCCAAGACGATTTGTTGGTACGGAGACCCATATCTGGATATGACCAGTGGGTGGTACCTACCTCATTTAAAAGCCTGATGTTAAGTCACACCCATGGCGCGGCCACTGCCGGTCATAGGGGATTTCATACCAAATTAGAAATCTTACACATGGTCGCATATTGGTAACACATGGGCCAGGACCTCGACATCTTCTTAAAGGGGTGCCTTGTGTGTGCTCAGTTTCCGTCAAGTTCTCTCCCACACAGAGCTCTCCTACAGAAAAGGGGAATGACACTGCCTTGGTCGGATTGGCAAGTCAATTTCATCGGGTCAGTGATTTGGTCCTCTAGAGTGAACAAATATATGTTGACCGTAGCATGCTTGTTTACCAAGTGGGTAGAATGTGTTCCGACCCTGTACTGTAAGGCGGGACTGCTTCTGCACAATGATCAATCACATCTTCTCTCGTTTCAGCCTTCCCCGAAGGATTGAGTCAGACCAAGGAAGTCATTTTACCAATGAGGTAATGGCCAAGATGTGGGAGATACTAGGGGTAAAGAGAAAACTCCACATTGCCTACCACCCAGCCTTGAGTGGGGTAGTTGAGAGATACAATAAAACAATTGTGGGCATCTTGAAGAAGCACTTGGCGGACCCTGGAAGAAGTTGGCACATCAGATTACCGCTTGTCCTAATGGCCATCAGGTCTACGCCATCTTCTGCAACCAAAAAGTCTCTATTTGAACTCATAACGGGATGAAAAATTGTGCAACCTCAGAATCTGCTCTAAAGACCTCAAGAGCAGACCCTGATCAATGGATCCACTACCCATGAGTAAAATGAGAATTTACGGAAGCACCTTCAGCATAATTTTTCTTAAGCTCAGCGCAATTTAGAAAAGTCATCAGAAGGAATGAAAGCCTACTACAAGTTAAAAACTACCAAGAAGGGGTACGAAGTAGGAGACACATTCTACCTGTACAATTTTCAAAGGAACCAGACCACGGAGCAGAAGTTCCTCCCCTCTTGGGGCGGTGCCTTTGATATTGCCGATAAAATCTCACCTGTCGCTTATAAGATCTGCATCCCTAAAAGAGAACAAACGAAAGAGAAATGAGTCTATATGAATCAGTTGAGCAGATGTCACCCCAGACAGACTTTACAACTGATTGAAGAGCCCACTGAGGGTAGATGTCAGTGTGTTATGTGATGTTGTTTTGTTGTTCAAGTTATATGCCTATTTACCGCAGAAAGAAGTACTGCATAAAATACTTAACCTCTCTTTTACTCTAGGCAGATTCAATAACTCCTTACCTTCACAGCTTGGAGGTAGGCGGTCCCAAAAAGGGAGGGGTTCCAGGACCAAACCCCAAAATGTGAAAAGAGTGATGTCCAGACCAGTGCCCCACTCCCTTGTGACAGGAAAAGAGCGGACGTGTTCCAATGACGAAGTTCATGAAATGAGCCAAAGCAAAAAGATAAAACAAAAACCCCACTCTCCCTTTCTCTTTTCTAGAGGTCAACCAAGTCAAAGATCCGGGGGGGAACTTGTGGGGTAAAAATACAGCCCCAGAGGGACAGAAATGGAGAGGCCATGCTAGGCCACTATTGTGAGAGTGAAGCTGGCTAATGTTGATTTACATTGAAATATAAAAGCCAGTACAAAACAGTGATTTCGACAGAAGGCCTAGTGGAATGGAAAGAAATAATGTAAAACTGAAACAGTGCACGTGGAAATAAGACACAATTGAAACACTGCAAATTTGGAAGATAAAAAGGAGGAATGATGCCTGTCATTTAAGAAATAAAGTCAAGTGACAGATTGCGTTCATCAGGAATAAAGAGACTTAATTTCCACCATATAAAATGACAGTCTGGAGAAAGAAAGGCCTATTTCGTTTTTGTAAAAGTGAACACTGGTTTCCTATGATTAACTGTAGCATATCTGTGTGCATTAGATGAATAGTAAATCTACCTCTGTTCTAATATAGAAGAAAAAAAAGATTGTATTTATGAACAGCCAGCCTATATACAATGTTAAAATGTCACATGTAAGCACATCTTGTTGAATTAAAACTGTATTTTCTGAAGCATGGATAAAGTTGTTTTTTTCCCAACTGAACTGAAAGGTCTGTGCCTTTGAAAATGTGACCTCTTGACCTTTGGCTGAGGACCTCAAGCAAAATTGGGCCTGGTTAAGTTAAAAATTTAAAGAATGATGAGAGTGATATCTGAACTGCAGCAACACAGATAACATGACCAACAGAAATTACCCTTAAGGTGAAATATCCACATAAAATTGTGCATTTGCTCCGAGCAAAGACCTTTGAAGCTCAGGAGAAGGGGGCAGAATCACATGGGCTGAAAAGCCAGATGTCCCAGTCATGTGGTCTGGAGAAAATTAAACTGCTTGGGTTTGATCTGAATGTGAAACTGGGGGACCCATGTGATGCCTTCCCCTTGATTAATATTGGGCCACCTTTTCTTTAATTAAAAGAGAATCGTTTGTAATAGTGAGCTTACCCCTGTCTCATTTTAAAGGGGACAAAAAGCCAGTTGGGACCATGTAAAAATGTAATTTTTATGATGGATACTACTGGAGTTACGGTAATTATGATTCTGGCATTTTCATAAATCTGAGGTACTGGAAAATTGGTGAAGTGATAGATCGTAAAATTAATGTTTCAATTGGGAAGTGTCCCATTTTTGACTGTTTTGGCTCAGGAGTAAATCACAAAAAACCATAGCTATGCCAAAGAAGGGCATGTCGAAATAAAAATTAATATTGTTCAACTTGCCATAAAGTTCAGAATCCAAAAATATATAGATTCATGTAGTTACCTGAAAAAGTAGCATAGCGGCCATGTTGTTAGATTTTTAGAACCCAAAAAGGTAAAATCCCCCTTTCATTTTGAAATGATGTATTTTTACTCCTCCCTCCGCCTGCGTCATACACACATCTCAACTCCTGGTCCTATCACCAGCCAGTGTGCCTCTTGTTGGGAGCTGAAGGGAGAATGCTAGCCAATCCTTACTGCGGGAATTAGGATAATGTAGGGGTATCATCAGACCTATAAGAGGTCAATTTTTTATCAGAACAGGGTTTTTCCACTTTATTCCCGGAGGTAGTCTCCTGCTGGACTCTTGCATGGAACAACTAGCAGAGAGACCTCAATCCTTGCATTGGATACAGTGATAGGGAAGTCTAGAAGCTAGCTGGGATCCAGATCAGAGGAGCCAGAGGAAGTCTGGATGCAGTAGAAAATCCTTGATTGAAACTCTTGACCAAATCTGTGCTTTTCTCAGAGGAGCCCTGCTGTTTCTCTGGATGCACCATAATCAAGGCCTCCCATGTAAGTAGATTAATCTAAATGTCATCAAAACGGTGAAGGGGAAACCTGCCAGCCTTAATCTCCATCTCGCATAGCGGGTTAGGGGTGGTACTGGGAAGACCCATGGCACATTTTATTAAGTCTAATTCTAATTAATTTAACTGTAGAAAACCACCCTATCCCTTTAAATTGAATTGTGTTGGTACCCGCCTGCCTTAATGCTTTCCATTGAATTGTGGGAAGGGGGTAAGCTGTGTATATCCTTAGCGCATTGAATTGAAGTTAAATCAATTAATTCCCATGTAGAAAATCACGGGATGAGTGTTGTTTGAGTTTGAAACTAAGAAGGTTCATGCCCAGTGTGTTGCAGCTGGTGTAGACAATAAACACTTGGGTAACTGTCCTTCTGAAACCACTGACTCCCTTCTAGAAGTTAGGGACCTGAATCCCAAAAAAAGTAATCCTAAAATACTACCTTTCAAGTGAATGGGGGGAAAACAGAATTTCTCATTTATTCCCTTGCATCCCAAACCAGAATTACCAAGCATTACATCTCAATTGTATGTGTGTTGCAAAACGAATGTTCCCATTTATTCCTGTGCATCCCAAACTAGAATCCCAAAGCACTGCATGTCCTTTGAATGTGTGTTGAACAAATATTTTTTTCCCAAAATTGCCTTTCAAATAAAAGCCTAAACAACAATTTCCCCATTTGAGTTCCTTTTCCCAACCTTGCCTATCAAAGAAAAGAAAGGAAAACGATTTTCCCATTGAGTTTCTTCCTCAAACATTGCCTTTCTAAAAATAAAGCCAAAGACTATTTTCCCATTGAGTTCCTACTCCCTGGGCCTTGCCTCCAAATCAGAGGTGTCATATCCAATTGATGCCTGGATGCTGGGGTTTTCTGGGAGTAAAGTGTATTGGGACAAACTGAGCAATTACTGTGGGTGTTGTCTGCTTGCTATTGGTTAATTTGCAAGAAAATTGTGGCTGCCAACTTCAAAATCTTACCTGTGTCACATCGCAACTGAAGGGACGTTAAACTTGTGTTAGTCTATTGGTGCAAGAAATGTTTATTTTTGAAATTGTGTAGTGCCAAAGCATTGGTGCCTGAGATTTTGTTTGCTATTCTATTTTGTCAAAACCTTAAATAAATATATGTATATTCTTACTGTACAATGGCCTGGTTCCTAGCTCATTGGCGGCATAGAGGGTTTGTGTTGGGGTGGTGTGAGACGGGTTGGAGGCCTCACTAAAGTTGAATCTGTATAAGCACTCTGGGTGTGTGCACCTTGCTTGGGGACGAAAGGAACTCCCTGAGTTGAGAGTGACTGCCTAATAAACTACTACACTTGCAGCTTCACTTGCATTGTCTAGTATATAATAACATCAAAAAAAGGAGGATGCTAGACCTCTTCAAATGGGATCCTAGGATACCATTGGCTTGTCTACCTCTTTAACCAGGAAGATCTGGGACTGGCAATTTATGGTATTCTTTGTCTACAAGAAGCTTGGATTCGGGTTAAACCTGTGTGTGAGGGATTTAATGTTTTCTTGAATCCAGACCCAAAATGTGTGGTAGGCCAACCTTACTCTGGCTTAATGACAATGGTGAAAGTTGGGTTGGGCCTAATGGTACTGTGTCACGATCCCTCATCATGTGGTCCCCAAGGCACTCCCCCATCCCCCGTCTCGCCCTTCCCTCTCTTTCCCCCTTCCCAGGGACTCACGTGGTCTTGCGAGCACACCCGCATCTGGTCCGTAACAGGACGGCTGTCAGGTTACGGCCGTTCCTACATTGGCAATTGCCTTGGCGCTTAGGATCGCGAAGGGCTAGCCCTGAGCTTCCGCGTAGCGGGACTGTAAAGTCACGTGATGCTCTTGCCCGATCACGTGACTCAGCCGCTCATCACGTGACCAGAAGCGCGAGTACTTAAACTCAGAAACCCGGGTACTCGTTGCTTCACAGCTGTGCTCTGCATTCTGTTTGGCGCTACGAACCTTGAATCACCTTTGGATCACTCACGGAATCGACCTGTCTTGCTGTACTGGACTCCTCTTGGATTTTACCCCTTTGGATTTGTTTGCACATTGATACACAGCTCTCGACCACGGACAGTTATTGGACTGCCTCTTGGATCACCCTCTTGCACCTTGGCTCTTTGGACTTCTTGCCTCACAGCTCCACAGCTCCTGCTAACAGGTGAACTACTGAGAATTACTCCTCTTGGGGTACCTCCGTCCACGTGGGTCCCGCACCTCTCCATTAGGTTCACTACCTCTTCCTTGACCCCGATTGGTAAGACCTTTTCCGTTTTATTCGAAACACTGTTGTTACTGTTTCTTGCTTGGTACTTAATCCGCATTTTCTTGCAGCAGTGTGGGGTCCCAGAGGTTCACGGTCCCGGACTTGAACATCTTCGCCTGTGGCCTCAACGGCTGCACAGAGAGTGGCTTTAAGTTCTCTCTGTGCGGCATTTGGGGAAAGAGGCCTCTTCTGCCTACACGACACTCAAGTCTCAACAGACTGTGAAGCCTATTGTCGTGTAGGCAATGGAGGGGAACGCTGAAGACCCCATGACTGCTATAGTCCAAGCTATTACAGTGCTACGAGCCGATATGGCAGCAGCCAACACGGCTATTCACCAACGTCTCGACAACATACAAAGTGTGAGACACCCTTTACCCCCAGATGCAGAATTCGGAGATACACCCTCTGTTTCCCAACCCGTTCCACCTCCGATTCTCCCACCTCAGAACCCCGTTCCCGTGGTACTACCTACTCCTTTCCCACTGGCGGCCCCTGAGAGATACCATGGGGATCCCAAGAAATTCAGGACCTTCCTAAACCAATGCAAGTTGCATTTCCTGTGCCGACCCCAGGCTTTCCCAGATTCCACCACGAAAGCAGCATTCACCCTTTCTCATTTGGCTGGGATAGCCGCTGCATGGGCCAACCCCTTGTTGGAGAACGACAACCCGGCCTTATATGACTACGATCTCCTTGTCACCGAGATGTCCAGGGTTTTTGATACTAGACACAAGGTCCAGTCTCGAGATCTGGAACTTCTGGATTTGTGCCAGGGTAGGGGTTCCCTCATTGAATACATAACCCGCTTTAACCAGCTCTCCGCTGAAACTTCTTGGCCCGAGGTCAAGAAGGCAGTAGTCTTCTATAGGGGTCTCAGTAATCCCATGAAGGATGCCTTATCAGTAGTACCCTCATTACCCACTGCATTCCAGGATCTGGTTGACTTGTCACTCCAGGTGGACGCACGTAGGTCCGAAAGAAGAGCGGAAGCAGGATTCGCTCAGTCCTCCACATCTCACACGGCTGTTCCTTCCTCTGACTCCTCCCAAGAACCCATGCAGATCGGGGGCGTCAGGAGCCCGATATCTCCTCTAGAAAGGGAACGTAGGAGGGTAGATAACGCTTGCTACTACTGTGGCACCTTAGGTCACTTTGTTAAGGAATGTCCACGCCGTCCCAAACACAAGCCACAGGGTTTTCAGATAGCTCGATCATAGTACCGGGGACGGGATCGAGCTATACCACGTACACCCCGAATCCAACACCCTCTTTCGGGCGTATCCGGCCCATTCATGTACAAGCCACTCTACAGCCCACAGTGTCCATTTCGCATCCTGTTACTCTGATAATCGACTCAGGGGCAACAGGTAACTTTATCGACATTTCCTTGGCCCTTTTGTTAAACCTGCCCCTCTTGACCAAGACCAGGTCTGAACCGGTACAGGCTGTAGATGGCTCTTCTTTGATTTCGGGCCCAGTAAAACAACAAACAGCCCCTTTGTTATTGACCATACAATCCAGACACAGGGAGACCATAAGTTTTGATCTTATCACCATGCCACAGTTTGGGCTCATTTTGGGAATCCCTTGGCTTCAGGAACATAACCCCCCCATTGATTGGACATCGGGTTTGGTTCACTTTGAGTCGGACGTCTGCCAACATTTCTGTCTTCCCACAGACGCACCCAGCGACAATCCTGCCCAGGCTATAGCTCGTCTTACAGTACAGGACCCACAAGAAATACCATCAGAACATGTAGTTGGGTTAGTGGTGCAAGACGTTCCCCAGGTATACCAAGATTTTGCAACTGTGTTTGATTGTGGTTCCTCTGAAACACTGCCTCCACATCGTCCGTACGATTGCCCCATCGATCTACTCCCTGACACAGTGATTCCCACAGGGCGGATCTATTCCCTCTCACCATCTGAGGAAACGGCTCTCAAGGAGTACATTAGGAAGGCCTTGAGCCTAGGGCACATACGACCATCCACCTCGCCTGCAGCAAGCCCTATCTTTTTTGTGCCGAAAAAAGAAGGCGATCTACGCCCATGTGTTGATTATAGACGCCTGAATGCCATCACAAGGAAGGATCGGTGTCCTATTCCCCTCATCACGCCCATGTTGGACCGACTCACACACGCTACCATTTTCACCAAACTGGACCTCCGCGGAGCCTACAACCTGGTCCGCGTCTGTTCCGGGGACGAATGGAAAACCGCTTTCTGTACCCGGCACGGCTTATATGAATATACTGTCATGCCTTTTGGGTTGTGTTATGCCCCAGCGACATTCCAGAGATTTATGAATGACATCCTGAGCGATATCTTAGATGTCTACGTCGTGGTTTACCTCGACGACATCTTAATCTTTTCTCAGTCTCTAGAAGAGCATGTGCGTCACGTTCGTGAGGTATTATCGCGCTTACACAAACACTCGCTATATGCCAAACCGGAAAAGTGCCTGTTCCATGTTGATAACGTTGATTTCCTCGGGTTCTGTATCACTCCTGGGGGGTTGTCCATGAACCACTCCAAAGTAAAAGCGGTTTTGGATTGGCCTATTCCTACGAATCTGAAAGCTCTTCAGTCCTTTTTGGGTTTTGCGAATTTCTATAGGAGATTCATCTCTGGTTTCTCTTCTATAGTGTCTCCCCTCACCGCATTAACCAGTCCTAAAGTTCCCTTTCTTTGGTCTGATATACAGCAGAAGGCCTTTGATTCGCTGAAGACTGCTTTCACCACAGCCCCTGTCCTTCAGCATCCCGATTCTGAACTCCCTTTTATCGTGGAAGCCGACGCCTCCTCCTTCGCTCTTGGTGCCGTCTTGTCCCAAGCTTGTCAGGCCACGGGTCGTCTGCACCCGGTTGCATTTCATTCCCGCAAATTTACCTCCCCCAAGTCACACTACACCGTGACCGAGAAGGAGTTATTAGTGGTTATGGACGCATTCCGCGTGTGGCGACACCACCTGTTGGGCGCCAAGCATCGAGTCACGGTGTTCACTGATCACCAAAATCTGCAGGATTTGGCGTCCCTGAAATGTCTTAACAGCCGACAGGTGAGGTGGCACCTTTTCTTCGCAGCATTCGACTTCCAAATCCGACATCGGGCTGGTTCTGCACACTGCAAAGCTGATGCGTTGTCTCGCTCTCCCGGGGGGGTTTCTCTGCCGGTATTCCCTGACACAATGCTAGACGACACTAAGGTTATTTGTCTATGTACTCCCTCAGTGCCCTTAGTGGACGCGGTACGCAAGTGGGTGTCCTTGCATCCCGACCAGCTATCAGAGTGGGATCCGGTATTCCAGGATGGTCTCCCATTTGTGCTGAATCGCCTATTTTTGCCCACTGTCGATACACGCAATATGGCCATGGAATGGTCGCACGATGCCCCTGTGAACGGTCATCCTGGCCAGCGCCGTACGTTATCCCTCCTGAAGCGTTGGTGTTGGTGGCCGGGCATGAAGAGGGATGTGGATTGCTACGTCAATACATGCACCATATGTTCGCAATGCAAAACCCGTAGGGGACGCCCATTAGGCCTGCTTCTCCCTTTACCAGTACCCCCGAAACCATGGCATACAGTAACCATGGATTTTGTTACAGAACTTCCTCGGGTACAGGGTTATGACACTATTTTGGTGGTGGTAGATTCCTTTTCAAAAATGGCACGCTTCATCCCCTGTAAGGGTATCCCCTCTGCTTCCGTCCTGGCCGCCCTGTTCTTTGATACTGTCTTTTGTTTCTTTGGATTGCCCTCTGTTCTTATCTCAGATCGGGGTTCTCAATTCACTTCTCGCTTCTGGCGCGCTCTGACCAAATTGATGGGTATTGATGTCCGGTTCTCTTCAGCCTACCACCCGGAGACGGATGGTCAGACCGAAAGGACGAATCAGACTATGGAGCAATATCTCCGCTGTTTGATCCTGCAACAGCAGTGTTCTTGGTTGAGTGCTCTCTGACATGCTGAATTCGCTTACAACAATGCGGTTCATGCATCCACTGGGTTCTCCCCCTTCTATGTACTCTATGGCCAACATCCCCGCACGCTACCGGTCCCTGACCTTGCGGCCTCCACCAATCCGGCCGCTAGTACCTGTCTTAGGGATCTGTCCTCTATCCACGCCCAGACTGCATTACATCTCCGTGAGGCCCAGGCATCCATGAAGGTACAGGCTGATAAGAAGCGGCTGTTGGCTCCGACTTTCTCGGTGGGTTCCCGGGTGTGGCTTTCTACCCGTCACTTGAGGTTAGTGGGTTGCAGGAAGTTGTTGCCCCGTTTTGTGGGTCCCTATGTGGTCTCCCGGGTTATCAACCCTGTCACGTACCGCCTGGTTCTCCCGGGATCTTGGAGGGTTCACCCTGTGTTTCATGTCTCCCTTCTCAAGCCGTGTCCGGCTCCTTCCCGCTTGCGCGCCTCTGCTGCCCCGGTGTCCTTGGCATCCCCAGACGAGTATGAGGTGTCCTCCATCCTGGGCTCCCGGTTCTGCAGGGGGCGCTTGCAATACCTGGTTGATTGGGTCGGTTATGGCCCGGAGGAGTGCTCTTGGGTTCCTGCTATTGACGTCCACGCTCCCCGGTTGGTGGCTCGCTTCTACCGGGATCACCCTTCCTGCCCACGGGGTCATGGGCCATTGGGGGGGGTTCTGTCACGATCCCTCATCATGTGGTCCCCAAGGCACTCCCCTATCCCCCGTCTTGCCCTTCCCTCTCTTTCCCCCTTCCCAGGGACTCACGTGGACTCTCGCACGTCTTGCGAGCGCACCCGCGCCTGGTCCGTAACAGGACGGCTGTCAGGGTACGGCCGTTCCTACATTGGCAATTGCCTTGGCGCTTAAGATCGCGAAGGGCTAGCACTGAGCTTCCGCGTCGCGGGACTGTAAGGTCACGTGATGCTCTTGCCCGATCACGTGACTCAGCCGCTCATCACGTGACCAGAAGCGCGAGTACTTAAACTCAGAAACCCGGGTACTCGTTGCTTCACAGCTGTGCTCTGCATTCTGTTTGGCGCTACGAACCTTGAATCACCTTTGGATCACTCACGGAATCGACCTGGCTTGCTGTACTGGACTCCTCTTGGATTTTGCCCCTTTGGATTTGTTTGCACATTGATACACGGCTCTCGACCACGGACTGTTATTGGTCTGCCTCTTGGATCACCCTCTTGCACCTTGGCTCTTTGGACTTCTTGCCTCACAGCTCCACAGCTCCTGCTAACAGGTGAACTACTGAGAATTACTCCTCTTGGGGTACCTCCGTCCACGTGGGTCCCGCACCTCTCCATTAGGTTCACTACCTCTTCCTTGACCCCGATTGGTAAGACCTTTTCCGTTTTATTCGAAACACTGTTGTTACTGTTTCTTGCTTGGTACTTAATCCGCATTTTCTTGCAGCAGTGTGGGGTCCCAGAGGTTCGCGGTCCTGGACTTGAACATCTTCGCCTGTGGCCTCAACGGCTGCACAGAGAGTGGCTTTAAGTTCTCTCTGTGCGGCATTTGGGGACGGAGGCCTCTTCTGCCTACACGACACTCAAGTCTCAACATACTGGAAGCAAGAAATCCTAACCCATTTGTGCAAATGTTGACTTTAGAATGGCAAAAGCCGTTGTCCTCTACTAGTAAAATATTAGTTCTGTTCAATTTGTTTTGGAACTCGGCTAAGATTGGTGATAAATCTTTTCCTAATTGTTTAACATCTTTGATCAAGATCATTCCTACATTAAATTAAAAGACCCCACATGATGATCTGTGGAGATCTTAATATTAAGTGTTTAGACAAGTGTGGTATGTCAATTGTGACAGCAGATAAAAAAAGACCAGCATTATGGATTTGTGAACTGAGAGATCGGGATTTTCTCATGCTTTATGGGCTAACAAAGGGGGATATTCCGGGTAAAATCATTTGGGCCTGTGGGGAGCAGAGAGCACATCTTGATTATTGGTTTGTGTCTAGAAACATGATCGATTTAATTGACACCTTGATAGTTACTCTAATGGAACACAGCGACTACCTGCTCTTAACAGTGATAAGGAAGGGTGACTTTGATCATCCTGCTGCTAGACCCATACCCATGCTTCAAGTCTCCTATGAGGCGAATATATTGAGAATTAGCCCCATAAATATTAGATCTATTACTGAGAACTACCGCATGAAGGTAGTTCTGGGGAAGGGTGATATAGACTTTTCGAGTTTCTTGGTAGGATTTAGAGAAAAAAGCTTGGGGTCTAAAGATGAATTCTGTAAGGCTACATGTATATAATACAGTTCTGATTGAGGCGAGAAATTAATATTGAGTCGATATCAGAAAGATAAACAGGTTCCAAAATACACAACTACAATTGTGAAGCACAACCTGGAGGCATAGGCAGACTTCTGTGCGCTGCTGTTTAATGAGATCTCAGCAGCACGAGAAGTCACAACCTTGTGGAAAACTGTATTAATAATCCCAGTGTTTTAGAAAGGGGACAGGGATGATCCACAACATTATCGCACAATTGCTGGGCAGCTTTGGTAAAAATGTTGCTAAACTTCTGTTGCACCGTCTTGGCTCAAGGGCAAATGAATCTGTCTGACTGGATTTGTAAAGGGAGTGGGCACAAACATCAACCTCTTCCTGCTGAACCTACTGAAACTAAGAGCCAATAGGTCAAAGGGTAAAACATATATGGCTTACATTGATTTAGAACAAGTATTCTATAGCGTTAGCAGGGAGAGGTTGTGGCGAAAGATGCAATCCTTTGGATGCCCTGAGGATCTGGTTGATGCAATAAAAGCTTTATATACTTCAATATCAATCCAGGTGAGATTATCTAAGGATGGAGTGTTCTCTGAGACAATCTAAACGTTTAGGGGTTTAAAGCAGGGATGCCCTCTGGCCCACACATTGTTTAATATGTATCTGTCTGACATGGGTGAGAGTCAGCAAATTGCAAATGCCGTTCATCCAAATATACAGGGCATCTTGAGCCTGTGGATCCTATATGCTGATGGTCTGGTTATGATGGATCAGACAGGAATAGGATGGCAGCTGAGATGAAATCTTCTCATGGTCCATATGGAGGAGAATGGCATTAAAGTCAATGTAAAGAAAACAAACATGATGGTGTTAGCTAGTGCCCAAAGCAATAAAAACCTAAAAGTTATATGGTATATGGAGAAGCAAAAATCATACAGAGTTTATTTTTTCACCCACCTGGGGGTCTGTTACGTAAGAATGAGTGCAGTACAACTGGAGTGGGGCTACATAAAACTTATTTCCTTGGTATTAGACCCACATTTTAATATCGGCCTGTACTACACAAGTTGATAGTGTGACTGAGCAGCCAGGTTTATCTTAAGAGGGGTAATATGAGCTCTGCAATGAAACCAGTAAATACAAATATCCAAGTAAATCCCTTACACACTTAAAGTTATAATAAATGAATTATTTATTCATACACAAATATATTAAAAGCATTCTTTTAAAACAGCAATTGGCTGTGATATTAATTCCAAGTTAGGGTTCAATTAAAAAAGTTAACAATAATGCAGGTAAGTAAATCAGTCATATGCTACACATGTTCCAGCACCCTGAGGTGACGTCATTTGAGGTCACCCTTTATCACCTTTGCAATATTGAGTTTCTCAGGAAGGAAAGGTTGGGGCTAGATCAGAACAGACTGGTGTGTTATAAGAACAGTTAGATTCTCCCAGAGGGTTGCAGGCAGACAATAAGCTCAGCATTAAAGTGTTCAACATTTAGGACCTGTAAGGGAACAAACACTGCCAAAGCCAATAGGTTCAGAAGAAGGCCTTTAGGGAGATGGGACAGCCAAAGTCAAGGAAAAAGTCAAAAGAGAAATCACACCAACTCAAGAGGAGTCACCTTTAGAAAGCACAAGCTGTAAGGCCAATGCAGGTAAATTGAGGTCAGCTTGGTGTTGGGTTAAAATGCACTCACAAAGGCAGGAAGCACCGCAAATGGCAAAAAGATAAAATACCCCAACGCCAACAGTACCTTAAAAATGAAGAAAGTGTTCCAGCTGGTTGCCTTCACAGTGCAATGCAGTAGAACTTTGTTCCTGGTCTTTGGTCGTGGTGACAAACGGCAGGCTGTCTGGTGGGCTCCGGTAGCAGCACTCAAGAAAGAGACTCTGCAGCAATGGATATCCATCCATTCAGCGCCTCTTTGTGGTTTTGACACCTTTAACTCAGCATCAAAGAAGAACAAAAAGCTATGGTTAGGATTTCCTTGATCCCTCGGTCCTGGAATCTGGTGAGGGGACTTTGTATGTGGATTGCCTTTTCTTGTAGAGTCCTCTGGATGCCTGCAAAGGTTTGGCAGGATTTGGACTTTGGAAGACAATGCACTTACAAATGGTTGAGGTACTCAGGTATTGGACTTCTGCAGCATTGAAAAGTCACTGCAAGTCGGGGGTTGTGCCAAAATAGAGTTAGTCTTGTGTCTAGTTGGTCCCACCAGCCTAATGGAGAAAGTGAACCTTTGCAGGTCTTTCCAATTGATTCGATAATGGTGTCAGCACAGCTTCAGGGCTTCACCGGGCACTTTGCAGTCCAGGACGGTGCTGCTGGCATCTTCTCTCATCCTCTGCTTCAGATTCTGTCCTCCAGTGGTCAACTCTACTCCTATTCCCAAAAACCTTGCTTTTTATGCAAGTTGCCATTCATTCACAACCCTAGGCTGCCAATAAAACAGCAGGGTGTCTGCCCTTTCAGCACAGCCAGCAAGCCCAAAGATCTGTTTTCACTCAGGCACACTTAGAGAAAGAAACCATGGAGGTTTTGGGACCCTCCCTCACTTCCTGTCTTTCCAGACACACTGCAGCCTGGGCAGGCTTCAAAGCTGAAGGAAACAACAGAGTAAAAGCCTAGAAGCAGAAGCAACAGGCTTACAAGAAATGGTGAAAAAAGAAGGCAGGGGTCTTTATGGGTAAATGGTCACCCTTGTGTGCAGCACTGCAGCTGAGGTATCAGCCTGCGGATACATGTCAATGGGGAGTAAAAAAAGAAACCACTGCCACCAGCCATTCAAGTGAGTTAGTGTAACAAAATGTTACATGAGGAATGGGTTAAAGGAATTACTAGGTAATCCCCATCAGCACTCCATATAGTGTGGTGTGTACTGAGCTCATAAAGTAAAGGTAAGTAAGACAGGGGCCATCTTGCTATCTTGGGAACAGTAGTTCACCCAAGAAAAGTCAATTATAAATTTCACGATGCAAAAGCAGATGCCTATCGAGTTTACCAGACTTCATTGTGGGGTGCATTTAAAGGCCCCAGACAGAAGTCCCTTTTACATGAATAGCACGATTTTAAACAATGAAACACAAACAGCCTGGTCTTTGTGTTCTTTTCAAGTAAAATTAAAGAGCCATGTGGAAAGAGGCCTACCTGTCATTACCAATGGGTAAGCAGCATTTTAATTTACAAACGAATGAGGAATCAAAGATCCCTGGCACAAGGAAAACAGGATTTTTAAACATTGACACAAAAAAATGGCTTGCACAGGTATGTGCAAATTAAAGCAGTTGTAAAAGTAAAAAGGTTGTATTGCTCACAGAGAAATGTCAGGAAAACAAAACATGATGTGCGGGTTGACAAAATGCAATGTATATTATGTTTCACCTAGAAAACTCCACTGACATTTGAAGAGTCACTTTGTCATGAAAATATGTCAACCCAAGGCAATCCCTTTTGCTGGCTGTGGGCAAAACTTCACAAGGAAATCTCCCACTCCCAGCCTTGATGTCACATATCCCATCTAATCACAATGACAATAAAGTGTCCTGCTAGAGGTGTCGAAATTCAGTGTTCTCCAGACCTGCAGGCTCTGAAAGCAATGACTGCAATAGAAGTCCCCCTTAACTGGAGCATGACTAATATGTATGAAAATGGGGGCGGCCACTTCAAAGAGCAAGCTTCCAACACATAGGAGACTGATAAAAAAAAAAAAACTCTGGGTAGAGGCTGACCCAGTGAAAACAAATGACCGGAAGGCAGGTGGAGGGCCATTTGTCTCACATGAAGATCCACAATTAATTTTAAAACACTATTACTATTTAGGCCTTTTTCTCAGCCATCATAAGGCAGATGGATTTCATCTATGTACCATTTTTAATGTGATTTCCAGGCGATTTTGGGGATATAAAATACAGCTGCCTGAGACTCAGGGATCTCTAATGGCTAGTTAAACATGGTTTCTGGATGGTCTGAACATGTTCCAAATGTGAGAGTTGGTGAGTGGGTGGAAAATGAAATTAGGGATATTCTTAATAACTTACATATTCATAACGGTTGTGCTTTTCATGGAAAGAGCAGAAAGATGACACATGGCCATGCTACATGCTAGACCTATGTTTTCTAAAAAAAACCTAAATCAATTCTGACTTGGAGGCTGGGTTTGGGAGGAGAGAGAAGGGTAACTGTCCAATCCTAGTGACATTAATTATTACAGGGTAGTTTGCCAAGATTGTACAATTGGTGGTGTCATCGCTGCTATATAAGGACTGCACTAGGACAGAGGAGGGAAAGAGGAAAAGACAGACAAGAGACAGACCATCAGGAAGGCTGCTGAATCTCACCATCTGACAGCTGTAAGGAGACACCAGAGGAGATTGCTGAGAGTGATCTGGGTGGAGCTGTCTATTTCTAGGAAGGCCTCAAAGTTGACTGGGTCATATGGTGGAGAACAGAAGGCCATCTTTGAGAGTGGAGTGATCAGACCCCTTCTCTATCTTTCCAGAGTGTCCTGGGATGCAGCTGACTTTCCTGAACCTTAAACAGAGGCTTGCTTTGTAAGTAGAACTGAGCCCTGGGAAACCAAAAGGTGGGGGAGTGTGCTTGCATTGGATCCTTTCCCTTTACAGTGGGTCGCGGGGACACAATTGTGTAGATCCTTAGCCTATTTACCCAAAACTATTCATTTAATAATTCCCCATTTGGCAGAACACTACGGGTGAATTATGTTAAAATTTCAAATTAACAAAGCTCACGTTCCATTGTGTGCTGAAAACTATAGCCTATACATTAATTGGGAAATCCAAGCTGACCCCGACTTTTTTAAGGAAGAGGGGTGTCTTTGTTTTTAAGTCAGTCCAATCTGTTTATCCAGCTTCCCCAAACATGCCTTTCAGTGGAGGGGGGTCTGAAATCAAAAATTCCCCAAATCATTCCAATTTGTCTGTCTGACTTCCCAACATTGACCAAAGCAAGGGAGGTCTGAAAGTCAAACCGCTACGAAAAATCCTACTGCTAGTCTTTTAAGCCCGCAGGAAAATCAAAATCGCACACTCCATAATAATTGCTTTTGCTATTGATAGTGTAGTTATTTCTTAAAGTGAAATGTACGGAAAGTGAAGAATTGTGATTGTTTTCTTTTCAACTCCCTTTTGTGATTTATTAATGCTGGAAGAAGCTGATTGAGTTGTGCCACGGATAAAGTGGTGCCTGTCATTTTCGTGCTAGTTTCCATTACTATTAATTTAAATATATACCAATATATTAACTGTACACCGGCCTGGTTCTTGTCTCATTGTTAGCATGGGGGAAAGGGATGTAAGTGGCATTATATGTATCTGAGATAGTGCTAAAGAAAAGAATCTGTTAAACAGCTTTTTGTATAACCACTTGAGTGGGGAGGGAAGGAACTATCTGGGCCTCATTACGAGGTTGGAGGTAGTCATGACGCTACTAGCGCCATGACTACCTCCAATACCGGTAACGAGTCCGCCCTTGTTCAATGGGGACTTACTGGTCTATTCCGACCTTTGCGGGACTGGTAAGTCCCCATTGAAAAAGCCATTCCCCATTCCCATTTCAGCCCCCACAGGGCTCAATGGGAAGGGGGAAGGCGCTAATAACGGTACTGCAAATTGTGGTACCGTTATTAGCTCTGATGTCCCTTAACGGGACCCATCCATAACGCCTTGTAAAACCAAGCGTTAAGGAAGGGACCCGCTAAGGGACCTCAGAATAGGGCGTAAAGGGATTACCGGCACCGATGTCCTTAACGCTGCCCAGTATCCCTTTGCGCCCACCTCGTAATGAGGCCCCCTGTGTTAAGGGTGGCTTCTTAATAAACAGTTACAAACTGGGGCTCAGGCCAGGATTTAGCTGCCTATTTCTGACCCGTGTCAAGTACATTGTGACAGACTATCCATTTAATGCAATTGCATGAGGTGACGGGAAAGTCATCTTTGTGTTGTCAAAGTGCTGCTAGGACTTGACTCCTGAGTTCCAGTGAGGTGTACAGGAAAAAATAAAGATTGTGTAAGAATTTATTTGTGTGAGAAAATCAAGCAAGAACAGGGTAATTTTGACTCTGCATAAAGAAAGTTGTTCTAAAGTGCAAAATGCCAATTGTGAAAATGACTACTGTACAAATTAGTGAAGCCAGGGAGCATCTCCTAGCTAAATTATTTCTGAAAGGAAATGGGTTGAGGACAATGTTGGAAGCTGGCAAACCAGAAATGTGCGAGAGGTTACATCAGTAAGCAATGATATTTTGCTTGAAGGCGAAATATTGCACAAAGCACTTGAGGCATTTTATATGACCTCAACTGCTTGTGATGAACAGATACAAATGGCTCAGCTAACTGATCAATTATATTTTCATTTGCTTTTAGTAGAAGAGTGTTGGCAAAATAGTGAGGCAAGTAGGATGAATCAGGCTGGAGACCTGTCACAAGCCCAGGATGTTGTTCAACAACTTAAAACTGATTTAAAACCTCTGCAGAAAGAAGGTGCGGAGCGTTAAACACCGTTCTTTGCACTGAAAAATGCACGTAAAGAATGTAGGAAATCTGAGCGCACTGCAACACAAGCTAAATGACCAGTCTGTTCATAATAGAGTCTTTTTGGAGGAAATTATCCCATTCCAATCAGAAATGAAACAATTGAAAACTGAAAATAGTCAATTAATTATCAAAGGGGTTGATTCCCAAAATGACTTTGATCAGATACATCAGCTGGTAAATACTCTGAAACAACAGAGTAGACAGCTGATTCAGGAAAAAGACCTCTTGAATCAGGACAACAATGTAATATTAAAGAGGATAAATCAGTTGGAAATGGAGGCAGAAAAGGACCTCAGGAACTGACCAGAATTAGAGAAGAAAGGAATGAGCTTGTAGATAGAGTGAGGCAAATAGAAGCTGAACTATTAGAGGCAGAAAAATGTAGGGATGAGCAAGAAAAAGAGATTAGTCTCCTGAAGGAAAAACGGCTTGAATATGCGTGCAGCTTACAAGGGTCACAGAGGGAGAATTAATCACTTCAGCATAAGGTGCAGCAAACAAAGGATCGGTTGGTAGCTTAGAGCAGGGTGCATGAGATTAACCAGGCCTTAGTGTCAGAATTATAAAGCCAGTTCTCGGACTACCAACAACAAATACTTAAAGAGAGACACAGGTGTGATAGTCTCACCAAAGAAATCAAAAATTATAAACAGGACCTGAGGCACCATGACCAAACAGGATATGGGACAAAGCCCACTGATCAAGGTGAGGCGCCCTTCCTAAGAGGTACCTCATGACAGTCATTTACCTCTTGTGAACAAATGGGAAGCAACCTCATGCATGCCACCTATCAAGAACCAGGTCCCACGAGGCAGTTAGACTCACCCAGGCCTAGCCCAACTGATCAAGAAGGCCAGTCTATGTCTGATATTGGTGAGTATTCATCTCTTCCACACAGAAGGGAAAGTAGCCAGACCAGTGTGTCCTGGGAAGTAAGGAATAATACATTGAACACTGAAGATCATGAAAGCTCTTATGAGGAGAATGTCAGGGAGTTTGATTGGCTGAAGATGCAACTACAAAGAGACCAGCAAGGGTTTTGTGAAAGACCCAATAAGACAAATCAAGAACATAAAGAGCTTCCTGACCCCATAGCACAAGAATGCCAGGTATTTGGTATGGGAGCACCTGGAACTTTATGGGCAGTTGATGGCATAATTCCAGATCCGGAATGATGTGAATTGTATAGCATTTGCTAAATGGACACTATCACCTGAGTGATCCAGTTTCTTTGCAGGACTGGAGGACCTTGATCATCATAAATGGACCACTTATAAGGGGGCCACACTGAAGCCCGTAAGGCTGCATATAACTTGAAGTGTGGGGAAGATCAGGCGCATAGGGAGTTTGTGCAGGTTTTCAAGCGGGCATTTGATCAGACTTCCTAGCAGGCACACCCCAATAGCAGTTCATAACTACACATTTCCATGCTCTCCCCAAGTACATAATGGCCCTCATTACAACACCGGCGCTAAATCATTGCGCTATTAGCACCATGGTTGGTGCCGGTGTTGTAACGAGTCCGCCATGGTGAAATGGGGAAATACCGCCCCATTCCAAGGTTGGCGGGGCGGTATTTTCCCATTTCCCCATGGCCCTTCCCCATTCCCATTTATGCCCCATAGGGCTCAATGGGAATGGGGAAGGCGGCAATTACGGTACCGCAAATTGCGGTACCGTAATTGCCTGCGAGGTCCCTTTGCGGGTCCCTACTTTAATGGCTGGTCCAAATCTAGTAGGTTTATGGCGCAGGTGGTACCCTTGAGGTATGAAGGCATCCTAGCAGCAACAGGTTTGAGGAAGAAATCGGTGTAGAGGGATAAGGGTTCCAGTAGTGATTCGCAAGCAGAGACTATTGGTCTTCCCAGTGGTTTTTCAGCGTTTTTATGCACTTTAGGCAAGATGTAAAAGGCTGGGATCCTGGGATTGGCTTGATTCAGAAAGATGCTTTCCTCCTCGCAGATCCATCGATACATAGCACTTGGTTTTATGCACTTTGTCTTGAACTCTTTATATTTGGTACAAAGGCATACATGAATTGGACTCTTTACACAATTTTTCTTACAGAAACCAAAAGGAAACCAGCAAAACATACAGAACATAATAGTAAAAGCGAAATCAGTGTCTTTACCTCTACGTAGCCTTCCTGGGCAGAATAGGTCCCTCACCAGGAGCCCTATTTATATATCTTTGCAGTACAGCCCGTGGCTGTGGGCAATACCCCGACCCCTGTGGGCCGTGGACTTGCTAACCAAAAATCTTCATGGATAAAGTCAATATAGTCTCATA
Source organism: Ambystoma mexicanum (assembly GCF_040938575.1). Taxonomy (NCBI): domain Eukaryota; kingdom Metazoa; phylum Chordata; class Amphibia; order Caudata; family Ambystomatidae; genus Ambystoma; species Ambystoma mexicanum. The sequence goes on from NC_090922.1 coordinate 1,076,617,189, forward strand.
TACTGACGACTATTTTAAGCAACTCCTTGGAACAACATCAACACTTCGTAATGAAGAAGGCACCATCACCAGGGGTTTAACTGAAGACCAAATAGAGACAATTAACCAGAAAAAGAAGAAGATAATTCGCACAGAGCTTCACGGAAAGTTCATGCTTGAGTATTTATAGGCCAGAATAATACCAGAGGGATTACAAGTGCGTAATATCCCTAGAGTTTTTACCGGCAATCCTAAATTTACGAAGAACTTCAGTGGGGTCTGTAATAAATGTAGCCGCAATTGGCTTATTTTAGTCATAGACACGGTGAAAGAAGAGTGCGATAAACAGGGCAAAGAACTTCAGGAACTGGAGAAGAAATTCCTTGAGGATAAGTCTATCCAAGAAACAAAAGAGAAACTTGATAAATTAGAAATCGAGATCACCAAATTCAGAAACCTTAGCCTGCATAGAAAGGTGGACAAATTTAAAAAGGATTTGGCCAATTATTCAGAGGAGAGGACACATCCCTATTTCAGACCTACATATTATACTGACTTACAAATTAGTCAAGGTTACAACAGGAGAAACAGAGGAGTACATTCCTCCGGGACCTCATCTAGCGGCAGTGGAAGCCTCTCCAGTCTACCAGGCACGTCGGTACAGCAACCATCACAAACTTTTTTTCCCAGGGGCAGGCAGAGAGGCAGACCCAGAAGGAGACCTACACAATCGGGTCAACGCATGAGAACACGTCAATGGTACCAAAGGGCTCTCTTTTGTTCCAGCTCAAAGAGCCCAACCTTTTGAAATTGAGTTAGAACTTTGGAGGTTCTATACAAACATACGCTTGAAACACTTCTTTGAAGTTTACTTACCTCCTTCTGGAGCTGCCCAGGAGGGCCCTCATTCAAAATCTGACAATACCAGCAGCTTCAAGCAGAAATCCAATTTCTATCGACCACCAAACAATATCCCATGTGAGATTGAAGCTTTTGAAAAAATAGTGATCAAAACAGTGATGGAGGGGTTCTCCAAACAAAACTTCTATAGAGACAACCTGGATAGGGAGGAACGAATAGCCATGAGAAACCTAAGCACAGATCGGTCTATTACCATGAAGCCTGCTGACAAAGGTGGGGACATAGTAGTATGGGACACCAACAATTATAACATCGAATGCTTGCGCCTATTGATTGATGAAACAGCATACAGACGGCTCAATCACGATCCTACAAAGGCCTTAGAGGCAGAAATCAAGAGCCTGACCCAGCATGCCGTAGAACAAGGATGGATCTGCGAGGAGGAAAACATCTTTCTGAATCAAGCCAATTCCAGGATCCCAGCCTTTTACATCTTGCATAAAGTGTATAAAAACGCTGAAAAACCACCAGGAAGACCAATAGTCTCTGCTTGTGAATCACTACTGGAACTCTTATCCCTCTACACCGATTTCTTCCTCAAACCTTTTTTTGCTAGGATGCCTTCATACCTCAAGGATACCACCTGCGGCATAAACCTACTAGATGACATCAATTTTACGGACAACAGCCTCGTTGCTACAATCGATGTAGAAGCATTATACACGTCAATTCCCCAAACAGAAAGGCTACAGACCATCCGTGACATTCTAGACACCAGAGACGATACCGACTCTACCCCAACAGCGTTCATCCTGGAATGCACCAGACTTGCAATGTCAGAGAACTTTTTCCTGTTCCAGGACCAAATATACAAACAAACCAAGGGGGTTCGCATGGGGGCAGTTTTTGCCCCCGATATTGCTAACCTCTATATGGCGGAGTACGAGAAGAAAAATGTGTTCACTGAAGAAAACCCTTTCCAGGCCAATATTGTCCTCTGGAAACGTTATATAGATGACATCATTATCATCTGGAATGGCTCCCCTCCTGAACTACAGGCATTCCATCTGTGGCTGAATTCACGCAATCCACATATAAAGTTCACCATTCACTGGGACCATCACCAAATTTATTTTTTGGACCTTCGTATATACAAAACAGGAAACCGATTAAAAACAGAACTTTTCAGAAAACTGACTGACCGCAACAGTTTACTCCATTTCGAGAGCTACCACCCTACGGGATTAAAATACAATCTGCCATATGGACAGTTCCCACGTATTCGTAGGAACTGTACAGAGATGGAAAGGTACAAAAAACATGCGGAAGATCTACAAGTCCGGCTAACTGGGAGAGGTTACCCCATAAAATCCATAAAACATGCTAAAAAGACAGCCAGACACACTCCCAGGGAAATCTGCCTTGAAAAAAAAACCAAGAAGTAACTAGGGCGACTTGCGTGTGTCTCCACATTCGGGCCATTAAGCCTATTGATACAGAAGACCATTAGGAAAAACTGGCATTTGGTGAAGCAACCAGGTACTCTGAACAACAAACCGTGTTTTGCCTTTAAAAAAAATCAAAACCTAAGGGACTCCTTGGTCCATACATACATTGAGCCATCTAGGAAAACAGAGAATACACTGTGGGATCTGCCACCTATCTACAGACATTTCAAATGTGGCAACTGTGTTGCATGCCCTCTCACACTGCAGAAAAAAACCTTTGAATACAAGAAGATTAAATGGACTATGAGTGAACACACAAATTGTAACTCCAAGGGCGTGATCTACATAATACAGTGTTCTTGTGAACTCATATATGTGGGCAAGACGATTCGCCCTATCAAGATGTGCATTTCCGAACATCGATCGGGCATAAGAAACATAGTAGCTGATAAGCCCCTGGTGGAACACTTTAAGAAAGAGCATCATAAAGAAACTGATCTCAGATGGTTCGTCTTACAAAAAGTGAACCCGGCGAAACGGGGAGGAGACCTAAATAGAATTCTGACCCAGCTTGAACAATGATGGGTCCACAAGTTAGACACTGTTCGTGATGGACTCAACATCTCCATGGAATGGAAGTCATTTATGTAATCCATCCCCACCCCCACACCAACCATCACACTGTGGTTTTCTGTGAAAGTGACTAAGTCTAGGGACTATGGCCATCCATAGGACCACTTCCATCTAAATCCTCCTATGCTATAAAGATAGTAGTTTTTTTTTACTGCATTATGACAGACCAAGTGCACTATGTACATGATGTTTATACACATGTTGCTGGCTTCTGAAAATTACAATTATGGACATTTCTCTATGTACATTCATGTTTGGAAACATACTATTTCAATTTGAGCATCATTTTGTTTAGAGGCTCTAGTAGCGTATAATCCACCATAGACCTCTCGTTTTTCTATTTTCTCAAGTGGTATGCTTTTTAATGTTGATTCCCATGTTGCCAACAGGGACTCCCTTACATCCAGACACGCGCATGTATACTGCACGAAGGGCGGGTCCATGTCTCAAAGTTTTTTCGGTTACCATGACAACCGATACCAACATGGTACCAAATTAGATCTATTTTGATCCATAAATCCACTGCATCTTTGAAAATTGTTATATTCACACCCTTGCCAATTAGATTATACTTTAGAACATCGACATCAGCACAAACGGCGAAATATGCTATTCCAATATGGCTGCCAATATTTAAAGCCTCCCTTAGCAACGGCATCTAGCCACGCGTAGCGTTCAGTCTTCTCCGGCCTCCGAGTGACTCAGCACTCCTGACAGACCGCTGCACTGCTCTGCCTGCACAAGACACACTTTTGCTCGCGGCGCAAATCCCTGCAACCATAAGGTACTCAGACTCAGCCGCGCTCGCAGACTATTACGAGCTTTGTTGTTACCATTCTAGCTCACGGTAGATCACTCATACATTGTTCTTTTTTTAGGACCACAAACTCTGCACATACAACGCAGCCCTGTGCCTCCTTTTGAGAGGTAAGCTCACACTGATTTTTAATAGGCACAATGTATGTTGATTTATTCCTGTCAGTATTTATCGTCTATTTTTAGAATCAGAGGAGACTTTATTAAATGTTGTCCCCTACTAGTTCACTTTAGGAATTTTGTCGGGATTTGTTTTTCCCTGAGACAATTATCTACCCAAGTGCCTGGTGGAACTCCCTCCACACAGGTAAGCCTTTTTTCCCTTTTTTTCCCTTTATGATATTTGATGACACAGCCACACAATCAAGTTGGCTTGTGCATTAATCTTGCTTTAGCTCTCTCCTAAACAGTTCTCCTTTCCCTGTTTCACAGCACTCCTCGATTCCTTAACATACAGACCTCGTCCTGATGATTGCCATGATAGACATGAGGCTCACCTAGCCCACCAAGACGGCAGAAACACCCCGGTGTAGACGCACCTTGTTAACTCACAGTGCAACATTACTGTTTTGGAAACAGAATTTTGTTGGTTTTATATTATATTCTGTTTGTAATTTGTTTGGTCACTTCTTACCAGAATGCTGTTTACTAGACAATGGCTAAAAGAGATCTATCTTTTGATTCAATGCACTAGCTTTTGATCTCAACACTGATTTTGCTTTTACTATTACGTTCTGTATGTTTTGTTGGTTTCCTTTTGGTTTCTGTAAGAGAAATTGGGTGAAGAGTCCAATCATGTATGCCTTTGTACCAAATATAAAGATTTCAAGACAAAGTGCATAAAACTAAGTGCTATGTATCGATTAATTTCTTTAACACCGGTAAAAACTACCCCTCCATGGGATCTGGAGTTGGGGGGCCTAAACGTAACCCTCCTGCCAACAAACAAAATGGAAAGCAGAAGGGACCCCCCCAACCCAGCCCAATTGAATGGTAGTCAGGCGGAGGTCCAGAACAATGATCCCTCTGACCCTGAAAACTATATAGGTCCTAGGTACAAGGGTACTAAACCAATTCTGGGGTATGTATAAACTACACCGGCCGAATGGGGGGAAATTATCAAGTAAGTACTGCCCCGGGAATCTTCCCCCGGGAGAGAAGTATCTCTCCACCTCCCAATCTGAACTTTTTATCCCACAAAGCAGAACTTCCAAAACAATCCTCCTCTCACTCCACGGTCCCATTGCAATAGTTCCCTGAACCCAGGAGAAGGGAGATTCAGGATGGAAAATTATGGGGGGTAATTTCCAGTACCCGTGCTATTCCAGGCGAAGGGATAGTTATCCCTTTCAGGAGCAGCAGAGGTATGACTTGAGAACTCCCTACCACCCAGACAAGGTCTCGCAACTGGAGCGACAGGTCCAGCAACTGACCAATGATCTGGGGCACATGCTGAGAGCTCAGTCCAACTCTCAGCCTAACCCTGCTTCCCAAAATTTCCCAACACCCAGGTCTGATGCCCCAGTGGGAAATGATGGGAGGAAACCTCTGACAAACCACAGGTTCCGGAGAAGGGGGCCAGGGTGGAGTGGAGATGCCAATCCCATGAGCAAGCTTCCTTTCTCACCCAAACAGAACCCCTAAAGACCTCTCAGCCTGAAAGAGTCTCTTCTACCCCCAAAATGTTAGAACCCAAAGAGCAAGAGTAAGTAGGAGAGGCAAAAGAAGAACCCACTTTGTGGAGGAACTGCGAATTATCCCCTTTGAAAGAGAAGAATCACTGGAGCATTCAGGTAAGCAGACCTTCTCTTTAAAAAATGGGGGATCCCTCCCAAAGACAAATGGGTCCCAAAAGACCCTCAGTGTGACAGGGTAAATATGGAGACAGACCCCGAACCAGAAACTATTCAAACCCAAACATGTGAGCCACACAGAAGTGAAACAGAGGGGGGGTCCTTTCTCCAAACAGGTTCTGAGAACTGTTTCCAGGTAACAGGGACAGCCAAGGAGCCAGGGAAAATGAGGATTCCCCAACAACACAAATAGTCAAAAGGGCCTTTGTCCAAGAAAACTCAGGTCGGGGAGATGGCCACCAAATTCCACTCACACCACTACCCAGACAACTCATAAATGTTGACAGGAATGATATTTCCATCGAAGGGACTGCGGATCTGGACATTAATGGTGGATGGCACCGGCTGAAACATCTGGTGATCATTGTGGCTCCAGAGGGCAAACCTTGTTTACTGGCAAACTATTTCCTGAGGAGGGTATCACCTCTGATCTACTGTGTAAACAAGGTCCTCTGGACTCAGACTAACCGCCCTATCAAATTAAAAATGAGTACCAATTATGTACTCCTGAATGGTACCTGTCATGTAATTGATCAATGTTCTGAGAATGTAGAATTCCATTTAAAAAACAACCAAGTGCCAGACATCACTGTCATCTCTGTAGGAGAACAGACTGTTGATGGGAACCCTTCTCCATTCTTGAAAATCAACCTTCATCACAGTTTTAAGTGGCAATCCACACTGGAAGGGAACACCCTAAAATGTTACACCATTTCAAAATCAGAGGAATCCTTCAGTCCCATGAAATCAGACAAGGAAGAGTCTGCTCAAAGTCTGATAGACATTCAGAAAAAGGGCAAACAGTTATTTTCCCCATACAGGTAAATGAGGGGGAGGAGCCGGTGCCCGCCAGAGTATGCCTGAATAATGGAAGGACCTTCATCAGCAAAGAATTATTCAGAAACTCCCAAAAGATTAGACCATTCCCACATTTAAATTGATTGACAAATGGGAAGCAGGTCTGGAAATCCCAAATTCCAAACATCTCCTGCGTAGCAGGTGTATGCTAAAAATGTCCATTGGCAACAAATGTATAGACCATAATGGTTGCATTATGAGCGATGTCCCTTCCAACTTTTATCTGGGAGGTGACATTCTCAAACGATTCACAATCAATTTGGACCTAATTAATATTAAATTGTATACATGGAGTTAATATTGCAGAAACGCACACTGCCCAATGATAGTTAACACAATCGAAAATGTTATTAAGTTATGCACTGGTTTATTTGGCTGATCATCCAAATAAACTAGCACATAACTTCATTGGATTTTCAATTGCGTTAACTATCATTGAGCAGTGTACGTTTCTGCAGTATTAACTCCACGTATAAAATTATTTGATTTAGTGGTAGTTGGGGTTCTGCCACCTAGTACTGCTACTCAGTCAGCCTCTAAAAAGACCAAAGGGAGACAGGGCCCTCGCCAATACAGGTACACCCCACTTAACTTTAACAGTAATTAATAATAAAGCCTGGTCCCAACTGGGGAGTAACCACATGGGCTTTGACAACATTGAAAAAGCATTCTGGTCAGCTCAATTGTTGCTTTATGTGGTTGAAGTTCAAGTGCGAGAAGAGATTACCATCCCAGGACAGGTGTGACAATTTACTCTTCCCCTCATAAGTAAGCCAGGACAGAACCTCAAACATCAGGACGCATATATAAATCTAAATTCCCATCTCCAAAAACAAGGTTTATATTTAAATCCAACACCTCTAGTAGACGTAGAACACAATACCATTTGAATATTAGTGGATAACAGCAACGCTCAAAGTATCACTTTGGGCGCAGACACCTTTATTGGAATGGCGGTTGAGGGCCAACATCATTCTATTGAATTAGGTAATGAAATCAAGGGACATCCCAAATGACTGTTTCGACATCGGTGACAATATTCCTACAGAAAAGATTTTTACTAGGCATGGGGGGAATTTCCCTGTGTACAGTTCCTGCCCCTATGGTGTAGAAGAGGTGACCTGTGACATTAGGAGGGAGGAGGTAATGTTCAGAATCAAGGACCACTACTTTGAATCCCCTGTCCATGTCAACAGCATCAAAAGAGATCTCTCCATCCAACTGGAGGATACCGCTGAAATTGCCAAGCCCGAGGTCTATCCAGGTTTCAAGAAAATGGTCGAGGAAAGGATCAATCTTCCTGATGCTTGTGAGACCAAGGAGCAACGACAAAAGCTAAAACAGGTCTTCCTGGAATTCCAATAGATCTTTTCAGTGGACTCATATGATGGTGGACACACATCCATTAATGCAACCACTATTCCAACTGACCCTGAGATGGTTCCAGTATTTATGAAACAATACCGTTTACCTCTCGCATCTATGGAGTCACTCACAGAAATGATTAAGAATTTAGAATTCCGTGGAATAATTTGTCAGATCCACAGTATGTTCAACCCGGTACTGGAGATCCTCTAAACAAACGGCCAATGGAGACTATGTGCAGACCTGAGGGAGTTGAACAAACAGGTCTACATGTCAAGATTGACCCTTCCCTACACCGATCAGGGACTGGCCCAGATCCAAGTGTCAAAGGTGTGTACCACCATTGACCTGAACAACTGTTACTGGACAGTACCGGTGAGTAGGGAAGACCAGTACAAGCTTGCCTTTACCTTTGGTGGGCAGCGGTACACGTGGACCTGAACCCCCCTTTGGATACATAAACTCTGCCATTAGTTCAACATCTTCCTACATAAATCCATGCCCGAATTGGGCCAAAAGGTGAAAACTGGCCTATATGGATGATGTTTTGAGCAAGAGCTCAACTGTGCAGAAACATGTAGCAAAAATCCACTATGTTCTAACCCAGTTGCAGAAAGCCAGATCAAAACTGTCCCCTCAGAAGGCACAGTGATATAAGATCCAAGTGAACTTCTTCAGGCACAAGATCACACCTGAGGGTATTAATTCCCAGGCAAAGAAGGTGAAAGCCTTATTGAGAAGAAAAGACCCTAACACACTGCAAGAATTAGGAAGCCTTCTTGGACCTACTGATTATAGTTGAAAGTTCACAGAGGTCACTCAGCCCATGGTCCATTTATTAAAGGCTGGAGTACAGTGGGAGTGGGGTTCTGAACAATCGAGGCAGTGTAACAACTGAAAAGATGCCTTTCACAGGCTCCTTGTTTTGCTTACCCCATAAAGAACAAGGAGTTCTTCTTGGAGACAGGGTTCTCAGATACTTGCCTAACAGCGGTATTGTACCAAAAGCATGACAAGGTGAACAAAGTCATCTCATACGCGAGCAAGATTTTGTCCACTGTGGAGGAAATATTCAATGACTGTTAGAAGGCACTCCTGGCAATGGCATGGGTGCTGAAGAATTACTGCCCATTCATACAGGGGGAGCACATCATTGTCAAGACTCCTCACCAACCCATGCAGTATCTACAAGTGACAGAATCCGGGCAGGGAATGTTAGTAATTCCAGAATTATTTCCTGGATTCTATCCATGCAAGGCTTTCCTGTGGAGGTCATATACGGCCAAAACAAGAAGTGTCCCGTAGCGCAAGGGTTGGTGGACTTGCATGATTGTGCTCAACAAAACTGTGTCAAGGACGAAAGTCAAATGACCAACAACAACCTGGAGGCATACTTAACTTCCCCACACAAAGTCTATGAATTAATTTATTTAATTATAGTTTATTTATACAGCGCTTATACACAGGTGAACTTCTTCAAAGTGCTTCAAGGAAGGAAGGGAACAAGGGAATATAGTAATCATTCCTAGGCCTTGAAGATTCTGAATGATCCGAAAAGAGAAAGAAAACTAGAATACTAGGCCTGGTGACATTTCTCCTAGTGTAAGTGCATGAAGTGTTACAGTTGCGACCAAGCTCAGAGGGGGGATGAGAAATGGTGTAGGGGGGACAGGATAGACAATTCACTGGTCCTAGAACATTTAGGTAATGCATATGTACACAAGGGGATGGGGGAGGGAAGGGGAGATCAAACAAGTGTGGTCCAGCAGGGCTTTGGGTTTAGTGCAGAGAGGCTGCCCGACTCATGGAGTGTGAGCTGAAAGTGCAGTAATGCTGATCAAAGTTCAGCGGACCAGAGGCAATTGCAAAAGACTGGCCGGGGACCCTGGGACCTGTCTGGCTCTTGTGGTGAACCAGGCAATCAGTCAGCAAAAACGGAACAGAGTTAGAGGGGAAGAAGGAGGGCAGAGAGAAAGGAAAGGAGGTTAGCAATGGAGATGGAGAGAGAAGGCGGAAGAGAAAAGAAAGGTCTTGAGGAGTTTCCTATAGTCCAGCCTACATAGAACCAGAGCGCTCAAGGTGATGAGCCTCTGGAGGAAAGTGAGAATCTGAATGACACCTGGCCTAGTAGGATCGTTGTCTGTCTCCCCTTGTTCGCCCCCTGCCTCGTCGCTCCTTGAAACACTTGTGTATAGGCGCGTTATAAATGCCATATCATATCATATCATATCATATCAAAAGGTAGAATACCTTTGAGGAGGTACAGTTGGTAGTTGGACTTTTTGGAGATGTCTGAGATGTGAGAGGAGAAGGAGAGAGTGGAGTCGAAGATGAAACCAAGATTTTTTGCCTCATTGCTAGGCAAGGGCGCAGGGCCATGGGAAGCAGGCGATTGAGAAAGTGGGAAAGCGGGAGCAGGGGTCCCAATGAGTATTATCTCTGTTTTACTAGCATTCAGGCAGAGATCGTTAGCAGCACACCAAGCCTGAATTGCGGATAGACATCCCGGGATGAGCGAGGAGGAGGAGGAGGCCAAGGGTAGCCTGAAAGAGAGCTGCGTGTATCCGCATAACACTGAATGTTAGAAGTAAAGGTAGAGATCCTGTAGGTCAAGGGGCCGTGTAGATGTTGAAAAACAAGGGGTAAGATTAGATCAAGGGGGGATACCACAAGTAGCTAGAGTGGTAGAAAAGAGAAAGAGCCCGAGTTCAACCTGGGAGGGCCGGTCAGAGAGAAAGGAGGCGAGCCACACCAGGGCCTGATCTGTGATGCCCACAAAGAAGACGTGTTAGGAGATACCAACAGTTAATGTGGATGGGTGCTCCTACCATGTTTATAGGAGTAGGCTCGGGAGGAGAGGGATGCAAAGCCCTAGAGGAAGCTTCCTTCCTCACCCGTGTAAAGCCCCTACAAACCTCTGAAGCTGAACTAAAATCTCCTACCCCCGAAAAGATGCAACCTCGGGAACAAAGGGAAAGTAGGATAAACCAAGGGACAAAGAAGACCCATTTTGTGGAGGAGGTCACCGTCCTCCAGTTTGAAGGGGAAGAATCCTTGGAGGATTCTGGGAAGAAAGTCTTCTCTTTCAAAGAAGGGGTGATTCCTCCCAAAGAAAAATGGTTCCAAAAAGACCATAACTCAGACTGGATAGGTATGGGGAATGACCTAGAACCACCCATCCGGAACCCCAGAAATGCCATCCTGAGATCTCAGAAATGAATGAGGGATCCTCCTCCCAATCAATTCAAGTGACTGCCTCCCAGAAAAGGGGGACATCACAGAATCAAAGGAAAAGGGGGACTACAAAAGCTCACAAATCTCAGGATACCCACTTTCCTTCATAGATTCCCAAACTCTGACACAAAAAACAGCCCAATATCCCACGGTGTCGGAGTCCAAAATAAAGAAATGAACTGCCTTGCTGACCAAAAATGCCCATTTACTTTGCCCCCTGGAGGAGAAAGGAGTTAGGTTTTATGCCCCATTCAGGGGCAAGGGCAGTGTGCAACTTCAGTGCTGGTGTACATCGGTTCCCAAACCACTCTTCTATCTGAAAGGGCATTGAGCAACTTAATTCAGGAAGGGGGGAGAGTCACCAAATTCCCCTCACACCTCTTCCTGGACAACTCCAGAACTTCGACAGGAATGATATCCCCATCTAGGGGACTGCGGATCTGGAGATCAAAATTGGGCGACACAAGGTGCAGCACCTGGGTATAGTCGTTACAACTGATGGGACCCCCGGTCTCTTAGGTAATGACCTCCTTCAGAGGTTGTCTCTACTAATAGACTGTGTGAACAAGTTCCTCTGGACCCAGACTAATGGCCAATAAAACTAAAACAGAGCACAAACTATGTAAGCATAAATGGCATATGCCACATGGTTGAGCAATGGTCTGACAAAATGGAGTTCCATTTTAGGAACAATCAAGTTCCCGACATAACTGTAATGGATGTAGGACAACAAACTGGTGATGGGCACCCTTCTCAATTTCTGAAAATCAACCTTCCTCCCAGTTTTAAGTGGCATTCCACACTGGAAGGAAATACCCTGAAATATTATACTGATCCACAATTTGAAAACCCAAATCCCATGGTAAAAAGTGATGAGAAACCAGCTCAAAGCTTTGCTGATATTCATAAAAAGGGTGAACAGCTGTTCCTCCCCATTCAGGTAAATGCGGGGGAAACCTGTTCTCGCATATAGTATGCCTGAATAATGGAAAAAGCTTAATCAGCTAAGTGTTATTCAGGAAACTCCCAAAAGATCAGACCATTCCCACATTTAAATTGATTGATAAGTGGGACATGGGCCTGGAAACCCCCAATTCCAAACATCTCTTGCCTAGCAGCTGCATGCTAAAATGTTCTATTTATGGTAAAGGCATAGAGCATAATTGTTAGGTCGTGCGAGATGTCCCCTCTGCCTTCTACTTAGTCAGTGACATTCTAAATCAATTTCATTCATTGTCAAGCCCGGTCCCAACTGGAGGGTAACCCAGGGGGCTTTGACAATCCTGAAAATGCCTTCCGGTCAGCTCCATTGCTACCGTATGCAGTTGAAGTTCAAAAATGGAGAAAAGGTCACCATCCCAGGCCTTGCCTGACAGTTCACCATCCCCTAAAAATTAAGAGAGCAGGACTTGTGGCTGATTGAAGAGCTCCATGAGGGTAGAGCCCAGGGATCATCCAAAAAATACAGGTAAAGAACTGGAACTCGGATGGAAGAAAATCATATTCATATATATATGTATATATATATAAAACGGAGGAATGTTCCTGGTGCTGTTATAAAAATGAAAAAAGTTAAGTAAAGTGGTGTATGGAAAAAAAAATGACAGATAAAAATTGCAAGTAATTGTCGTTGTAAATCTTCTGGGAAAGATGTCAGTAAAAGATACTAAAACATGTTTTATTCTATCTTCTATTAGATAATTAACATCCTTAAATTCCAGCCTGGAGAGGAACACCACGGGGGCCTGGCAGAAAAGGAAGGAAAGAGGGTGCTGCGCCACACTCTCCAACCCAAAGAAGGAAGGGGACCCTGCATTGCCACTCCCTGATGAAGGAAAATTACATCGAAGGAAACCCCACTCTACCCTTCTCTTCCTCAACAAAAAGTCATGGAACAGCAGAGGGGGATCTGTCAGGTGCATTTACAGGCCCTAAACAGAAATCCCTGTCACCTGAAAAGCTGCATTAAACATTGCCAACAAACACGGCTGTGCTTTGCTTTCCCTGGCACATGTGTGGCAAACATTTGAACACCTTTCACCAAGAGTGGCTCTGCGTTGCTTTCATTCCATCTGAATGACAAAGAGTTATGCATTACATCCAAAAATGGCTTTGTTTGACTTTCTATTCACATGAGGTGCAAATAATTCACCACTGCAACTTGAAATGGCTTTGTTTTCCCTTTCATGTGAACCGCAGCACTTTCCACAAGGCAAAAGAAAAATGACTTTTGAAAGCCACAGATATAAGACAGCACTGCTTCAGAGAAATCTGTGTGGAGGGAGATTGATTAATGCAAGGTACATTATGTTTTCCCCCACTAGACTTCAATCATCTTTGAAGTGGCTGCAACACTGGACAAACCTGTTTGGCTTAAAGCAGGAAACTCCACAAGGAAATACCCTGCTCTCACTGGAAGTCGCACCTACCAGTGAACTATTCCGCAGTAACCTGTGATGTGATTAAGGGTGACATAATTCTCTGCTCTGCCCGACTCTAAGGCAGGAGCTCAGGGAGGACAGAGAGAGTGAATTGTGGATGGACCATGACTAGGAGATGTGAGCCCTTCCTGCAACCCCTACTGAAGATGAACTGACAGACTTCAAAGAAGGTTGTAAAAATCTCTGGTTGCAAGCTGACCCAGGAAGACAGTGGGCTGTGGGGGATGATGGGCCCCTCCCACAGAGGAGGACAGATCCTTTCAATTGACATTTAAAGATGGATTTCAATGTAGGCATTTTTCACAGCACTCAGATTAAGAAATAATTTTGTTTCATGCTATTTCTCCCCATGCAATTTCCAGGCAAATTTTTAGAGACTCTGGGCATGTTCCTAGGACTTTGTGGACTGAAATGGTCAGTAAAAACAAGTTTCTGGCTGATGTAAAAATGGGATAAATATGACAGTTGGTGGAAAAATGGAGATGGACATTATGAATATGCTTGATCATTTTCAGAGTTATAACTGTTATACATTGTGTGAAAAGGACAAAAATGTGCCAAATGTCCATGCTACATCATACGGATTTGACAATCGATTTATCAAATTCACCATGACCAGCCACAACTGTATATCTGGTTCACCTGGCCAGAGCGAGTATAAGTATGAAGTTATGAGGCATAACTCAGTTTTGATTAAAAAATGTTGACCTGAGAACAAAGAGCTGTAATAAATGCCAAACAGACAGATGATGCCCTCTCCCCTAAAACCAATGATGCCAGGGGGCAGAGCGTTAAGCTGTCCTATCACAAGTTAGGAGTAATTATAAAGTACTCCCCCTAGGTTGTAAAGTGAATGATTTCATTTGGGCTATATAAGGGGGGACTGTACACACAGAGGGGGACAGACACACGCAAGAATCCAGGGAGACAGAAGAAGGAGGACGAGAGGAGGCAGCTGAACCATACCAAGGAGCGTGCCGAGCCCAGACCCCTTGCCCTGGCCATACAGAGTGTCCTGAGATCCAGCTGGCTTTCCAGAATACCAAACCAAGGTTTACTTTGTACGTTGCAGATAACCCCATTGAATATCCCTTTGAAAATCCCATTGAAAATCTCTTTGAAATCCCATTGAAATCCCATTGGAAAATACATTGAAAGCCTCAAATTGCCAGTATAATTCATTCACCTTCCAAAGGAAGAATCTGTATTAGCCTGTGTATGTTAGCCTATTCCTTTTATTAAATCGCTCAGTTGTCTGTATAAATGTTTAGCATTATTTTGAAGTAAATCAATTAATTCCCCATTGAAATTCACAGTACGTGTTGGTTAAAATTCAAAATGAACCCCCTTGTCCCTAGTGCCTTTCTTTAATAACTATAGTCATTAAAGTATAGCCTCAACAGAATTAGTCTCCCTGTGACTGAAAACCGAATTTACCCTTGTATTGTGTGCTTTACCTCATGAAATCTTAATTTGCATCTGTCCTATTAAAAAACCCAACCGTAGTCCCATTGAGAGCAACCCTGTTTGCTTAGAATCCTATCTGTTATATATCTTTGTCCTTTTCCTTGAAAATGGATAGCCGATTTTGAAAGCTGTACCCCTTCCCTAGTTACCTGTCATTGTAAATCCTGTGTAAAACGAATTTCCATTTGCTGTTTGTATTTCTCCTTTTGCATTTGTTTTCTCCCAAAACTGATTGTTCCTTTGTTTCCATGTTGCCCTTGTGTGCTGATTAGTATCCTCTAAACTTCCCTATCTCCTCAAGTGTAGCAAAATGAGTTTCTTTTCATTCTGTATCATAGCAGTTGTGAATAGCCATGTGAGGAATAATCAAAATCCGATTCTGACGTTTTGCTCTAAAAATGTGTTTTCACGTTTTTTTTCTGGCTTCCCATCTTGGGGTGGTGGGCTTTATTCCAAATCCGATTATCTCTTTCTATCCTTACTCCTTGCCACTGCCTTCCATTCAAAGGAATTAAGTTAGCTGATGTTTGGGGGTGAGTGTTGCAGAGGGGAGTGCTAAACCTTGGTGCTATCACTTGATTAAAAACTGTTATTTTTCCTGTTTTGCCATTAAAGATCTGTGTAAACTGTGATAGTATATCTGAACCAATTGTTCTGTGGGAATCATTGCGTTTGTGTTGCCACATATTGGTGGCTGCTGTATTTTGATTGTTTTTCCTTGTTCAATAAAAAATAAATTACTAAATATCTTATTGATACACACCAGCATGGTTCCTAGTCCATTGTGACACGGGGTGTTTGTGAAGGTTGGGTGCGAGATGGGTTAGAGGCCTACCCAGAAAGAATCCGTAGTAGATTAAAGATAAAAAGCGTTTTTTTTATTGTGCTCCACATTCATTATCGAGGAAGGAGTCCCTGGCAGGAGGGTGCCGTGTTACAAAACCGTGACCGTTTATATCCTCACTGCAGTGCACCACCAACTCATTGAACTGGTCATAATCACTAACTAAAATTATGTCAGGAATGGGTTTGTGGAGCACCTGATTAACTGAAAGAATCGAGGCATGCTTTGTGCCAACAATAAACTCCTAAAGCATGCCAAACTGATCCAGTCAATCGACCTCCATTGAGATGACCATCTATTGGAAGACGATAACAGGTAATTCCAAGATAGAGGTGCCAGATAAGACTGGGAATGACCTGGATGACCAGTTGGCTAAATCCAGAGCTCTGCAGGGGGATTCCATAGAAACAGAATGCCTGCTGGGTAGAATCCACATGCCAGCTGTCACCAGGTCACAAACTCGGGCTAACAGCAAACTCTCAACAGCCCAGTGGAGTAAGGATACCCCAGATGCAGATTTGATCACTGCACAGAAAGAGGACACGATCATTGGTAAATGTTGTAGACACATTGAAGACCCCATAAGCTTTCCTCTAACAGAGTCAGATTATGCCGGTAAAGAGGATCTCTGGGTGTTGATGAGGTTTTCCAAGTTGTTCCGGTTCCAAGACAGTCTGTTGGTAAGGAGAGCTCTATCTGGAAGTGACGAGCGGGTGGTACCTACCTAATTCTGAAGCCTGATGTTGAACCGCCCCATGACGCAGCCACTGCCAGTCATAAAGGGTTTCATATGACATTGGAAATCTTGTGTGAGGTTGCCTACTGGCCACACATGGGCCAGGACTTCAACACTTAACTAAAGGGGTGTCTTGTGTGTGCTCAGTTCCAACCCAGTTCACTCACACACAGAGCTCCCCTACAAAAAAGGGGAATGACATTGGATGAGCACCAACTGGGTCACACGAGACGGGGACAAGATGGAGGTACTGCTGGTGGAAACACTTCTGAATCTGGTTCTTGGTCCCCTTCCTTCAGACCATCCTAACTGGGTGTGTTTCCTACTCTGGTGATGCAGGTGAAAAATCTAGGGGTCTATCTGTCTGCATCGCTGTCTATGGCTTCGAAGGTTAGTGCGGTATGTCAAACTGGACATTTCTTACTGAGGTTTCTTCGCAGGATTCTACCCTTTCTCCACTCCTCGCTTTGCCCTCTAGTTGTGGCTTCTCTTATCTTTCGTGGGCTTGACTACCGTAATGCTCTTTATCTGGTTCAGCCCGCTGGCCTTATCTACTGTCTGTTACTGTTACAGAAACTGGCTGCTCGGGCAGCCACGGCTACACCATTCTGTTCTCACATTAGTCCAGTGCTGCAATGTCGGCACTGGCTTCCGGTGAAACAGAGAATAGCTTTCAAATCTCTCTGCCTGGTTCACTAGGTTTATTATTAGACAGTTGCTGATTTCCATTGGGACAAATTACCACCCTATATTCCTTGTTAGACTCTGAGTTCCATAAATGATTGCTTTGTTCATGCCCCCAAATTCCGTCTCCAGAGAGTTGGTGGCCTGGCCTTCTCGGTGGCAGCTATTTAACTATGGGATAGTCTTCCACTTAATTTAAGGAAGACTGAGAATCACTTGCGTTTCTGTCATCTGCTCAAAATGGTACCCTACTGTTAAGCCTTGGATAGTTGCAGCTGTGCTGTGTACGTCCTCATGCCAAGATGCCCTCGGGTGAACGTGCACATTATAAATTTAGCTAACATAACATAAATTCAGGTAACAATGATAACACTGTCTTGGGCAGATTTGCAAGTCGATTTCATCAGGCAAGCGATGCACTCATCTCGAGGAACCTAGTACATGTTGACTGTGACATGCTTGTTCGCTAGGTGGTCAGAATGTCTTCCAGCCCTGAATTTTACGGTGGAGACAGCTGTTGCACTAATGATCAACCACATCTTCTCTCATTTTGGCCTATCGCAAAGGACTGAGTTGGACCATTTTACCAGTAAGGTGATGGCAAAGATGTGGGAGATTCTAGGGGTAAAAAGAAAACTCCACATTGCCTACTGCTGGCCTCAACGGTGGGGGTAGAGAGATACAATAAAACAATTGTGAGTATCCTAAAGAAGTCCGGGCCCAGTTGGGACATCCAATTGCCATTTGTCCTTATGGCTATTATGTCTACACCATCTTCTTCAACAGAGATGTCTCCATTTGTGCTCATGGCCGGACGGAAAATTGTGTTACCACAGCATCTGCTCTATAGAACTCAGGAGCAGACTCTTAAAATGTGTCCACTAATCATGAGTGCATTGGAAATTTAAGGATGTACTTCCAGCATGCTTTTGCTTATGCTGAGCGCAATTTAGAAAAGTTGGCTGAAGGAATAGAGACATACGATTATCTAAAGACCACCAGGAAAGAGTATGAAGTAGGTGACATGGTTTACCTGTACAATTTTCAAAGGAATCAGGCTAAGAAGTGGGAATTCCTCCCATCTTGGCGTGGTGCCTTTGAAATTGTAGATAAAATATCACCTGTTGCTTACAAGGTCTGCATCCCAAAAGGAGAACAGGGAGAAGAAAAATGGGTCCGCATCAACCAGTTGACATGCTTTATGATTGATTGATGAGCCAAATCAAAGTCTAGCAGAGGAACCATCTATAGAATGAAATATGTGTGTAAAAAATTCTGAAACTCTTTTTCTATCTTTTATTAGAGAACTAACCTCCTTAAATTCTAGCCTGGAGGTGTGAGTGGAGTCTGGCGAGAACCCCAGGGACCTGGAAAGGAAGAAAGAAAAGGTGTGCTGCGCCACGCCCTTCAATCCAAAGATGGAAGGGGGGGCTGGAGTGCCCACTCCCGTAAGAAGGACGAAAAGGGGTCCCATGCCATACCCCCAACCCAGAAATGGAAGGGGAGACAGGAGTGTCCCGTCCCTAATTAAGGAAATTACAACTAATGAAACCCTGCTCCCCCCTGCTCTTCCCCAACAAAGAGTCATGGAAGAAGAGGGGGGCATGCAGTGTGCATTTACAGGCCCCAAACAGAAGTCCCATTCACTTGAATAGCAAGATATTAAACACTGAAACAAAAACAGACTGTCCTTTGTTTTTGTTTTTCAAGTAATATTAAAAAGCCATGTGGAAAGGGGCCTACCTGTTATTATCAATGGACAAGCAGCATTTTAATTTACAAAAGAAGGAGGATTCAAATATCCCTGTCTCTTGAAAAACAGGATTTTTAAACATTGACAAAAAATGGCTTGCACAGGTGTGTGCAAATAAAAGAAGTTTTAAAGTGAAAAGGTACCACTGCTCACAGAAAAATGTCAGGAAAACAAAACATGATATGCGGGTTAACAAAAAGAAATGTATATTATGTTTCATCTACAAAACTCCAGTGACATTTGAAGAGCCACTTTGTCTTCATGAAAAAATGTCAGCCAAAGCAGATCCTTTCTTCTGGCAGTGGGCAAAACTTCACAAGGAAATCTCCCACTCCAAGTCTGGGTGTCACATCTCCCATCTAATGACCAACCACAATAAAGTGTCCTGCTAAAGGTGTCACAATTCAGTGTTCTCCAGACACGCTGGCTCTGCAAGCATTGACTGCAACAGAAGTTCCCCTTAGCTGGAGTATACTAATATGTGTGAAAATGGGCGCACCAACTTTAAAAAGGAGACTGAGAAAGAAAAACTCTGGGTACAGGCTGACCCAGTGAAAACAAATGGCTGGGAGGCAGAAGGAGGGCCATTTGTCTCACATGAAGAGTCACAATTAATGTTAAAGGACTATTATCATTTAGGATTTTTTCTCACCCATCAGAGGGCGGATGGATTTCATCTATGTAACATTTTGTATGTAATTTCCAGGCGATTCTGGGAATATAAAATTCATCTACCTGCGACTCAGGGAACTGTAATGGCCAGTTGAACTAGCTTCCTGGCTGATCTGAACATGTTTCAAATATGAGAGTTATTGAGCGGGTGGAAAATGAAATTAGGGATATGCTTAACAACCTACATATTCATAACGTTTGTGCATTTTATGAAAACGGCAGCAAGGTGCCACATGGCCGTGCTACATGGTTCGGAATTATTGGTCGGCTTATCTAATTCTCCATGATTAGCTGAATCAGAAAATGTTTATTTTGGCAGTTGCTAGTAAAATTATGAAGTTGTGATACATAACTAGTTTTTGTCTAAGAGTTGAAAGGAGAACACAGGGTGATTACAAATGGGAATTTCCATATGATGCTCCAGACCCCTAAACCAATCCTGACTTCAAGGCTGGGTTTGGGAGGAGAGAGACTGGTAACTGTCCAATCCTAGTGGTTGGAATTATTTTAGGGTACTTCCCCAAGATTGCAAAATTGGTGGTGTCATTGATGCTTTATAAGGGGGACTGCACTAGGACAGAGAAGGGAAAGAGAGGAACAGACAGACAAGAGACAGACCATCAGGAAGGCTGCTGATACTTACCATCTGACAGCTGTAAGGAGACACCAGAGGAGATTGGTGAGAGGGCATCTGGGTGCAGCTGTCTCTTTCTAGGAAGGCCTATGGTTGAGAGCTGGAGGATATCTCTGAGAGTGGATGCCAGTCTTAAGATTGAAAGCTAAAAGCCTTGCTTCACTAGCTTTGGTGCTGAAGGAGAGGTATTGGAAGTTCACAATGTGCCCAATCGTAACCGTTTTACAGCAGGAGGTCACGATTGAGCACATTGTTAACAAATACCCATATTTGGGCCTCAAAACGAGTCCTAATCTGTTTTATATACATATTATAGAGTCTAAGATGCCAAAAGGCTGAGGGCTGACAACTCTGATAGACAGGTTTTCCCAGAACACGGCAGGCTACTCATTAGAGGGTATTCGGACCCTATATCGGCAAAGCTTCTGCCCATGATATTGTATGGTTTGGAGGCCCTCCAAATGACTAAACTGAGCTGGTTAGATAGAGCGGAGGGTTGCTTTTGGAGGCGGGTCCTAAACCTGCCGAATACAGTCCCAGTAGTATACTTACGACTGGAGCTTGGGTTGGTCTCCTTGAGGGGCTAATTTTTACTTAGACAAGGAGGTCTCCATTTGAAAGCTAATTCAAAACCAAAATGTAAATTATTTGCCTTAGTGGGATCAAATAAGTGCTGTGAATGGAAATGAGGAGAAGGGGACTTTGCCTGCTTCATATACCAGCTGTACGAGAGTCTTGATTGGACATCCGACTTCAAACAGGGCACTAACAATGTTACTTTAAAAGCATTATTTAAAAGAAACCTAGAACATTGGAACTGATGTAATAATTACACTCGATTATCAACTTTGTGAGCATACCAATAAGTGTCCAATGTGTCCCATAGCTATTTATGCCTGCAACCCTACCTCAGGCAATGCCGCAGCCCGGCAGTTCGCGGCCTGTTACTCAGATTGTGTACCAATCAACTTCCCCTATTTGTTTTCTAAGTGGGCCAGGTTAAAAATAGCAATGGACCAACGTATTTGCTGTATATGTGAATTGGCAGGCTGTATCGAGGCACCCAAACACATGTTCACTGAATGTATGCTCCTGGGAACAATTTATTCATTAATTTTATTTTTATTGATTTTTTTTCATTTATAGCAGCGCGCCAAACCATCAGGCTTCAGGGCGCTAGTTACAGCAAGTGCAGGGTGAACACTCTTAGAGTACAAGGAAAATCAAAACAGGTTATATAGCACAATTGATAGGTTACGAGCATAGATTGGCAGAGCCACGCCTCATGGTATGGGGGCTAGATGTGGTATGCAGGTGGTCAGGCAAATCCTGTAGGAGCAACGCTGGCACCGCCACGCTTCATGGTATGGGGAGCTAGATCCAGTATGCAGGTGGTCAGGCAAATCGGGTAGGAGCAAGACTGGCACCACCAGGCCTCATGGTGCAGGGGGCTAGATGCAGTATGCAGGTGGTCAGGCAAATCAAGTAGGAGCAGGACTGGCACCGCCACACCTCATTATACGGGGGACTGGATGCAGTATGCAGGTGGTCAGGCAAATCAGGTGGGAGCAAGACTGGCACTGCCACGCCTCATGGTGCAGGGGGCTAGATGCAGTATGCAGGTGGTTAGCCAAATCAGGTAGGAGCAAGACTGGCACTGCCATGCCTCATGGTATGGGGCCTATATGCAGTATGCAGGTGGTCAGACAAATCAAGTAGGAGCAAGACTGGAACTGCCACGCCTCATGGTACAGGGGGCTAGATGCAGTATGCAGATACTCAGGGAAAGCAGGTAGGAGCAAGAATGGCATCACCATGACTCATGGTACAGGGGGGCTAGATGCAGTATACAGGTGGTCAGGCAAATCAGGTAGGAGCAAACCTGGCACTGCCACGCCTCATGGTACGGGGGCAAGATGCAGTATGTAGGTGGTCAGGCAAATCAGGTAGGAGAAAGACTGGCACCACCACGCCTCATGGTACGGGGGCTAGAAGCAGTAGGCAGGTGGTCAGGCAAATCAGGTAGGAGCAAGACTGGCACCACCACTCCTCGTGGTATAGGGGGCTATATAAGAGGAGCATGGAAACAAAGGTACAGGAGGGGAAGGAGAGAGGGATTTTCAGGAAGGGTGAATTGAACAGCAGCAGGGCATGCGATTAAGGAAGGACGGGGCGTGAAGGACAGGGAAATATTGGACATATTGTGAACAGTCATACCCTCGGGAGTAGGAATACATAATTTAATACTAACATAAAAGGTATAAACAGTACAAGCAGAGCTAAGAAAGGTTTCTGTTGATTGGCAGTAGTTGGTGTTCAGAACGTTGCTCACGCTGGGCCACAGAGCCATACTACGAAGCAACACAAAGAATCTGGCATGCAAAGCAATGAGAGGGGAGCGAGTAGGAGAAGGGGAACAGGTCTTTTTACCTTAGGCACCGACAGGAGTGGGACCCCGCAGAGAGGTGTAGAAGAAACATGAATGTTGAACACGGATTGGCACCGGGCTGCCAGAAAGTCCCAGACAGGCTCAGACAGGGGCCTCTGTGAGGGCCTTCGGGAGAGGGGCCAGCATCACCAGCCGGCTAGCGGCATCCAGTCTTCTTTGTGCCCCAGCCACTCCCAAGGGCAGGGAGGCGGTCTCCAGGCCTCCAAGGTGCATGCAGCTGCACCCAAGGCATTCTGGTGGCAATGATGGAAAGGCCATGCCGGGATGAGGGGGAAAGAGCCCTTCATAGGCTCTGAAGCAGGCTGCTTCCTCCAAGGCAGAAGAGGGATAGGAAGTGTGAGTGGAAAAAGGTCCCATAAGAGAGGGGCCCGGGAGAGGGGCCAGCATCGCCATCCTGCTAGAGGCATCCGGTATCCTTTGTGCCCCAGTCAATCCCACAGATAGGGAGCTCGTCTGCAGGCCTCCAAGGTGCATGCAGCAGCACCCAAGGCATCCCGGCGGCCATGATGGAAAGGCCACACTGGGATGAGGTTGAAGGAGCCCCTCACAGTCTCTGAAGCAGACTGCTTCCTCCAAGGTGGAAGAGGGATAGAAAGTGTGAGTGGAAAAATGGCCCATAAGAGGAGGGGCTTGGGAGAGGGGCCAGCATCGCCAGCCAACTAGAGGCATCTGGTCTTCTTTGTGCCCCAGACAATCCCAAGGGGAGCGAGGCGGTCTCCGGGCCTCCAAGGTGCGTGCAGCAGCACCCAAGACATCCCAGTGGCAATGATGGAAAGGGTATCAGGTAATGTCACCATGGCAAAAGTCATCAGGTTGCCGACTTTTAAAACAAAATGCATTAATGATGCACCCTCCTGGCTATCAAACACTTTCCTCACATATTCTAGGACTGGAGGTAATAATATATAATTATACCCCTCCTAGAATATTTGGGGAAAGAATTTTGGTCACCAGGAAAAAGTCACCAGAACCTGACGACTTTTTCACTGCAACATTATTACATGGATCCGATGGAAAGGCCACGCCGGGATGAGGTTGAAGGAGCCCCTCACAGGCTCTGAAACAGGTGCTTCCTCCAAGGTGGAAGAGGGATAGGAAGTATGAGTGGAAAAACGGTCCATAAAAGGAGGGCCTCAGGAGAGGGGCTGGCATCAACAGCTGGCTAGAGGCATCTGGTCTTCTTTGTGCCCCAGCCAATCCAAAGGGCAGGAAGGCGGTCTCCAGGCCTCCAAGGTGTATGCAGCAGCACCAAAGGCATCCCGTCAGCCATGATGGAAAGACCACACTGGGATTAGGTTGAAGGAGCCACTCACAGGCTCTGATGCAGGCTGGTTCCTCCAAGGTGGAAGAGGGATAGGAAGTGTGAGTGGAAAAACAGCCCATTAGAGGAGGGCTTAGGGAGAGGGGTCGGCATCACCAGCTGGCTAGAGGCTACCGGTCTTCTTTGTACCCCAGCCAATCCCAAGGGCAGGGAGGCAGTCTCTGGGCCTCCAAGGTGCATGCAGCAGCACCCAAGGCATCCTGGTGGCAATGATGGAAAGGCTATGCCGGGATGAGGTTGAAGGAGCCCCTCACAGGCTCTGAAGCAGGCTGCTTCCTCCAAGGTGGAAGAGGGATAGGAAGTGTGAGTCGAAAAGCTGCCCATGAGAGGAGGGCCTCTGAGAGGGGCCGGCATCGCCAGAGGAATTTGGTCTTCTTTGTGCCCCAGCCAATACCAAGGGCAGGGCGGCGGTCTCCGGCCTTCAAGGTGCATGCAGCAGCACCCAAGGCATCCCAGAGGCCATGATGGAAAGGCCATGCTGGGGTGAGGTTGAAGGAGCCCCTTGCGGGCTCTGACGCAGGCTGCTACCTCCAAGGTGGAAGATGGATAGGAAGTGACAATAGTCGGGGCTATATCTACATGCCTGCTTCCTCCAAGGTGGAAGAGCGATAGTAAGTGATCATACTCGGGGGCTATGTCTGCAGCTATGACTCAATTAAAAGCAAGGCTTTTTGGACTTATTGTCTAAAATGTAAATTGGGAGCCCTCCATAATTTGCTATATTGGCTTTGGTGTAACATTGAAAAACTAACATTGAAAAACTACCCAAAGTAAAGAAGCCCTGAATATATACTATATACGACCTCATTTTATTGTGTCTCCATCACTGAGATGTTAGCTCTGTGCTGCCAAATCTCTTCATACTAATTTAGGGCTGTAAACCACAATTATTGCCTTAGGTGTGCTCTTGTGCCCTATAAAGAATTCTAAGTAACATAAACTTTATGTGATTGTGTGTATGTTTACATAAATCTATGTACATTTTAAAATGATATATAATTTTAGGAAAGTTTAGATAACCATAAGCACTTTTAAGCATTTATGTTATCTCATGAAATCCATTGCTGGTTTTATGGGCTGCAATATCAACTTTTGAAGATAATTCCGCAGTGAAGTATCCGAAAGAGAAACCCTAGTGACTAACCCGGAGAGGGTCAAAAATAAGATACTAAACAAGACTGGATTAACACTCAAAATAGACAGTGTACTTATAAACTATCACTGAACTTGACCTGTGAAAGGAGATCCATTGGCCAAATTCCCTTGTGTGGTTTTGAAATATCTATTAATGCGCTTTTGAATAAATATATTTTAAATTAGAGAGGTGTTAAGTACTCTGGGGCAAATTCCGAGATGCAAGGCTTGCTGTAGATTTTGCATAAGACAAGGTCTGATAGAATCAGGAAAACACCTACTTTTGGAATGTACAGCTCTTACATCGATGCAACCTACATCGGTAATAACATGAAAACAGTGACAGTAAAGAATTTGTAGGACATGTTTTTTAAGTGGGGAAAACTTTCCTATCACTTTTGCGGGAATTACATTTTTAAATCAAGTTTTATTTTGTGATAAGGATTGAAATGGTATGAATTCATGTTGGGAAGTTGATATTATTGTTGGGCAGTTTTAATGTTGATGTAATAGATACATTGCAAGAACAATGTATATTATGAAATGTTTGTAATAAACTAAACATAAAAGAAATATATATCTATTACTTTTTGTCAACACACACACCATGGGTCTTATTATGAGTCTGGCGGTAGGCCGCCCGTGCTACCATCGGACTCATAAAATGTTACTGGTGCCTGACTTCCCAATGCCACCGAAAGATTATAAGTCCAGCGGCCCAGGAATTCAGGCGCTGGTAAAATGTAAGTCCTCATTCCCATAGAGTGTCATAGGACTCTATGGGAGTGGGAACTCGGAACCACTGGCACCGGTGTTAACGGTGCCGGCGCTTCTGTGAACGGTCTGCTTACCATGGCCGCTGCACCTGTCAGGGTCAGACCTGTCGGACGCAGCGGCCACGGAGGCAAGCACGTAGTTTATCAGTCCGGAAACAAGTGTAATGAGGACCCATGTCTTTTAATTGACATCTTTATGTTGGCAGGGGAACATTTTTCTCATGTCTTGCTTTAACTTGCAAACACAAATGCAAATCCTGTTTTTCTTATGAAAGGGACCATTGAATTTTGTCTGCCTTTGTGAATTAAAATGCTGCTTTTCCTTTTGGAATGACAGTTAGGCCCTTTTCACATGGCCCTTTGGGTGATGAGGTGCCCATCCATACAACTGATGGCACACACTGCTAATGCTCTAAACACCTTTCAAACACGCAGCACACTATTCACCCACTGCAAAGCACGCACACCACACACATTGCACATGGCTCATGAGATTCTCACGCATTGCAAATATGCAGTAAACACTGTATACATTCTGTGCGCACTACACACACACACACACATTGGATAAGCACAGCAAACAATACATGCAGCCTGGCCCCCTCACACACAAACACACACACACTGAAGAAAATGAACACACTTCTCCAACTGCAGAAGGGGGCCCTTAAAGGGGCCGCTCTGCATTTTTGTGTTTTGGCCATCCCTACTTGTCGGCCCATATTATACAGGGAGTTATTAATTGTTCTGCACATTCTGTGCCTTGCTGTGCGTTGTGGTCCGTGCGCCGCTAGGGGGCAGTGTTGGTCGGCCTTTTCTTGGCCCCAGTTTTAGAGTGTACTTCTGTTTCGTCGGTAATTTTCTCCTGGGGTAATTTAGGTGTTAGGGGCAGGGTCCTCATGGGCAAGGGTAATCTTTAGGAGTAAATATTTTTTACTAACATTTTTTAATAATATATATAAGAATTATCGGGTAATTGTCACAGAGGGGAATGTTAAGAGTGTAATTAACTCTTTTTTCAGGAGTATCTTATGTTTTAGCCCAGTTTATTTTCTAGGGTTTCCATTTCAGGGGGCAGTTGTCCACGGGTAGGTGCTGGCTCGGGGGCTTAGTGTAGCTAGTTGAAAGGCAAAGGGGCATATTTTAGTGCACTGACAGATTTTAGTGCATGATGGTGGGCCAGGGTGCCAGTAAGAAGGGTTTAGTGGATTCCAGGGCGCTTCGGGAGGCCTTGGAGATTATTAGCAGGGCATCTAAGGCCCAGCTGAAAGGGTGGCGGTGGAGGTTACAGGAGAAGGGGAGGTAGGTAGGGGTAGGCCGCAGCGTAGAGCAGCGGCAGATGGGGCTCTAGCGGCAGTGGTGGCTTGCACCCCTGCGGCTGGTAGAGAGCAGGCATGGAAATCCAGGGGCAGGAAGATGAGGAGGGAGATTGATGGGAGAGCTTCCAGGGGGAAATGCATTTGGGTGGGGAGTTAGATATGGAGGTGATTCTTAATGACCAGGGGAAGGTAGGGGATGTTAGGAGTGTCCAAAAAGGGACAAGTAAAGAGAGCCACGTCGGTGTGGGTGATGGGGTGCAGAGTGTGGTAGCAGGACTGAGGGGAAAAGGGGGTAAATATCTGCGGAAGAGTGCAGGTGGGAGAAGGAGAGAGAGGTCCCCATCAATTAGTGAGGTTAGGGAGGGGCACGGAATGGCACCCCCGGGATAGGAGGACTGTTGGTGGAGGGCGCTGTGCAGCCCCCGCTGTTTGAGAGGATGAACATGAAGAGGGTTTAGGAACTGCCTCAGCACGGCCCCTAGCGATGAGGACCACAGGGTGGAGGAGACTACACCTCGCCCGAGATAAGAGGACCAGGAAGGGGTTTCTGCGGCCCCGCCGAGAAGACGCCAAAGGAGTGGCGGAGCGGACGCCCGGGGCTCACAAAAAGAGGATGTACTCAACCCGAGCATGAGCTTGCATCAGCAATGGTATTCCAGGGGTGATGAAGTTGGGATTGAGGAATATGTGGGGCAGTGGGAGGATGAAGGTTATAGGGCAGGAAGGAGGAGGGCTAATGAGACAGGGGTTTTAGGTGGGATTGTGAAAGACAGGAGCAGGGGGTTTGGAGGGCAAGGGGTCGGTGGAACAATTGGCTGGGTGAGACCGCTGACATGTTTTGTCCCTGCAGTAGGAGCCTAGTAAGAAAAGAGATGAGGAGCATCGGAGTTGATATCAGACCACAGACAGACGATGGCAGGTTGGAAAGAGGTGAGCAGGAAAGGGACTGGTCAACTGCATGGCAGTGGGGGGATACGAGAACGGGGGCAGGAAATAAAGGGTCTGGTCTGCAAGGGGCAAGGAGAGAGATTGGTGTACAGGCTACTGGAGCCTTGGGGGGTGAAAAAAGAAAATGCTTGGTGGAGGTACAAACAGACTAGGTGGCTGAGCCATTGGTGCTCGAGGTACAGGTTTCAAAAGGAAAAGAAGATGAAGTGAAGGGCAAAGAGAAAAAGCTACCTTATATGGGCATTACAGAACCTTTGGGGGCGCACTTGATGGCAGCGACCAAGGATAAGATTCAGGGAGGGGAATTTGTGGATGTGTTTAAGCTGCTTCATAGGGAAGTGAGAGCAAAGCAGGGTTCTAAGGAAGAGGATAGAGAGTTGGCCTCACACCCAAGAGTCCCAGTGACAATTGAAAACTGGACGTCAGCATTTATTATTTACGCCAGTGTCTATTGTGAGAAATTTCCGGAGCGGTGTGTGGCTCTGCTAAAATATATGGATGTGATCAGGAAGGTGTTTACAAGTTTTGGGGGCTTTGTGTGGGTGCATTACGATGAGAAATTCAGAGCAAGAATGGCTGAGGACAGTCAGGCTGTTTGGGGGGAAATAGACATGGATCTATGGCTGCAATGGATGGCACCAACTAGGCCTGCCCCGACGATGCACACAGCAAGTGGGCTGCCTGTGCCTTACCGGTCCTTTCTTGGTCACCCTGCCCAGGAGGGGGTGGGGGAGGAGGCAGAGGGCAGTCCTCAGCAGCGTGTTGGGCATTTAATAAGGACGGCCGCACAAGGAATTTCTGTAGGTTCAGACATGAATGTAGCAAATGTGCAGGGAAACACCCTCTCACTTGGTGTTTCCAACAGGGAGACAGGGGGAAGGGGAGAGGATCTGGCAGAGGGGTTGTGGGAAAAGGCTTTTACTCCAATTAAATTGGAGGTGCTGGAGAAGTGGTTGGAATTCTATTCGGACAGGGAAGGGACTAAGATTTTGAGTGAGGGTTTTGGTCAAGGTTTCAGGCGGGGTTATCAGGGGCCAAGGGTGCTTCGGTGGGAGGAAAATTTGAAGTCAGCTAAAGAGAATGTGGAGGTGGTAAGACAAAAATTGTGCAAGGAAAAAGCAGCAGGGAGGATAGTAGGGCCATTTGATGATCTGCCGGGTGATTTAGTTATATCTCCGCTGGGGGTTGTGCCTAAGAAATCCCCAGGGGAATTCAGATTGATACCCCATTTGTCATGGCCCGAGGCCATGTCTGTCAATGATTTCATTGCCCCTGAGGAATGTGGGCTTGTATATGCAAGTGTGGACCAGGCAGTTGATTTGGTGAGGAAAGCAGGGTGTGGGGCCTTCATGGCCAAGTGTGACATTAATGTGGCTTTCAGGTTGTTACCGGTGCACACATAGGATTTTTGGCAGTAGGGTTTGCTATTTGAGGACAGGATATACATCGACACAGCTTTGCCAATGGGGTGTGCAATTTCCAGCGCCTTGTTTGAGCATTTCAGTTCCTTCTTACAGTGGGTTTTTCATACAGTTCCGGTTGTGAAAGTGTGCTGCATTACCTAGATGATTTTCTGTTTATTAGCGGGGCGGAAGGAGAAAGAGAGTGCGAAGAGATGCTAAAGTTGTTCCAAGCGTTGATGGGAGATTTGGGTGTGCCTCTAGCAGAAGACAAAACGGAAGGGCCGGCAGTGGTGCTGACATTCCTAGGGATTGAACTGGATTCAGTGGCTATGACCTCACGCTTGCTGCACGACAAGGTGAGCAAACTGGTAGGATTGCTGGAGAAGGCGGTGGGGGCCAACAAACTGATGCTAGTGGAAATGCAGAGTTTGGTGGGGCATTTGAATTTTGCATGCAAGGTGGTGGCCCCTGGGCGGACTTTTTGCAGAAACATGGCACGGTCTATGGTGGGAGCAAAGTGCCCACATCATCGAATAAGTGTATCAGGTGCAGTGCGGGAAGATTGTAGAATTTGGCTGCGTTTTTTGGAGAGTTTTAACGGAGTGTCCATGTGGTTGCAGGGAGATCCGGTGTCTTGGGAAGGTCAGAATTTTTCAGGTGCAGCAGGTGCAGGAGGTTGTGGTGTATTTTGGAGAGGAAAGTGGTGCATGTAGAAGTGGCCATTGCTTTGGTTGAGAGAGGGAAGGAGCATTGCATTCCTGGAATTTTTTCCTTTGTTGGTTGCACTGGAGTTGTGGGGGAAGGAGTTGAAAAACAAGAAAGTGAATTTCAACATTGACAACAAATGCGTGGTTCATGTAGTGAATCGGCAGTCAGCGAGGGATCAGAGAGTGGCGAGGCTGATGAGAGAGTTTGTATGGAATGGAATGTGGTGTTCAAGGCAACACATGTGCCAGGGAAGGATAACTGCATCGCTGATGCATTATCTCGTTTTCAATGGCAGAGATTCCGTAGATTGGCTCCAGATGCGGATCAGGAGGGGCAGTGGATTCTGGAGGAGCTGTGGAAAATAGGAAGCTGAGAGCGCTTGCATTGGTGGAGGGTTCTCTTGCGCCGGCATCTAGAGAGGCCCACAGGAGAGCTTGGGAGGATTTTATAAGAGGGGGAGATTGTAGTTGGAAAGGTTGGGGGATGCGGAAGAACGGAGAAGGGACAATGTCACTAATTTCCTCTTGAGGTGCATGGACAGGGGCTGGTCTAGAGCAACTATAACGGGGAAATTGGCAGGAATTGCTTTCTATGGGATGTGGTTTTGAGGTTTTTAGCCGAGCGGTGGAGAAATGTGAAACAGGATGTTGGAAGGATGGGCAAGGGAAAGTAACAGGGAAAAAGATAAGAGGAGACTGATATTGGCAGAATTGCTAACTAGGTTGTGTCAGGCGGTGGGGGGGATTTGCCGGTCGGCCTTGGAAGGATAATTGTTCACAACTTGTTTTACTTGGCTATTCTTTGGGGCCTTTAGGGTTTCTGAGCTGGTGGGGGTGGGGAAAGTGGGTAGGTGGGCTGCAATGGGAAGATGTTTACCGAGTTAGGTTTGGACATCAAGATCAGGAGGTCTAAGACAGATCAAAAAGAAAAGGGCTCTTGGGTTTTGCTGGGTCGAGGGAGTAAGGAGTTATGCCCGGTTCAGACAGGTTTGGTGTGGAAGGAGCGTTGTGGGGGGAGAACAGGTTTGGTTTTCCAGCATGAGAATGGGGAGCAAGTATCAGCGCCACAAGTTCTGGGAGTACTACGAAAGGTCCTGGTAGCAGTAGGGGAAAATACAGAGGATTTTGGAACTCATTCATTTAGGATGGGGACAGCATCTGAAGGTAGTAGGCTGGGCTATTCAGAAGAGAAGGTGAAAGGTTTGGGGCATTGGAAGTCAGGGAGTTACAAAGGGTATGTCAGGGACTTTGGCAAACAGGATGTTTGAAAGAAGTTTTCAGAAGTCAGCAGGATAGTTGCATTTAGTAGGATGTTGTTGATTTGTAAGTGATTTTGTAATTTATTTTTCAGATGCTGCTCGGAGGCCGGGGCAGTTGGCACAAATCTGGATTGTGGGGCATTCAATTGTTAAGCGGGCGGGGAAAGAAGCTGAGAAAAGGGTTTTTGGCAGGCAATTGGGTTGCAGCTATAAAGATGTTTTGGTAAGGTGGTCCGGTTTAGGGGGGCTTCGCTGGATTCAGTTACTTCCTATGTTGGCTGTGTTGAGGGAACACTATGGGTCTCCAGATGGGGTGATTATTCATGCTGGGGAAAAGGACCTGGTAAGAGATACTGGTGTTGCTCTTCTTAGAAAAATGAAAAGGGATTTGGTATGGGTCCGAGAAATGTGGCCTCAAGCATGTGTAGTTTGGACTAAGTTGTTGCTGCGCAGAGTTTGGAGGGGGGGCGAGAAGTGAGGGAGCGATAAAGCGGGCAAGGAAGGGGATAAACAGAGAGATGATAAAATGTTGTGTCTCGGCGGCGGTACAGGTTTTGGTGACCACAAAAGTGATGGGTGGAAGGTTTTGAATGAATCTGCACCACTAGCATTGCTCTGGGCAACCTTCCACACCATCGTTTTTAGCCTGTCTGTGCCATTGCAAAAGGGGTCCAGCCATATGCAAATCAGTCAGGTACTGCCACCAATGGTAGCAGCCCAGCCCGAACTGCTAGGCCAGGTCCCCTCTGCACAGAAACACAAGCAACCCCAGACATGTTTTGGCCTTGTTGGGCCTCCTCAGTGAGGTGCAGCTTGGTTCCCTATGGCGCAGCGAGCAAGGGACCCACGTCTGGGCATTCCCTCTCTCACATAGTGAGACAAACTGTGACCACAAAAGTGATGGGTGGAAGGTTTTGAATGAATCTGTACCACTGGCATTGCTCTGGGCAACCTTCCACACCATGGTTTTTTAGCCCGTCTGCGCCATTGCAAAATGGGTCCAGCCATATGCAAATCAGTCAGGTACTGCCACCAATGGTAGCAGACCAGCCCGAACTGCCAGGCCAGGTCTACTCCTCACTGATGATGCCCAACAAGGCTGAAACATGTCTGGGGATGCTTGTGGTCTCGTGCAGAAGGGATGTGACCTAGCAGTTCGGGCTGGACTGCCCCTTTTGGGGTAGGACCAAGCCTGATTTGCATATGGTTTTTCCCCTTCTGTAATGGCTTGGCAGGCTGAAAAATGATGGTCTGGAGGGTTTCCCAGAGCTTTGCCCGTGGTTATGATTAATTCAAAACCTTCCAGCCATCACTTTCTGTTTTGGTACAGGTTTTGGAGCACAAAGACCTAGTTTATGAAGGATTCATGATATGTATAGAGGATGGTGTCCATTTGTCAGCTATTGGAAATACTTATTATCTGTCGGAATGTATCTGTTTGGTGAGAGATATGTTAAAGAGTTGGAAGTAGGAAGGAATGGGCGGTGGGGCAGTAAGAACACCTCTGTGGAGGGTTTTTCTGTTGCCGGGAGCATGGCCCCTTTAGATGTGGGGGGAGGGAAGCACAATGGGGGAATGGCGCGGGAAAGGATGGGTGTGGTGCTGTTTGCACAAATGGGCTACCCCGGCGGAACAGGTATTGAACCTGAAGGGGCATGGCCCCGGTGAGAAAACGCAACGCTTTGAGAAGTGGGAAGGAGACGGTAGGGACCAAGGGATAGTCAGGGAGGAAGTAGATTTATGTATTTATTTAATTGTTGGGGAAACTGAAAGTGTTAATTATTACTTGGTTTGTTTAAAATATTTGTTCGTTTGTAAGGCCAGGGAGCCAGGTAAGCGGTTAATTGTAAGCTTTTGCCTGTCCCATTAAAGCGACCTTTTCCACTTTAAATGAGTCTGGGGTTTTGTGCAGTAAGCCAAAAGGAGGGCTCAGGGGGGAACGCGAAGTGTTTCCCCGGGGGTTATTTTGGTGCTGCACATGCCAGCGAGTTGGCCTGTGCACAGTGCGCCCCCTGGGGGGTATTTAAGGGTCAGGGAAGGTTCGGGAAGCAGGCAACGGTTGGGACTTGAGATTGACCTGCCCTGCCACCCCCTTTTTTGGTTTCTGTCAGGTATCTGATTTTATTTATCCTGCGGAGGGGGGGAACCTTTATTTTTCTTCTTCTGGGTTATTTCTTCTATTCAAAAGTTTTTTTCTCAGGGTTTTATTCTTGGTTTAAGGCTGTGCTGTTCGGTAGTTTTTGTGTGGCAGTTTGGGGCACTACTTTGAGATTTTGTGATGTAAAATGACTGTTGCTGATGTGGCAGGTCAGACTGGCTGCAGGTCATAAGAAAGCGGAGTTTGGTGTAGAGGGGAGTATTAGGGGTCTGGGAAGTTGTTTGGTTGCCGGGGGCATGGCCCCTTTAGATGTGGGGGAGGGAAGCACAATGGGGGAATGGCGCGGGAAAGGGTGGGGGTGATGCTGTTTGCACAAACGGGCTACCCCGGGGGAACAGGTAGGAACCTGAAGGGGCATGGCCCCAGGGAGAAAACGGGACGCTTTGAGAAGTGGGAAGGAGATGGTAGGGACCAAGGGATAGTCGGGGAGGAAGCAGATGCATTTATTTAATTGTTGGGGGAAATTAAAGTGTTAATTATTAATTGGTTTGTTTAAAATAGTTGTTATATTGTAAGCCCAGGGAGCCAGGTAAGCGGTTAATTTTAAGCTTTGGCCTGTCCCATTAAAGCGACCTTTTCCACTTTAAATGAGTCTGGGTTTTTGTGCAGTAAGCCAAAAATTGCTCGTTTACAGTACGTGTTGCATACATTTCACACACAAAGCACACACAATGATGCTTAGAAACACACACGTTGCACGCGTAAATCGGGCCCATATAGTACACAATGGTCCTGATTTACAAAAGCGTTCTTCAGACAGCACACAAAACGAACACACGAAGAGCACACTCTGTGCGCCCGCTGAACACACAACCCAAACAAAATGCGAGCAGTGTCCCACTGCGCACAGAGCTCGTTTCCTGCAGAGGCGGTCTGTGATTAAGAGTGCTTCAGTCCGAGGTGTTAATGAGTGATGCGAGGTGTGATTCCAGCTGGCGCCGCAAAGCACCCCGGTCTGTGGCTGGCAAGGGGGGGCTGTGCAGCCTTCGAGTATGTATCGATCCGTTGTATTATTTAAAGAGCCCCCATGATCTGCTGACACCCGTCTATTGATGCAGCATTTGAAACATTCAATTTACGGTTTCCTTTAATTTGTCTTCTGAGAAAATTGAAAATCTGTGGGGACGTGGCTCCATGACAGGGTGCATGCACGTGATCGTACTGCGGCGACAATATGCACAATGAGTAGATAGGCACGTCATTCGGCCATTACGTGCTATATTATTGGCGAGTTTCACCCCCCGAATAAAAGTGTGACCATTTAACGATGTGGTCGGCACCTACGGACAAACCCTGCCACGCAAATGACGGGGGCCTTCTTTCATAGTCCATCTACGTACCTAAACGCGAGGTAACTTTGAACAAATATGAACTTGAAATATTACATGACCAAATGTGTGTTTGGTTTAACCATGCCATAAAACACACACATTGAACTGAACGGCATCCCTGTTAAGCTCAAATGCCGTCCTAGCTATTTTCTTTGTTTGACGATCACCTAGGTTTGACAACACGTTTCCTTCACAGTTCACATGCTTCCAAGCCCTCATAGTTCACATTTTACGTAAAGTTATCACGTGTTCGCCGGACGTTACCTGTGAAGAACGTGTCTTGCTGTGTGTAGTGGGGAATATGTTTCCAGGGTGCCCTGCTCTCCTCCCGCGTCGGCTTTAAGAAGACAGACTACGCGCAGTTAGTACTTTGTGTTGTGAACAGCAGAGCACGCACACACGAGGAGCAGTTCTTTTGAAAACAGAATCCCGCTGCGCAAGTGAAAAGGTGCGCCCTGAAGAGCGTTTGTGGCCTTGCTCTCTCTTTGAGTTAAGTGATTGGGCGTCCATGTTACGTTCATCGTGTGTATCTTCAGAGTGCGAACAAGAAGTACAGCTAATGGCAGAGGCGTTGCTGGGGGGCAGCGGGGGGCTGAGGTGGCTATAGTCCCTGGTCTTTTGATTGCAGCCCGGGTCAGGAGCTACAACCAAAACACTAGCTAGCCCCCAGTCCCGACATTATTGTAGCCCCAGACCTTTTCTAGAACTAGCAACACCTCTGGCCCCCTCAACCCTTCCGAATTCCCCGCCACACACGCACCTTCCAAAAACAAATGACGCCCTCCCCCGCACTTATATGCAAACGTCACATACCTTCCTGCCGGCAGTCCTACTGGAAGGTAGAAAGATCACGGTCCCTCTGTCCTTGTGTGGATGTGTGTCCCAAAGATGCCCCGCCCCCGTGCCCACACGTGCACTGACACCCCAGTAACACAACTGCCCAGGCCTCTCTATGATCCTGGGGATGACGGTTAAGAGGGCGGGTTTGGGAAAATAGTGCACACGTCGCCTGACCAGTGCTAAATGTGTACGCTTAAATATTACACGGAAAACTACGGACAGTATTCACTTAAACATATAACCAAGTGCCTCTTACACGTGGCCATGTAAACACGCCGCCGAGGGTCATCTGCGTGTGCACGTGTGTGTGAAACGTGAGTGAATTGTGCGTCTTATACCAGGCTGTTGCCAACACACCATTCTAACATCACTGGCTCCCACTGCACTGCACCCACCACGCTGACGTGCACACAGAGCACACGCAAAAACACTCACATCTGTCACACAAAAGCCCACTGTCTAAACTCAAAGTACACATACGCATGTATATCACAATCTACGGGCTAAGATGAAAGGGGTCCTCCCACAAACACACTCCCATGCCCCCTGCCCCGGTGATTTATAAATCTGAACCACCGTAAACTTCTTTCCTGGGTAGTTTTTCCACACAGCGTCCACTTCCGCGAGAAACCCGGCATGCGCAGTGACTCTGGCCGCGCATGTATATTTGCAGTGATTGCGGAGACGTGCCCGCCACTAATACCACACCGAGCTCTGGCATAGTCTGGTGTGCCCCGCCAGGGCATCCACACACGTACATTGCCACCTCTCCGTGTGCAACGAGAACGCCCCCTCCCCCAGCCCCCGTTTAATCTCAGTTTGGTGAACTTCGTGGGGATAAAGCATGCTTTCGCCTTTCTGGGGTGCTGTGGGGATACGCTGTCCCACTCGGGACGCGCTGCACCCCTCTCGTTCTGTGGGCCTGTGTAAGCGCTCAGCCAGAATCTGCAGTTCCGAGGGGAGCTGTCTATGGTGCTGCAAACATCAATATTGCATCTCGGCTTGAATGGGGGCTCGGCTGGCGAGACGACCCCCACCCATGTTATAACATGACCTGGGCAGGTGGGTATAGCCCCGTGGTGGCATTCAGAACCGCGCCGTACACGCGCATCTAACCCCAAACCTTGCCACTGGGATTGAGGTCAAGAGAACCACACAACGGCGCAGGACTCCCACCTGGATTACTTTCAACGTTGACAAATTGTGAGCACTTCACGTCTCCCCATCGCTAATCGCTAACCACCGCCACCGTCGCACAATTTCTCCTAAAGTCGTGTTCCCGTGGTCACGTGCATTCACGCCCGTCGGTAACCACCTATCGGCACAGTGTCGATGTGTTCCCGTTCCACTCCTGCACTTCGCGCTGTATATGTCGCTTCAGATGGGCAGGCGTGGACAGAGTCCACGGTGTGTGTGTGTGGGAGTCGTGGGGGAGGGGGGCTTTATATTCCCATCGTCCATGGAGCGCGACTCTAGGCTGATGGGGTATTTCACGGGCCGCCAATACCAAACGGCCTGGACTCCTACGCCTTCGCCTAGAAAGCAGTTGAAGGCCTCGCGCCTCACACCACAACGATTGCCTGGCTGGGGTGGCACCGGGCACGCCGGGGGCAAGTCTCTTGACACAGCCTCCACCTCCCATGCTGCCGGCGAAGGTCCGACGCCTCTTTGCAGCTCGACCACTTCTGAGGGCAGATTGCAAGTGCTTCTGCAGAGTGCCAGCTCCCTGTGCCAAGGCAGGGCGGGGTGGGGGCTCGTGCCTGCACAGCGCACCCCGTGCTGGGAATGAAACGGCAAGCCACGGTGTCTTTGTACGGTACCACATATACCGGGATACAGTACACGATGATACAGTACACGATGGGCTGAGAATATGACAGTGGGGCACAGTGTCTCGGTCCCGTGTTGCATATTGCTGGGCACAGTGTGTCTGTACAGTACTGCCTCCTCCAGGGAAAAGACAGTTTGGGATGATGTTTCAGTACAGCACTGTATGTTCTCCTGGTAAAGCAGGGCCGGGATGTCCTCTGTACACTACTTCTGACTAGGACAGGACAGCTGGGGGTGCACTCACCCACTGCTTACAATATGGCAGCACGGGATCATCCCTGCATCTCACCCACTGCTCATGATGAGGCAGCACGGGATCACCCCCGAATCTCACCCACTGCTCATGATGAGGCAGCACGGGATCACCCCGGATCTCACCCACTGCTCATGATGAGGCAGCACGGGATCACCCCTGCATCTCACCCACTGCTCATGATGAGGCAGCACGGGATCACCCTGCATCTCACCCACTGCTCATGATGAGGCAGCACAGGATCACCCCTGCATCTCACCCACTGCTCATGATGATAAGGCAGCACGGGATCACCCCTGCATCTCACCCACTGCTCACGATAAGGCAGCACGGGATCACCCCTGCATCTCACCCACTGCTCACGATGAGGCAGCACGGGATCACCCCTGCATCTCATCCACTGCTCATGATGATAAGGCAGCACGGGATCACCCCTGCATCTCACCCACTGCTCATGATGAGGCACCACGGGATCAACCCTGCATCTCACCCACTGCTCATGATGATAAGGCAGCACGGGCTCACCCCTGCATCTCACCCACTGCTCATGATGGGGCAGCACAGGATCACCCCTGCATCTCACCCACTGCTCATGATGGGGCAGCACGGGATCACCCCTGCATCTCACCCACTGCTCATGATGAGGCAGCACAGGATCACCCCTGCATTTCACCCACTGCTCACGATACGGCAGCACAGGATCATCCCCGCATCTCACCCACTGCTCACGATAAGGCAGCAAGGGATCACCCCTGCATCTCACCCACTGCTCATGATGAGGCAGCACGGGATCACCCCTGAATCTCACCCACTGCTCATGATAATGCAGTACGGGATCATCCCTGGATCTCACCCACTGCTCACGATGAGGCAGCACGGGATCACCCCTGCATCTCACCCACTGCTCATGATGAGGCAGCACGGGAGCACCCCTGCATCTCACCCACTGCTCATGATAAGACAGCAAGTGATCATCCCTGCATCTCACCCACTGCTCATGATGAGGCAGCACGGGATCACCCCTGCATCTCACCCACTGCTCACGATAAGGTAGCAAGGGATCATCCCTGCATCTCCCGACGGCAAGACAACTGTGAGCCCGTGTCTCTGCACCGTCCTGCCTCCTCTTAGAATGTGACACTTTTGCATTAGGTCTCGGCACTTTACTGCATTTCTTGAAGGTTAGACAATAAGCACTCTTTTTTTGTTCATTGGAACCTCTTGTGAGGATAGCACAACTAAGATAGTGTGTGCCTGCACAGCACAAGGTCTTCTGGGGATATGTCAACTGGTGATCCGTGTCTCTGTACGTTAAGGTCTATTCTGGGGATATGCCCTCGGATGACCTTTGTCTCTGTATGGTACAGTCTCTTCTGGGGATATGCTCTCTGATGACCCATGTCTCAGTACGGTACAGTCTCTACTGGGTATATGTGAACTGATTACCTATGTCTCTGTACAGCACAGTCTCTTGTGGGGATATGCCCTCTGATGACCTTTGTCTCTGTACAGTAATGTCTCTTTTGGGTATATGTCCACTGATGGCCTATGTCCTGGGTATGATGGCCTGTGTGCCTGTACAGTAACATCTCTTCTGGGTATATGTCAGGCGATGGCCTATGTCCCTATACCGCACATTCTGCTCTGGGTATATTTCAGTTGATGACCTATGTCTCTGTACGGTAAAGTCTCTTCTGGGGATATGCCCGTTTATGACCAATCTCGCTGTACAGTATAAACCCCCGTTATATTTTTGCCAGCTGATTACCTATGTGTCGGTACAGTGTCGTTTATTCTACTGATGTGCCGCTGATGACCATGCTCTCCCCACAGTACACCCCCTTGATGGTTATGCCACCTGATTACCTATGCCGCTGCTCAGTAGACCCCCTCCCCCCCTTGCTATGGTTAGGCTAGCTGATGACCCAGTTCCCTGTATAGTCCAGTCCCTTCTGGTTTAATGCCTGCCAGTGGCCTGTTTCTCTGCACGGTGCAGCCTCTTCAGGGATTTCGGGGTGTAGGGCTCACCGCTCTTCAGGTGTTAGCATTGAGTAGTGCCCCGTGTCATTGGGAACTGTGAAGGGTGGGAAACACCGACCTTTAGAGACTAACACATCTGCCATGGCTGCTGTACTGTTTGCAGCGAGGCACCACAATGGCCTACAGACTGGATTCTCGGGGTCACAGGTGCCACGAGGTACCCCTTTATTTTGTTCATGGGTTCTAACCCTAGCCGTGCCCTCGGGATACGATACCACTAACTCTGTGTACATAATTTTAGATGTATACAGGAGAGGCCGTGGTCCGTCCCCGGAAAGGCGCCACGACTCACAAGGACCTGGCGCAAAGGCACATGTCCAGACAACTGCTCCGAACGGGGCTGCGACCCCCACCCCAACAGTGTTCTTCCAACTGAGTTAAGAAGAAGAATGAAAAGAAGACGGTGTGGCACTTATTTCAATATTTGCTCCCCCCACTTAATTAACAGCAATTGTTCGGACGTGTTTGACTTGCATCCTGGCACGCAGGACCCGGTCCCTGAAATAAATAACCGGCACCCACCGCGTTGTGCATGTGAGTGATTCTACGGGGCACGTCGAGCAAGACCTGCCAAGTACCCGCGCCAAGGCAGCAGCGCCAACGCGTGGCTTCAGATGGCGGACGTGTTCAGATGAAAGGGGCAGCGCGCACTTTAGAGCTGACGCCCTCCCTTGCCGCCGGCCAAGTGCCTGTCACATGAGCTGCTCCCCGCGAGATTTGGGGCGCCATGACGCCTGAGCAGCCCGCACACACAGGTGGCCGTGGCGAAGGGGGCTGCCCAGCCGCTCATAGGTCAGATCCACCGCACTTTAGCAACACCTGATCATTACGCAGGTGAGGGCGCCCTTATCTCGGGATATCTCATCGGTACGGGCCAGGAGATACGCGGAGGCGTGGCACGTGTGAGCCATCACTCAGCGCTCGTTGCTGATATATGTGTTTTAGATGCATATATACCAGCAGGACATATATGTGATAAATATATGTCCCGCTCATATATATGCAGCTATAACAACACAAACCCAACACCCCGCGCATGTTATTAACAGACATTGGGCCTGATTGGCAAAGCATTTTACAACGGCACAATCCCATTGAACAACGCTTTGTGAATAAAACCAATGAACACCAAAATAAGAAAGAACAAACGCGTATAAGCACACCAGAAACGCATATAAGCACACGCACGCATTGCAATTAACCTCTTCGAAACACGCACCTTTTTACACGCACACACACACAAACACACTATCATACGAATGCATTTCCAAAACACGTGCACACATATACAACCGTACGGAAACCCATGCATGGAAACAAAAATAAATTCCCACATCCCCCACAACTCACGAAAACATGAACACACCTCATCCAATAAAGGCACACCTGCAAACATGGAAATAATCACACGGGACCATACCAAATTCACACTTCTAGCCGCCATACACGCACACAACCACACACTTTAGCACGCACATTAACTCGCACAGTTCATTGCATAATGCATAGAGCATAACACATGGCCATTCATGTCGGTGCACGGCCCATGGGATTGCGAGCGCCCTGCAGGTGCGGTGCCTGTAGTCTGCGTGCAGCTGGTGGTGTAACTGGGTCCAGCCAGCCCAGCACCTCCCGCACCCCCAATTCAAGAGCGCGCAGGGCGGGCTGCAACAGACAAGCGCGAGAGTCAGACAAAATGCTTTTATTCGGCGTATTAAACGGTTTTGAAAAAAACGAAACTTTTGAGCGACAACTGAAAGTATTAAATTAACCTGCAGGCACTGGTGGAGTAAAGTTTGACACAACGGAAAGAGTGTGAATCAAATATATACATATATATATATATATATATATATATATATATATGAGTATGTTAGAATTTAGACAGGCTACGCAGTTCCAATTCAGACACACAAGCTTACTGAACGCCAAATTCTTGCAATTATTTCGGATTTACAGCAATTCCTTTTTATAAGTCAACAGAGGCCAGGTGAATTTTTTAAGCGAAAATGACATGTTCAAGGTTTGGGTTAAAGGATTTTATTTAACGTCCAGTTGTTGCCTATGCAGGCAAATGCCGACGGCGAGGCACATACATGGCAGGGAAGCGGAACGGGAAGG
This sequence comes from Ambystoma mexicanum, assembly GCF_040938575.1. Classification (NCBI taxonomy): domain Eukaryota; kingdom Metazoa; phylum Chordata; class Amphibia; order Caudata; family Ambystomatidae; genus Ambystoma; species Ambystoma mexicanum. Next base: position 1,076,659,356 of record NC_090922.1, read on the forward strand.
CGGAACGTTCTTTTCGCTCAACCCCATATCTTGCGAGGGAAAGAGCACGTTGCGGGTTGGCGATATGCGCCCCTCCCCTGCGCCGGGGCGTTTGTCGTGGGTCCCCGTAGCTCGCCATAATTGCCAGGGTGCGCTCGGCTAAGGCCGGCAAATGAGGGGGGCGGTGCCCGGGACGCCTCTCCCTTTGTTACTCCGAGGCAGAGGTCAACGCGGTTTTAACGCGCATTTATTAGCAGAGAAATCAGAAAACCGTGCCCTAATTAGCAAAGCCCAAATAAACGTGCCCGGGGGCTCTTTCACTGCCGCGTAAAAACCCACAGCACGGAGCCGGGCCGCCGCAACCCCCAGAGGAACGGGCGGGATTGGGGGCGCATGAATCTTTAATATGTAATTGCTGTATATCTTTCTAATTCCAAAGAAAAAAAAATGACCTGCTGCCTTCAAAGGATGGGTTTTTTCGGCCCCCATGTTGATCTCGCGTGTCACAAGGAGACCAGAAGATCAGGAAAACATCGCAATACACGAACGGGTCCACTGAGGCCAAGAGTTCGCGGACTCTCGCTGCAGGGTCGGCCCGATACTGCATGTGCGTGTATCTCACGCCTCGGTGTTCAGTATAGGTGCAGCAGATGGCGTGTGTGTGTGTGTGTGATGGTGCTATCGTTTACCTCGGTTGTATTGATGAACAACTAGTAGGATATGGTTTGATGGCGGGACGGGCAGGTGTGTTGGTATCTGACACGGGTATCACTGTAGCGTTACCAGAAGTGGCAAGCATGGGTTGTTGGCGCGTTTGATATCCTCGTGCCTGTTCCTTGAACGCGGGCCTAATCTGAAGAGCCTTGGGGTGACTCCGAACATGTGGGCGCCCCTGCATGTGTGCTTGATGGCTGCAAGTGTCTGTGGGAGAGCGGGTGGCGGGCGCTTTCGTTTCCCGCCCTCTCTTTCCTCCTTTGCTTCCCGCTCCGCCCCTCCCCCCTGCCCTCGCCCTGTCTGTTTTGTTTATTCTTTCTTTGTTGTTTTTGTGTGTGTGTGTGTGTGTGTCTTTCTCCTCACCGGCTTTGCCCATAATGGCTCCCCCCGAGCCGCCGCGCGCTTGCTGTCTGCTCCTGTGAGCTTCACGGCGTGCCCCGGCAACAGCTGCCAGGCCGGGGTGCGCACCCCTCTCGGTTCCCAGACAGGCCGCCCAACCTTGCGGATCCCTCAGACGCCCCGTCAAGCTCTTACATATTCAAAAAAGCAAAAAGGGGGGGGGGGGGCAGCGCAGACAGCAGCCGAGCGCTAGGTCCGCAAGGCCTGGCAGAGAGGGGACTGTTCTGAAAAGCATCCTGCCGGGGCGGGGGGAGGGGCTGGGACCCTCCAGAAACCCGCACAAGGAAACCCGGAGTCGAGTTGGTCATTCTAAAATGTGCAGTTCAAAATACCTACATTGCTATGATTGCGATCAAAGAAAACCTTTCCAATACTCCTCCCTGCCCCCACCACCCCGAGCCGCCCCCTCCCCCCCCCGCCGAAATAACACGGAAGGGCGTGTGGAATTCACACACAGTGCGTTTCCCCAGTATACATTCTCTTCCGCCAAATCACCTTAATTCGATTTCAAAAATTGTTAAAAAAAGATAAAGTTTATTTTATTAAATTTTCAGTCACAAAAAAAAATTCTATGGCGAACCTAAGCATTTATTTTAGGGAATTTGGAGGGGAAAAAAACATGAAAGGAATATGTGGACATGAACGTACGTATGTATATAAGTGACTTTTCTGGGGACAACATATAATAAATATGATGTATCGCTCGGTCTTTCCAAATGTACATGTCTTTGTGTGGGAGAGAGCATGCCACTGTTCGGTAGAAAAAGCTCATGAGAAATCAGTGCAAAGTTCTGAGTGTACCCTCGTGCCTGTGGCCGGCTTGGGAATGTGTTCCTCCGCATCACTTTACTCGTCTCAGTGTCCAATGTCCGCCCGGACCCCGGACACCGCTGCCCGGGTTCGCGGATTCACAAGAGCAGTAACTTGAGGTCTAATTGTCCGCTTGCTCATTGCAGCTGGCGGAGACACGCTGGCCTTTTGGCAAGCTGGGTGAGTCCCCGGTGGGCTAGTGCCACCAGAGGTTGCCGGAGCCGGGGCAGAATCAGTCCTGCGTGAGAAGGGTTCTCCCTGCCTCCCTCTTCCAGCCCGTGTCCTTGTGCTGGCTCAGTCCGGGGCTCCTCGGGGCTCCGCAGTCTCTCCTGGTTTTGGCTGTCACTGTGTTTTTGTGGGGGGTGAGCGCAGGCCCTGCTCACCGTGGGTGCGGGGTGCCGGGGATAGGGTTGAGAGCCGGCTGGCCCCCGGGTCCCAGGCCGTGAATGAGCACCCGCGGCACCAGCGGCCTCTGCAGTTGGGGGTGGGGGGCCGGGGGAGTCCGGTACATGCTGCTGTACATGGCCGCGGCCGCCGCCGCCGCCGTCGTGCTGTCCATGCTGCTCAGCAGGCTCGGGTGGTAGAAATAGGGCGAGGGGAACATCCGCTGCAGGGCCGAGTAGTTGCCCGCCTCGGCCAGCAGCTCCAGGCCCACCGCCGTCTGCCGCTTCCACTTGGTCCTGGAGAGAACAGAAAAGAAGGACAAGCATGAGTGTAAGGCACACGCGGTGAGTACTGGCACAGTATACAACCATAGCGACCCGTGTATCCAGGGACGGCGGCGGAGAGCGACTGCTATCAACATACACTGCATGGCAGCGACACGGGACCAAGGAATACATACACACATGCAAGGCGGGGAGCCATGTGAGCAGGGCGAATGCCAAGTGTACTGCTGCAGTCTGTGTCCTACAGCACACCTGTAGGGTGAGCCAGGGCATGCCGCTGTGTGTCAATGCACACTGTTCGGGGGGCATGGCAGCGAGGCTGGGCGGGGGGGGGGGGGGGGGGGTCTAACGTGAAAGCAGAGAGAATTAGGAAATCTAAAATATGCACTGCTGTGGGCCGGAAAAGGGAATTATGAAAAATAATATCATACATTATAAGGCTCTTAACATGTACTGCTAGAACTCAGAATATGAGTGGGTGGGGTATAAGAACCCGGCTAGAAGATGGCGATGAGTGCGCCTGTAGCGGGGAAATGTGCAGGGGCACTGGTTCAAGTTGAGACATGCCTCGGGCAACAGAAGTGGGACTGTTCACTGGCGGAAGGACCACGCGAATGGGGGTGCACGAATGTGTACCCCTCTCGGAAAACGGGGGAAAAGGGTACGGAGGATGGACATGCACACAGACGGGGTGACGAACCAAAGGGGGGACACGGGAGAACGGGCCCGGGGGCCTGGCCCTAACAGACAGAACTACACATGCGGCGAAGATCCCAGGGGAGAGGGAACTGTGAAGTCCGCGGACTGTGAATGGAAATGCGGTCTTGGGAAGGGGAATGCAAATCTACAGTGTTCATGGGAGGGCGTGGGGCTTGATGCCAAACAGCAACGTACATGTCTGTGTTCGGGGACAGTGGCAACACACAGAATATAGGCCTTGCTTGGGAGGCAGAGGGTGGGCGTACACTTCAGTAGCAGCCTGTTGGAACTGACTCGGGCATCTTTGCATTATAAATGGCACGGGCGAGAACTGGGGAACCTGGGGTGATGCGAAAAGAAATCACCAGTAACCGCTGCCCGGGCCGCATGTACAGACGGTTTCCCGGGAAATGGAACCCGTCAATTAAAGCGAAGGAGACCAGGAGAAAGGGGAGAAGACAGATTCTTAGACACACACACCGTGCACACAAGAAGTGAGCAACAGGGCAAAGGAGGGGCACCGACACACCGTCAACCGGTCAAGTGCCGACAACAAGGGGGAACAGAGGGCGATGGGGGCAGGCCCGGGGCACTGGGGGCAATTCGCCATTCATTAGGCTAGGGCTTGGATCCGGTAAGGAGGGCCGGTTCTACGGAAAGTTGACACCTCTGCGGGAAGCGCGGGGATCTCTGGGAAGGACAAGCTCTGCACGCACCTCTCGCGAGGGTCATCATGTGACCTCTTCCCCGCCCTGTGCCTTGGAAATGACAACAGCAGCCACACCTGCCGCACCCGGTTGCAATAAGTGGCAGAGTGTGTGTCTCATTCAAGCTGACGATGTAAAATAGTAAAACTGCCATTGCAATAAAACTATAATTTTAAACAAAACGCCTTGACTAAATAAGTGGGAAACAGCGCCCATTGCCCCGAAGGAGTGAGTTCGATGGCAGGCTCGCCTTCAGTACCCCATTTCTTAATTGTGCGCTTGGCACTGCCAGGTCCATGCCATCCTTGTAAACCTATAAACTATGCAGGTGTACATTGCCGACTTTCCCGAGGGGGAGTCAGGAATCAGTCACCTGCATGTGTTTTCGTAGCAGGTGCACAGCCCTGCTTTCCTGGAGACACGGGGCACCCCTGGGCCAGCTCCTACCCGGCCTGGGAGCGGGCACAGCCCTGCCGTCCCCCCGGCGGGAAGAGAGGAAACACACCCAGGTGCCATGCTCGGATTTCATGCAAATGACACTAATGTTTTCCGACAGAATTAGGGTGGCTGAAACCGCACGTAATGAGACAGAATACGGCGGCCCTGATGGCGAGCGGGCGGCTTTTCCCAGCGGCGGCCGAGTGCGAGGAAACCACGGCCGTCCCTGCGCTCCCACGCCGGCCTGGCCCTGCGCTCCCACGGCCCGGCCTTCCGCTCCCACGCGGGCCCGGCCCAGCGCTCCCACGCCGGCCCTGAGCTCCCACGCCGGCCCTGCCCTGCGCTCCCACGCGGGCCCGGCCCTGGGAATGGCTGCCTGGAAACTCGGCGTCGGGCAAAAGAATAAAACATGATAATTGCAGAGCCCGGGATTTCTAATTAAATTAGAAAGGGCCGCGCTGATGTAACGGGCTGTTGTGGGATTTTCTGCAATACATTCCTTGGAAATAGCACTTCCAAGCACGCTTTCTACATCATTTAGTCGCGTTTTTGCTACGATATGTCCACAGAGGCTCGATTAACGGGCCACAGTTAATCCTCCAAAAGTGTGGGGGTGTTACTTGCATTTAAACAATAAAAGTACGATGGTGTACGTTGCTTTTTGGGGGAGCGTGTCCGCCACCACTTCCATTTCCTCAGATGCTGAGGGTCTCCCGCAGTGAAAAGGGTCGGGTTATGAGTTTCAAGAAGCGGGATCTTCTTACCCCGGGGCTCTACATTAGTGTCAGAAAATTCACCTATGGCCCAAATTGCCAGCATCGCCTTTCGACTGGTGTATGAAAAAAAGATGACACGTGTAGGAGTTATAGAGTGTTCTGGGGTCAAGGTGCCCAATCTTGCGAATCTTAAGGAGTGGCGACTTCCCCGCCTGCGGGATAATGGGAAGTTCGGTCTGTGGTGGGGCAGGTGGCGACAAGGACGCCTCACAGGGCACTGGTCTACTTCATTTCACTACTTTGCGGGTGTCATCGTGGGCTGAACAGAGTCCCAGATTGGGCACTGTTGTAATGTTGTATTGTCTTGCCACTGGCCTTTATGCTTACTACAGGCACCTTGACCCCAGAACACTCCATAACTCCTACACGTGCCAGGGTCTCCACATTTCGCGGGCGCAATATTCGTCGAGACCGCGGACATACTATCATGGCCCTCTCCTCATTATTGCGCTATTGCACTTTAGGTGTACAGGTATATTTTATTGGCGGCTAACAAGGTGCAACCCCCGCCCCCCCCCCCTCCGTTTTACTAGAGAGTCTGCTCTCGGTGGGCCTGGTAAGGCGCTGTAAATGAGCCGGCGTTATATGAGGTCGCTTCTTACACACGGTTCTGCCTTCAAGTGGTATGGCATGAGACATGGGTGCGGGCCGGGGAGCTGTCCACGTGTGGCCTATTTGAGCACATGCGGCAATTTATTTGGCAGGCGGTCACATGATCCTGTCGAACTTTCGGTTGTAGCCTGCCCGGCTCACCGGACCCTTATCGCCCGTGTTTGCCCAGCGCTGCCCAGGCAAGGTGTACAGGGCCCCTTCCCGGGATTTTCACTCGAGTCCCGTTTGTGTGCACGACTGTCAGGTGGGCGGTGTTGGCGCTGCGCGGGCCCTGTCCGTGTGTGTGTGTAGGGATGTAAACAGCCTGGCACTTGGGCGTGTGTAGGGGCATCGCACGCTGTGTTCTTAGTTCTTACCTCCGGTTCTGGTACCAGGTCTTCACCTGGGTGTCCGTCAGGTTGAGGGCTGCGGCCAGGTCCATTCGGTCCTGGACGCTCAGGTACTTCTGGCGCTCGAAGCTTCTCTCCAATTGGTTCAGCTGGTGGTCGGAGAAGGCCGTCCTTGCCTTGCGGGGCTTCTTAGCTCGCACAGGGGGACTGTCCCGGCTACTCGTGATCTCCCGATCGCCTTCTTCCTTTGCGCCTAAATACAAACAAACATCACAGCTCGGGTTATGCTGCCACCCGAAGCACGCACTGGCCAGAACGCGGAGGACACAAGCGCTGCCCACGGGAACACACATACACACGTCCCATTTGAATTACGCATCTATATATCACCATCGCGCGCTGTTTATTCCTGGTGTATGTGTGTGGGGCAATAGACCCACGGACCCAGCGAAATATACAGAGGGGTGGACAAATAAACAGACGCAGCCAGTTAGTCAGATACATAGATCGATAGCTCGATAGGCAGAGATAAAGGGATATAGAGAGACACAGACACAAACAGATCAGTGAATTGGATAGCTAGGGTAAACAGGGCTAGACACATGGATATAGCTGGCTAGATAGATAGAGAGACGGATGGACGGACATATATATATATATATATATATATATATATATACAGCGAGATGAATGGTAGATGGATGAATATAGAAACAGATAGATTAATAGATATACAGACAGATAGACAATTAAATGAATAGATGGATAAATAGACAGACAGATGAATAGATGGATAAATAGACAGACAGATGAATAGATAGATAAAGAGACAGAGAGGCGGATAGATGGATAAATAGACAGACAGATGAATAGATGGATAAATAGACAGACAGATGAATAGATGGATAAAGAGACAGAGAGGCGGATAGATTGAGAGAGACAGGTAGATAGCTAGATATATGAATGATAGAGAAATAGATAGATAGATAGATAGATAGATAGACAACTAGATGAATAGATGGATATACAAATTAATAGATAGAGAGGTAGATAGATAAACAGATCAATACATATAGGCAGATAGAAGAATTATAGAGAAACAGATCGATTAACAGATAGATAGATAACTAGATAGATAGCTAGATAGATAGACAAACAACTAGATGAATAGATGGATAGATAAATTAATAAAGAGGCAGATAGATAGGCAGATAGATAAACAGATTAATAAATATAGGCAGAGAGATGAAGAATAGATACACAGATAGATAGATAGACAGACAGACAGATAGATAGATAGAGAGAGAGAGAGAGAGAGAGAGAGAGAGATAGATAGATAGATAGATAGATAGATAGATAGATAGATAGATAGATAAACGACTAGATACATAGACCCATGGACAGGTGTATGAGTAGACAGACAGGCAGGCAGACACAGGACGGGCTCAGAGTGCCCCCTCCCGCGGGCTAGCCTGTGCCCGCTCTGCTCTGGCAGGGCAGGGCAGGGGGCGAGGGACGCACGAGGGCAGGGCCCAGCTCGGTGGCTGCAGCGCGCGTCCAGGTGACAGCGCTAGGATTTCCGGATTCTATTTGTCAACTCGGGTTTTTTGCTGCAGCGCCGGGCATCGATCTGTCAATCCGTCGGTGTAGGAGCAGTTTTCGCAGCGCTCCTTGATCTTCCCTGCAGGAAGGACAATAATCTCTCTAATTGACCCACTGGGGAGGTTGGTGAACACACATTCTGCGGAGCCGGCTCGGCTCTGCAGCTGCCTCCTGCGCCCGTCTGCCAGGGCCAGCCGCGAGAAGCCGCCAATGCGCGCCGCCTTTTATTTTATGCATACAAATGGCGAGGGGGGAAGCAACATCAAAGCGGGCCTGCGTCTTCCCCGAGAAAAGCAGGCTATTGCTCAAGATAAACTGGGACACACATGTTAGATCTAGCGGTACATTTGCCACACGAGTGTAGCGCTGGGGAGTTTTAACTTTTATTTAAAAAAGCACATCGTTTCTGATGCGGCGAATATTATGAATCAGATAATACGGCATGTACATTTAATCCATGCTATACCCTAAAAAGCACAATATTTCAAATAGATTGCACGCCTTTTTGCGTTTGCCAAAAGCAAAAATACATGTTTATGTTCTGTATAATTGAGAATTGTTTCAAAAGAAGCAAAAACACAAGAACGCGGGTCATTTCTTAGCCGTTATGACAAACGCGTCTTTCTGCAGCAATTAAGAAAAACAAAGGCGGCAAAGAGCGTAAACAAACAGCGCCTGCTGAGGAGCAGAGATGGGGGGGGGGGGTTCGGGGAGGCTAATTAATCTACGGCGCCGGTGTGCGCGAACAATGCGACATAGAAAGAGGGCTTCGCGAGCCCCAGGAAGGGGCCATTAGCATCTATCCCGCCCCAGTTCCAAGGGCACTGGAGAGGTGCTGCATGACTTCTAGGTCTGAAACTGGCCCGAATGTTCGCGACGCCGAACGCTGGGGAGAGCCACTGCCGGGGGTGGCGGGGGACCCCCCCCCCATGGCGCGGATAGACCCTGTAGTACAGCTTTGGGGGCTGCTCCAGGGTAACTGGGGTGAAAACATTTGGGGCACAGTGACCCGTGGTGGACATCCCTGAGCACACCCTCTTGGAAGGCTTATATCGCCAGTCATGGGTGAAAGAGTTTGCTGCTGCACGCCAAACCACCCACCACCACAGGCCTAAATAAATCTACGGAGAGCAAATACAAGCTAACGGCTCGGGTGCAGATTGATAGAGCGCTGGGTTCTAATGTGGTACGGCTTTGCGAACACCCCCTTTCCGCTCAGACCCCTGGAAGCTCCAGGGGAGGTTTGTGATGGCTGCAGCTGGCTTCTGCCGAGGCTTAGGGAGTCAAGGGAGGTTCCTCGGAGACTGCGTGGGATGAATGCAGTCCCACAAATCTCTCATGCATTAAAGAAAAACTCCCAGAGCCTCTTAGGTTCGTGGCCCAGAGAAGGGCCCTTCTCCTCTAGTCGCTTCGCTTCCGGGTTTATTGGAGGATTCAGTGAACTCGTTGTTGCTTTCTGGTTCTGCAATGTCTTCCCTTGCGTCTAGAGCAGTCATCAATTGCGCAGCCTGCTGATACAAGGTGTTGTGGCCTAGAAGCAGCCATGTCTTACCCTACTTCTAATGCAGTCACTGAAAGACTTTCCTGATACAAGGCGATGTGGCCTAGAAGCAGGCATGTCTATTCCTGCTTCTAATGCAGTCACTGGGAGCCCTCCCTGACACAAGGTGCTCCGGATTAGAAGCAGGCATGCATTGTGCTGCGTCTACTACTTCGCGCCCTCCCTGACACAAGGCTTTGGGGACAAGGAGCAGGCGTCCTCTCCCTGTTTCTAATACAGTCACTAAAGACCCTGCCAGATACAAGGTGCCCAGGATCAGAGGCAGGCACATCTCCCTCTGCTTTTTATACAGTCACTGGAGGCCCTCAGTGATGCACGGTTGAGATGGAGGCTAGAGCCCCTATGGCCATGGCTCTACTGGGAAGGGTTGGTTTCTTAAGGTGAACAGGTGCTCCTCACAACCTGTCCTTTCAGAATAAGAGGCAGGCGTTAGCTAAATTGGCCAGGGCACTCTGACACACCCTTGGCCGGGTTCTATCAGAGGATGGGTGATTTCCCCCGGCCACCGGATGTCCCCTATGTTATATTCACTTATAAAGCACACGGTCACTGAAGGTATCATGGCGCTAGAGGGGAGGATCATAACAGCCGGGTGCTAAGCCACAGAGAAGGGCCTGGAAGAGCGTGATTTTAAGCGTGGCCACTTAGCTACGCAGCACAAGCAGATCGGTCCTAAAACCTAAGAGTGGGTCAGTACAATTCCTAGCGGCCACCTATATCTGTCAGCGGCTGCCCACGCACTTTCTTCAGCACGGTTCCCCCTGGTAAGGGTGTGTTCCTAAGGTCGCCAGATGCTCTCCCTGTGTGTAGTGTAGCACCCCGAGCTGGTTCTACCAGGGAAGGAAGGCTTAGTTGCCTCGGGACACCTCAGATCTCATACCGGGACAGGGGTGGGTTACTGAGCTCCCCAGATGCTCTCTCTGTGTGTAGTGTAGCACTCCGAGCTGGTTCTACCAGGGAAGGGAGGGTTAGTTTCCTCGGGACACCTCAGATCTCCCCTGTCTGCAGCACCGGGGGCTTGGTTCTACCAGGGAAGGGGTGGGCTACTGAGCTCCCCAGAGGCTCCACCTGTTAAGGGCAGATTCTGGGCTCGCGCCGGACACTCACCGTGACTCTTTAGGTCCATGTGCGCCTCCTCCCGGGCTCGCTCCGCCTTGCTTTTGGCCTCCTGCAGCTCCTGCTCCAGCTTGGGCCGGTAGGCCTCGCCGGGCCCCTCCGCCTTGGGGGTGTGCTGGTGCGGCGGGGAGGGCACGCTGGTGCTGTAGGGGGCGCAGGCCGCCAGCGGCTTGCTGTCGCCCAGAATGTCCTTGATGAGAAAGGAGGAGGTGGCAGTCCGGGGGCACGGGCCGGCGGATCCCAGCGGGGAGGGCTGTTGCTGGCCGTGGTGCTGGTGGTGCTGATGATGCGGCGTGTGGTGCGGGTGCTCCTGCGAGAGACAGTGCGGCTCGGACTCCAGGGTGACGGAAATGGGCGAGGACGGGGCGCTACCCACAGTGTCTATGTCCGAGCAGGGAGGAGAGAGGGGTGCCTGACCACGGAACTCCCCTACCATTGTCCGCTCACAGAGCCGGTAGTCCGCCCCGGGACTGGAACCGGACAGGATGGTGTCTATCCCGAAGCTCGAGGCGCTAGCGGATTCCATGGCAGGCGCGCACACTCTGCGCGAACTCCTTAGGCTCGCCTCCTCATTCCGGGCCCGGAGCACCAGGTGAGCGCCGACCTGTGCGCCAAGAAGTCTGAAGGGTCAGGCCAGCCGCAGACACCTCTGATGGAGCAGGCGTATTTCTCCGGCTAGACACCTATCAAGGCGCAGTTCTCCACACAATCAGCTGCGAGGGCGCAATCCTGCGCACCTTCCCGCGGGACTTTCAGGCGCCCCTGGGGTGAAGACGTCCGCAAAGCCGCGGGCTGTCAGTGGCCGCAGGTGAGGTCCGAGCCCCGGGGCTACTGTCACCGGAGGCGCTTCCAGGCTCTGAGAGAACTTAGTTTGAAAGTTGGGCTGCGCGGCGGGAGCTGGAGGGACGGACTCCCGGCCTCTGCGTGCACTTCTCCGCTTCTCAGCCTCCGCCTCCCCCGCACCGACTCCAGTCCCCGCCGCCTGTGACGTCACCCGGGGACAGGCCGACCCGGGCCCCCGCCGCCCAGCCCAGCGCGCGCCCACCGCCGCTCTGCGCGCCCATTGGCGGCACGCCGCGGGGAGACGCTGACGAGCCCCGTCAGCAGCCAATCACGAGGCGCGCCCACAGCCCCGACCTGCAGACCGACGATGGGGCACGGCTGCTCTTTTTAGTGGATAATGTCGTCCTCTAATCTACGGATATGATACGTGGAAATAACGTGGAGAAGTCAAGAATTAAGGAATACGAAAAGGGAAAGAAAGAGAGAAAGGGAGAAAGAAAGAAAGAGAGAAAGAAAGAAAGAAAGAAAGAAAGAAAGAAAGAAAGAAAGAAAGAAAGAAAGAAAGAAAGAAAGAAAGAAAGAAAGAAAGAAAGAAAGAAAGAAAGAAAATGAGAGGGGGAGAACGGAAGGAGAATGCCCAATTGAGAAAAGTTGGAGAAAGAGCAGGGCAAGCGTGACTTGGTGCGTCTTTGGATTTCCCGTCGTGACCGACCCGCCGAGGGCTGGGCCCAGACGCTGGGGTCTAGAATTGCGGCGTCTCCGGCCACTTGTGAATCGACTGCTATAGAACAGAGACGACGGCTCTGGCGCAGCTACACGAAGGATGCGACTTACCCTCACCCTCTATCTAGGCACGGGCTTGGCTGCCGCGGCCTGAACTTCCGAGGACATTATTTCCATAAGTACCAACCGACCTACTGCGCTGTTAAAAAAGCAAGGAATCATTTAGCACGAACATATGGATGCCAAGAAAATGCGTTATTAGGCAAAGTAGTTGACTCTATCCGGTCAAACGCCCTCACCCCCCCCCTCCCCCGTAGCTCTATCTCCATTTGTGTACGCCTATGTGTGTGTTACAAGCATTATATATATATGATGTGAGATATATCCATATATGTATACACATGTTTAAGATTTTAAACACACACACACACACATGTATATTAAATATATACAGGCGTCTCACATGTGTGCACCGCTGTATTTAGTGAAATGCGCGTACACGAGCACGCGCGCTGCCGGGCGAGATGGCGGTATGCCCCCAGTGACTTTCCCCCTCCCATGTCAATGGCACCCTCACCACTGTGCCCCCGGTTGATGCCTGGGAGTCTGGAAGTGGGACCCTGGAAGTGGGAGAGGGGGCGGGGGATGGAGGGGGGGGTGCTGCTGAGAGATCTCCACATACTACTGATCTGTGCAGCCCCCGATCGTCAGGGAGGTGGAGAGGGGGGGGGGGGGGTGCAGCCGCCGTCTCTTGTTGAATGTCAGGGTAATGGGAAGTGCCAGTCACAAGCCGGCGTATTACTCCTGATTAAGTGCCGTGTTCAACCTAATTAGCAGAGTAATTATAAGGTGCTAATGAATGATTCAAAGTTCTCGGAGTTCCATTTTATTTGGAATTACCATTTTGAGGCCCCGTGAATCTGTGGCACAACGCGCCCCCTCGCCCACATGTCGCCGAACGAAAGATATATATATCTGCCTGCCAGGCGGGCGCCCACGGGCTCCGGGGGTTTATTACGTTCCTAGTAAAATAAATATCCAAGCAAAAGATCACTGCGAAATTTCACCAACACATGACATTTTAAAATACCGCAGAACAAGAAATTCCGCCAATATATTTGTGGGTACATGGGGGGCGGGGATGGAGCCGATCGGCACCCCTTGCTGCCTGCAGCCGAGGGAGGCCACTCGATTGCCGAACCCCAGCAGAAGCATCCGAATGCTTCCAAACCCAACATATCGGGGGACGGGGGGCTTCGGGGTGTGTGCTGAGTGGGAACCCAGACTGTGCGTATGGGGGTGAGGGGGTCAGTGTGGCTATGTGAACGCCTGCAGGGGCAATCACAAACACACCACACAAAGCATAGTGTTAAAGGGACACACACGCTGTACATGAAAGTATATGCACATTACGACTCTCTACACTATGTATTTAGGGATACTTCACACTTACCTAAACACACACACACACAACAGTATCTATCTGGCTATCTATATTCTGCGTTTCATGTACTACACAATTACCAGCCAATTAACAGGATTCATATAATAATTCGTGTTTGCATCAGGACCGCTATTTCCGCGGTTTTGTCGCCTGCAGAGATGGTGGCTCTGTGTCACATTTGCCCATAACATGTGTACTTTGGCGAGTATCGATCCCCAAACCGGTCCCTCCCGGCCCTATTTACTGCCATTTAAAGCAGGGTGGGCGCATAGGGCCTGATTTACAAAAGCGTGTTTGAGTGGGAAAGTCCCACTCAGAAAACACCCTGATCGGGCCCCCTACACACGGACGCACACACGCACGGTGTTTGCATCTATCTAGGCAGTGCAGCCGCGAGCCTCGTGCGCTGGGCACGGCCTTCACACCACATCACCTATTTGAATTCCGTTGCGAGTTTGTTTGATTTCTCCCCGCCCTCCCCCCTTTTGTGTCTTTGATCATTTGGTTGCCTAACGGGACTGGCATGTTTAATGACAGCAAACCTGGGCGAGTGGCCCCAAACTCAAGCCGCCCGGCCTACGCGCGCCCGAGTATTCCACATAGCCCGTATTTCCAGCCAGGCAGTCCTGAATGACCAGCCAGTCCCCCCGGCCCCCGATCCACGTCCAGCGAGTTGCAATCACATCTTGCATACACGATTTACTACACGGAAAGTCGACGCGGCTCGGGCGTTATTGCAGTTCCTACAGATACCGAGCCTATTGCTTCTTTTCCAAGACTGACGCATATTTCATTCCAAGACCGATTCCCACAGAAACGCCCTTTACCCTCCCTCAAATAAGACGGCACGAATAATGATGCCAGTAACGCAGCCAGTGGCACGTGCGCCAAGAGGCCGATGCCAGCGCGCGCTCCTCGCCGCTTGGGCGCTGGGCTCCCTGGCGGCGCCTGCCCGGTCTCTCCGGGGTCCGGGGAAACTGCGACCGTGCGGAGTCTGCACGCCGTTCACCGCCAGAACCCGGAGTGCACACGTGAATGGGTTCACTCTAGCGTGTCTGTGTGCACGAACGCGGGCACATCACAGAAGCGCTTTATCATGGCACATACCCATTGGAAAACGTTATGTGCATTAGACCCTTAGTACCGCCATAATATGTGTGTGGGGGGAGGGGCAAAGCACAGTGCTACGCGGCATTGGAATAAAGACAGCCTGGAAATAGCACCGTCTGCAGTAGAGGACGGCGTAACACCAAACCAATGCGACGCTCACTGCACACCGTAACTTATTTTACTATGAAATTCGACTGACTTGGATTGCAAGTACGGTTATCTGATCATTTTACCGAAATAAGGCTCTTAACAAGAACTCTGTCTTCCTGTCTATACGCATGTGAGGAGCGCGCGCGTGTGCTCTATAATACATACACATCTGTGCATACATGCACACATCCATAGCAGGGAATGAGCCAGATTTACAAAAGCGTTTTCCAAAGGATGCCCAACTGAAAACCTTTTGCGAATCTCGCCCCGTGCGTTGTTCCTATTGTTTTATAAAGCACCGACCACGAGTGCATTTTTAGAAATACTACTTTTTCTCGTGGCGTAGGTAAAGGTTATATAGGATAATGATTTTCGAAAACGCCCGTGGTGCGATTCTGGAAGATTACGCCGGACCCGCTTGTCTGTGGGTTCGACCCGCTCGCAATAGCGCTTGAATGTGAGTAAACAGTGTATCGCCCGCCGCTGTTCCGCGCAGTACAGGTGCGGCGCCCCTTTCCAGTTCTTCAAGCCAAGCTCCTGTGCATGCTCGGCTGATAAAAACACCCATGAAATGACTTCGAGACACACTTTAACTTTGCTATGCAGTGCCAAGTACAACAACAGCCCGTCTGCGTGGCTGTGAATCTGTGAGCTTCAAATGTGAGTTCAGCTAAAGTGCCGGAAAATGGCTGCGTTTCTCAGCCCATGTAACACTTGTCTCGTTTAATTCACCTGCGACTTTAACTAGAAAGAAGATGTCGTTTTGTTAAGTTGTGTTATTCTTGGAGCTGCGCTGGATGTTTTAAGGCGGAAGGGAGTCTTTCAAGTGCCCATTGGGGAGGGGGCACTTACGCTCCTCCCAACGTTTTATTTAAAACCAGTGAAAGTGCCAAGTGCTCTTGATACGCGTGGAAGGTTGCAGTCCCTACGTACTCCAGCAGGCGGCAGCAGTGCTCTCAAAAACAGGGTTCCAGTACAGTGGGACCCGGAAAATCTCATTCAATCCTCACAATGTGCATGCGCTATTCGGTTTCACTTTGAGCTCGTCGCGCACACACAAGCACGCACGCAGAGGCACCTTGATATTTACTCCACAGAGACGCTTGTGCAGCAAATAAACAGATTGCAAAACATGGTGATTACAATGCGGTTTGCTTGTTATTGACATCATTACGCTTGTCAAGCACGCATTAGCCGCTTGTTCTACGCGCCGCACGCGCAGCGCTGCGTACTTGAATAACCGAGTACCCAGGAGAGTGCGGAATTCCGGGGTGGTAAGGCATGCCAGGAGAGGGCTTCCAATAGCGAGTTGCAATGTAACATATTTCCACTTGATAGTTTTGATTCGCTTTGTACATAGTTCGTTAATAAGTAAACAGAGCTATTGGGTGGGAGATCTTTTTATATGCTTCTGAATTATTTAAATGGCATTTTCATTTCCTTCCTTTAGACTTCTGAGTGAACACTAAAACCATTGCAAAACGTTCCACAGGTAACCAGTGCCCAACAATGCAATAAAACATTTGAGAGGTTCCTAATGACACAACACATTGCTTGCACGCTTGCCATATTTAGGCCCTGCTTCATGGAATATATTCCGCGCGAAAGAAAGACTCTGCGCGACAAACCGCACGCGAAAACCCGTTTGTCGATTCATGGAATCGACTGCGCGGGACTTGCCAAGGACTTGCGTGGATTTTGCACCGGCCCGGCACAACTCAGGGGGCAGAACATGCAGAATGAGGAAGAACACGTGAAAACGTTGAGGGACAGTCAACGGCTAAGCAATCGCAAGCCCATTCCAACGCAAATACAACCATATCCATGGATTTCAAAGCAGAAAGTCGCGAAAAAACACACACAAAGCCTGCGATCCATCCGCCACATGATAGCAGGCGTAAACTTCAACTGGCATAGGAAGCAGTGTAAAAAGCATGCAATGCACACTCAAGCAACGTCTACAGCCACAATGAACCCTGCAATAGTAGGAGCTATCGTGCACGGACACCACAGGAGGATGCCCACGGCCTGGATCTTGACAGCACACACCACACTGTTTGAGATGCCGGATGACCAGGTATATGCCAGGAACAGCCCCCACCCCCATATAATTCCAGACCACGTCAGGGAGTGGGACGATGCCTTAGCATCACCCATCATCTGCTCCCAGGCCCTTACCCCCTTGAAAAAAGGCAACTGCACTCCATTTCATTGCAACTGCGTCCTTCCAGTGAACCACTGCAATAGTTGGTGGGATATCGCAGGACAAACAATCCTGCTTTCTACACCAGGCATTGTGTTGCATAACAGCATGTGGATGTATGCGCAGGCACATATATATGCCCCGAACACTGACAGAAAGGCAGACAGCGATCCAGGAATGTTATGCAGTAGTACACTTCCCCTGTGTACTAGGTGCAATTGACTGCACACATGTTGCACTACCCCCCCCCCCGAATGACGGAGCACATCTACCAGAATCGAAAGCACTGCCACTCCTTTAATGTGCAGGTAGTGTGTGGTGCCAATGCAATCATCATGGAAGTCTATGCCAATTTCCCAGGCAGCACACATGATAGCTACATCTTCAGCCAGTCACCACTGCACCGGGCCCTGGCTTCTGGAAAATATGGCAATGCATGGCTCATCAGTGAGCATGAACGGTATGCACATGCATGTATGTGACACACCGAACAATAGACCCTGACAATAAATGACAATAATGACAACCATGTACACATTCACAGGGGACAGTGCCTACCCGCTGTCAACATTCATGATGACACCAATCCGGAATCCCCCAACACCAGCTGAGGTGAGATACAATACAGCACATGCAGCCACTAAGGCCAGAGTGGAGCGCACATTTGGAGTGCTGAATTTCCAGTTCCGCTCCCTTAACCACTCTGGGGGGGTGTTGCTATATGCACCACCAGTAGTATGTAAATTCATTGTGGCTGCATGTGTATTGCATAATGTTGCCACACAGCGTGGTGTACCAGTGGAAATGCAGGTGGGACACCGTCCGCACCCATGGGTCCCACCCTTGCCCATGGTCAGCCAAAGAGCACGTGGAGAGGCTCCATGCACCCAGCTGGTGCAATCAGATTTCACATAAAAACCAGCCCCTGTGGAGCACACACAATGAAGCCACATCCCAGGTGCCATTCAATGATGAATTGGGGCCTATCGTCTGTGCCCACAACAACACCCTGAGAATGTATCTTGGGGTGGGCCAAATTGTGTGCATCCATTAGACATAAAACAACATGCAAAAACAGAGCCCCAGAAAAGACTTGTAAGTGGGAGTATACCACTGGCTTTTTGCAAAGTTCGGAAAACATTTACAAATGTGAAAAATACACAAACAAGTAAAAAATGTTACAACAGAAAAATGTATGAACTTGGCAACATTCAATCCTTAGCACATAGTCATTCATGGCCATCAAAAGCAACACGTTCACTTATTCCAATCAGCCACATAAAATACTATTGGACACCTGTGGTACTACGTGCACTACAGACTCAAACCTATCCATGTCGCTGTGAGCGTGAAAGCAGGGGTACAAGATTCCACATGTTACATACATACTGTGAATAGGGAGACTTTGCACACCATATTAAAATTACCACTGATTATGAGCCAATTTGTAAGTGAGCAAAAGTGGTCAATGCACCCTAAGGGCCACATTCACAGAAGTGTTAAATTATGGTGCAGTCACATAAGAAAACGTTCTGTGAATCATGCCCCTAATCTATATGGCTGTTTACAATTCACCAACACAGTCGTAGCAACTCGAACCAACAGTGTCCATGTAGTACACCCAAAATAACACAGCACAAGCAATAAAGTCCCTGACCACCGTCACATGGACAACAACAACTGTTGTGCACATAGACACCAAACCACACACATGAGAGCACACGTATGAAGGCATAGTACAAAATGGATGCAAACAACAAAGACATGTGAGGACAGCTCTGGGCCCCCAATGCACCTTACACAAGATAAACAGGTTGAGAGGCCAACCCATTCCCTGACAACAACTATGCATACAATAGATAATCACAACAAAGCAGTCATGTAACGCCAGAAAAATGCAAGTGCACTGCAAGAGAAATACACTTCTCAGATTATCCCCTGTGAGCCTGCACCAACTGCACTGTGTATTCCATGGAAGTCCTCCTCTATCGGCCTGGAAACTGCCAAACCATGATGCTGTGTCCTGTACATGGATACAGCAGCAACCGCCCCTTCAATCGCAGCGATCATTTTTCCATGCAGACTACCTCTGTAGAGAAATAGAGAACAATGTGGGGGCAGGCAACACCCCCATTTACCCAAACATACATCAACATGTGGCCCCCTGACTGACATGCAACAAATGCAAACAATAACTCACCAGCCACCCATCACCATATGTCCCGGCACTCATGCAGCCAGATCCGCACACTGCATGCCAATGCAACATGAACACCCCACACAGTGACACCTTAGCCACCCACAACACCTACACTGCCTGCACCCCGAGAGTCAGATCCGGCCACAGACAGGATGACACGGAGAGGACCAACAAAAAGAGACCACTAATCGAATGGAAACCCAGGATCACCTTGCAAATACTCCCAATGCCACAGTATGGCATGCCCTGGTTAACATGGCACTGGTACAGTGCAGTAAACACTGGCAGGAGAGCCGATGATGCAAAGTCCAAGACAACGTGAATGTAAAATATCACCAATTGCACAGAAGACAGGATCTGGCAGAAGGCAGGACTTAAGGAGATAGCTGTTATACTGGAAGGCAGGGCACCAAGTCAACTGGCATGAAACAGACAAGCAGACACGAGAAAGGAATGAGAAACAGAGGCCAAGGACGCAGACACACAAAAGGGGGCAGGCAACAGGAAGAGGAAGGGAAGGCTGACTTCATTGCAACTGGATTGAATTTGGTCCAATGTGCATTGAACTGAATAGAGCATTGAAATGCAACCAGCACCTGTCAGCAAGCCTCATAAAATCTGCTTGTGCAGCATGCAAGGTACATGTTCACAATGGCAAACAACAACCCATGGCCAATGGAGTGTACTACTTGTATGTGGTGAACATAGCATCCCACAAATGGCCAGCAATGCAGTTCTGTGTGTGGAATTGGGACAGCACCCTGAGAAGGGGAAGAAGAACCAAGATTGTACTACCTGTGTGGGAAGACATGACCATTACAAAATCACTGAATTTGATGTCATGCGGCAGGCAAGACACATGTGAAAACTGCAAGAAAACACTCCCCATCACTACCATCACCATGTGTCACAGCACACAAACAACCGGGCCTGCCACCCTCATGACAAATCACCAACACAGGCCCTACAGGGACAGCCTTCCTCACAACTATGACCCCTCAACCAGTGCCACCCTGATTGCCTTGAGAAAACAGCATGCATAGACACACCAGCCTTCCATCAGCATGTGTCAAATACACCCATGAAGCTGGACCCACTCTCCTCAGTACAAGTGAAAGACAAACAACACCACACAATGCCAGACACCCTGCCACCAAACACAACACATGTGCCACCCCTAGTGCCCATCACTTTCCTGCACACGGTACCCACCTGGCTTGCATGCACTGCACCTCACATGAAAAATACATCTTGAAATCGCAAAGGCATGCATTGCATCTACATAAAGATACTGGACATCCATGACACATCCTGCATGGAACAGGAAAATAGGCATGGACAGTTAGGTACGAATTGGTGCAGTCACACTGTGTGAGACTACACAACACTTATCTACTTGGTATTAGGTAACCCACCATTTGGTATAGGTCTGTATTTCACAAGTTGGCACTGTTACTGAGCAGTCAGGCCTACCCCAAGAGGGGTAAATGTGAGCTGTAGACCTGTAGCAATGAAATGCGTCAATACAAGTAACCAAGTAACACTTCCAGCCAAGGTTTCAGTTATAAATAATTATTTATTTAATTAACATCAAGTTTTAAATAAGCATTCTTTAAAAGGCAATTTGTGTAACACTGTAAATATACTTTAAAAATACTTTTCAGAATCAGAACAAGTTAGTGGATACTGTTTGGATATGCATCTTTCACAATTCCTACACCCCAATGTGACTTCATTCACAAGGACAGTAATGGAATTTATATATCACACTAGTTACTTTGCAGATTCTGGGGTTGCAGAAAGGAAAGGTTTAAGGAATGAAAAAGGTAAAACAGGTCCTCCGTATATGAGAGGATATTTAAATCTTCCAATGAAATCTAGACAAGCCTTTCCCAGCAATAACAGTCTAAAACAAGTTGCCACCTCTGAGGGACAACCAATATCAATGACAATGGACTAGAAGAGTCTTCAGGGAACCAGGACAGCCAAAGTCAATTTGATACAGTCTATGGAGCTGAGGCACTTCTTAGATAAAAGTCTTGCACAAAGTTAGAGAGTTTATAGGAAAATCACTTTTAGGATCACAAGCTGTTATGCCGGTGAGAAACAGAGTTGGAATCAACTCTAAAAGCAAGCCACTGCAATTCCCAACTGAGAAAAACACGGCTAAAAGACAATGAGGTAAGTGTACCCCAAGTCTAACCAGTACCTCTTGTTTGAGGAAGAGTGTTCCAGCTGTATTCTGTCCTGTTACAGTGGTGGAGACCCAGTGTTCCTGAGCCTCAGTCGGGGGGACAAGAGGGAGGATGTCTGGAGGGTTCCTGCGGCAGTTGTTTGGAAGTCATCGGCAGCTATGGGCTCTTTTCAGTTCAGCGGCACTTCACAGTTTCAGCACTTAGTAAACAGCACCGCCGCGGATCTCGGATACCGGTTGGGCTTCCTTCACTCCTTGGGTCCTGAAATCTGGCGAAGGGACTCGGCTCTGGGCGTCCTGCTTCTGGAGGGTCCTTAGGAGACTCCTGAAGCTTCTGGCTGGAATTCAGACATTGCACTCAACTACGGATTTCTCGACCGCTGGCACTCGGTTCTTGCAGCAGTGAAGAAGTACAGCCAGTCAGGGAAGATTGTCCAGTGGAGTTTGTCTCATGGTTATTTGGTCCCACTAACCCAAGGGAAGAAGTCGTCCCTTCCGGAGCTTCTCTGTCGAATTGAAAAAGGAGTTTCAGCACAGCAGCAGGGCTTCACTGGGCAATTCAAAGGTCCAGGAGAATGCAGCAGGCTTTGTACGTGGTTTCTTCATTGGGTGTTTCTCCTAGTGGTTGACTCTGCCTCTAGTCTCAAAACCCTTGCCTTTTAAGCAGGTTTCTCCCATTAATGCACAGCCTAGGCTGTCAGTCACACAGCAGGACTGGTTGCATTCAGGCACTCCTAAAGACAAAGAACAGTGGAGTTTCGGGAACCTCCCCCACATCCTGCCTTTCCAGACACACTGCAGCCAGAGGCGGGCTTCAGGGCTGAAGTCTGCCAAAGGCAAAACAAACCAAGGGCTCAAACCTGGCTCAACACACAGAGTAAAACCCAAGAAAGACCTCAGAAACAGAAAATGGCAAAAAAAGAAGACCGGGCCATTTTTACAAAATGGTCACCCATGGGTGCTGTACTGCAGCTGAAGATTCGGCCGGCAGTGGTAAAGCACAATGGTAGAAAAATTAAACCACTGCCAACAGCCATTTAAAGTAGTGAGGGTAACATAAGAAATGTCACATGAGAATTTAGGGTGAGGGGCTACTAGGTAATCCCCAAGCACTCCACATAAAATGGGGTGTGCTGGACCTTCAAAGAGAAAAGGTAAGTAAAGTCACTTTCACTTTACTATTCTTGTGAACTGTAGTTCACATAAGAAAAGGTATTAAAACCTTATGAGAAAACGAAAGGATTTCTCTGTGACACTGCACTGAAGGTGCTGTGTATCACCATACAAACTGTAGATGCCTGTGGGGTTTGTCAGACTCCCAAAACAGTGTAAACACATAATCCAAATCAGGTCAAAACACATGAGAGAGTGAGAGAAAGGTCTCACTCACTCTGAGGGTTAAAATTAAAAAGTCCTAAAGTCCAGCAAAAGAGCTGGGGGTCTCTAAGGCTGAAGGGAATTAGCACAGAAATGAGAATTCTCCCTAACACCCCCCCCAGACTAAGGGACAAGAGGATTTAATCCACTGCTGGATGAATCGCCTATTCCAGTCGGTCATACTTTCTGGAGAGACCATCAGCATTTTGGTGATTACACCCTGTCTGGTGTTCTATGGTAAAATCAAACCCTTGGAGTCTGATTGACCATCTCAACCATTTTGAATGTCCCCCCTTCATCTGCATTAACCATCTGAAGGGTTGGTGGTCTGTCTGAATAATGAATGTAGAACCATACAAGTATGTCTTAAACTTCTTCAGAGACCACACAATGGTAAAACATTCACATTCTATAGTTGCCCACATTGTGTCACGGTCCTTCAGTTTCCTACTGACTTTCTTTGTGTGAATGTTTTTATTAATTTTAATAAACAATACACATGTGTAATTACAAGATTCTGCAATAGTAACATTTCAAACCCCTTCAAGTTCCATAAAACTTCTAACCCCCGTCCCCCTCCCAAAGCCTGCTTGTAGATTGTTCCGCACACTATTGTAGACCTTTACACACTCGTACCGTTCTTGTCTTGTACTGACTAGCCCTCGTTTTCGTCCTCCCTTTGGCTTAACAATGTCACTGTGAGGGAAATCGATTGCATCATGTCTGCACCAGGTTCTTGCTTTTGCTCTCCCAGCACTCCTCCCCCGTTTCCACTGTCGACCATTTTCGCAGGTGTTCCCACCCTCTGTTAACACTAGGTGCTTTGTCTGCCTTCCATCTCATAGCTATGCTGCACTTTGCCAGTACATATATGAGGTCTTTAATCTTCCCCATCACCTTCTGTTTGGTACCCCTCTTAAGCAACCCTAGTGTGTATGCTTCTGGGAATTGTATATCCAGGATTACACCCCCCGGGGCCACCTTGTTCGCAATGCCCTTTCAAAATTCCTGTATAGTGCTACATTCCCAAAACATATGTCTCATACCCACATTTTCTGTATTGCATTTGGGACACGTCTGTCTGCTTGCACCTTTAAATTTGGCAATATTTTCTGGTGTGAGATATGCCCTTTGAGTAATGTATAATTGAAGCAACTGCAATCTAGCATTCCTTGAGACTTTCTTGTGATATGAGACTACGTTACACCATTCTTTTTCTTCAAAGGTTCTCCCCAGTTCTCTCTCCCATCCCGCTTTGCATTTCAATTCTTTGCTCGAGTTACACTATATCAGGACCTCATACAGTCTGGAAATGGCATGACAACTCTCATAAATATTTATTGTAGTTTCAACATCCTCATTCTCTAGCTTGTGATTTGCGGCAGTTGGCCACCTATCCTTTACTGTGCGCAGCATAGCTCTATGCAATAGGACCTTCATGTATCCCCATGGTTGCTTGCAATTCAGAGAAATCTAACAGTTTATCTCCCTCCTGCAGGTCCCCTATTGTCGCAACACAAGACTCCCACTGTTCCTGCACTCCGGCTCGTAGGCCCCTTTTATCTGACATTACTGCTGCTAGTGCTATCTGTGGCGATATAGGGTCCCTGAACCCCATAGTCTTGCAGGTCCATTGCCATATTTGAATACCCAATGTCACTAGTTTTGGGTACGACCTTAACTCCTTGTTGGTATATTATATGTGGTATTCCCAAAGCAATGCATTAGCCTAGGTAACGCTACCATTTTTCGTATGGTCACTCCACTAACCATCGACAGGGGCAACTTACCCCAGAAGTGCATAGATATATTAAATCCTTCCTTTGCAATTATGGTATTATGTTCGTGTTTCTGCTTGGGCTCATGATATATATTTAGTCCAAGATATCTAAAAGCGGTCCTACTCCACGTCAGGGGTAGAACTGGTAGCTCTGTGCCACTCTTTGTCGCTAATTGTGCCAGTGGGAATAAGCAGGATTCATTCTTATTTATATCTATCCCAGTTAGTGTACTGAAATTGTCCAGTAATTCCAACAAATACTGTAGATGCTCTTCACAGTTATGTAAGTATATCAACATATCGTCTGCATACATGGATACTATATGTTTAACCCCATCTATGTCTATTCCTGCATCGCTATATTCCTGCCTAAGGAATGCTGCTATAGGTTCCAAGGCAATTATATACAGCATTGGGGACAGTGGACCTCCCCGTCTTGTGCCCTTCTGCAGCTCCCATCTATCTGAGTAAGGAGCACCTGCCCTGACCCTCGCCATCGGTTTAGTATATATTAGTCTCACCCATTTCATGTAGTGTGGCCTGAATCCCATGCTAGTCATTGTAGCATAGAGCCAGTCCCAGTGTACTGAATCAAATGCTTTAGTCGCATCTAACAAAGCCACCGTACAGTATTCATGTCAGTCTCCAGTACTGCTTATGACATGATGTTAGGTTCCAGGATATGTTTCTCCCAGGCACATACCCAGTTTGATCAGGGTGTATGATCTTATTTATCACTTTTCGTAGTCTATCCACCAGTACTGCCTTGAGAATCTTACTATCTTGGTTCAATAAAGACAGAGGTCTGTAAGAACTGCAGTCTGTTGCACGTTTATTTGGTTTTAGTAGTTGGATTATTAAGGCATCTCTCATGCTTCCTGGGAGGTACCCTATGTTGTATGCCTCATTAGATAACCTTGCTTAGATCGGCGCCAGGATGCTAGTATATTCTTTGTAGTATTCTCCTGGTAGGCCGTCCGTGCCTTGGGTTTTACTTGAGGGTAGAGATCTTATCTTCGTCAGCACTTCTTCCGCGGTTATAGGCTCTTCTAGCATGCCCTTCTTTCGATCACCTAGATATGGCAGATGTATAAGATCTAGCGCATCCAGCAGTGCTTCATCTCGGTCTACATGTGAGTCTTTATATAACTCACTGTCATACTCCTGGAATGCTGAGTTGACCCCTGCCTGCGTATGATCTACTTTGTCGTCTTCTGTTTGTATGGAGTATATTGGGACTTTTTTTATCATTGCCTCTGTACAACCAAGCTAACATTTTCCCGGGTTTATCTCCCTATGCATGGGTTCTTTCAAGGAATTTAGCGTAACTGAATTTCCCCAGCCTGTCCCATTGGGTAAGGCAAGTCTGCTGCAGTCTGATCTCCTCTTCTAAGTGATCTTCCCCACCGCTATTTCTTCTCTCGAATCCCACAGTCTTCAGTTCAGTTAGCTCTATCTCTGCTTTCCTAACTCCCCCCGCATTGGCTATCATTTCTCCCCTGATCACTGCCTTGTATGTTTCCCATACATTACCCACTTGTTTAACACTCCCTTTGTTGACTTCCATGAACTCTATTAGGCATTTCCTGGCATGGTCTTTGAATGCTGTGTCTAGCAAAGCTTCATTCCTGAGTCTCCATCTGTGTATAGGCGCCTCGAAGCGGCTATCGCCCATTTGAGTAGAAGTGGAGCGTGGTCCAAGAGGACTCTGGGTATATATTCTGCCTCTACAAATTCTGTGATGAGTTCCCCCAACATGGACATGTATTCTGATCTAGTGTACACCTTATGAGGGGCAAAATAGTGGGAGTAGTCCCTAACACCATTGTGAAGAGTCCTCCATATGTCCGCTAAGTGAAATTGAGATAGAAGAGAGTTTAGGACTTTTGCTGGAGGGGCCCGTCTCTTGAACCTCTGGTTGGATCTATCTTTTGTGGGTTGAAGGTACAATTAAAATCTCAGCCCCATATCATAGCTCCATTCCTGTAAGGTCCTAACTTCATATATAGCAACTTAAAGAAAATTGTGGCGTCATGATTGGGCGCATAGGCGTTGACTATATGTACTTCTCTTTTTGCAAGCATGCTATGTACAACAACCATCATCCCCTCATCGTCAGTTTTAGTATGCAGAACTTTAAAGGGGATTGATGGAGCTATCCATGTGAGAACCCCTCTCGCGCATACTGAGTAATTAGAGTTGACAACACCCCACCCCATTTTTCAGCCAGTTTCTTCTGTTTATGTTCATTCATATGGGTCTCTTGTAACATTGCGATCGCCACTTTATGCCTTCTTAGGTATGTGAGTACCCTCTGTCTTTTACCATAGTTATTTCGGCCCCAAATGTTCCAGGTCATTACTAGGGCTGTACCGAATAGCATATTTAGTATTCGGTCGAATACCGAATAGTTTGTCAACTATTCGGCCGAAGCCGAATATGAAGCCGAATAGTTGCTTTATTTAATAAATCATGTTCCAAACTTCAAAAAAACACACTTATTAAAAAAACAAATAAAGCACAATTTTAAATGCATTCTATACTTTTATTTCTCTTCATTATAATTAATGTAGCATCTTTATTTAAAGTATAAAAGCCAGAAATAAAGCAGATTTAACCAAAATGAAGGGACCAAATGTACAGAAGATTGTTGCATATTCAGTGCCAGTTAAACTAGGAGGCTTCACAAATGCAAAAGGACTGCCTTTCTGAATCAGATGCATTGCATTCTCTATCCAGTTGCAAAGTCGATGTGGTTGAGTTTTGATAATAGAAATGTATAAAATGGGTCATGTCGGCTCATGCAGGAGACGAGTCAAGAGGAAATCTGAAATGTGTGAACTACATCTCGCAACTATTCATGCCACCCACACAAATGCTGCTCAGTTTTCACTTATCCTAGCCACTCTTTCTCATAAATACACAACACATATGCAACTTATGATTTCCGGATAAAATATCAGATGATGTTAAACTCAGGACTCAAGTCCTTAAAAAAAGAAGGGGTATTATGACGTACGCAATGGGAATTGACATGACAGGAACTGAAAGTATCTATGCACATTTCTTTCAGTTTGTTTTTTCCAACTGAAAAAAGTGCACATTGCATATAAACATTTGCCAAAAAAAAAGATGTTCCTGTTGTTGCAGATTACAATATAAGATATTTTTCAGCTGTGTAATAGCAGTTTGTCTGGTCTAATTCTATTCAGTTTTGCAAACTGAAGTCTGTATTTGCCTTTCTGAGTTCATGTTGCATTGTATTCAAATGAGAATGTCAAAGTATTCGGCAAGAGCCGAATAGCTAGAAACTATTTGGCCGGAGCCGAATAGCTTTTTTTCAGCCGGAATTCGGCCAAATACTTACTCGAAGCCGAAGTTCGGTACACCCCTAGTCATTACTGTGATGTCCCCAACCATTGAGTAACTGACTTCTCAAGTTCAGTAGGAGCTACCACCTTGATTGGGGCATCGCCTTATTGTGAGTGTGGTCTACATGTTTCCGTATCAGGCTTCCATCCCCTCCCATTACTGAACTCCCCCATCCCCAAACATATAATTTAACTTCCTCCAACAGAACCTGTCCAGCA